>NW_016107398.1:2935542-2968512 GCF_001604975.1 Cebus imitator | reverse complement strand
ACCTCGGCCTCCTGGGTTCAGGCAATTCTCCTGCCTCAGCCTCCTGAGTAGCTGGGATTACAGGCACGTGCCACCATGCCCAGCTAATTTTTTGTATTTTTTAGTAGAGACAGGGTTTCACCATGTTGACCAGGATGGTCTCGATCTCTTGACCTCGTGAGCCACTGTCTTATTAAGCTTCTTGTGTACAAAGTTCATGAATAAGCAATAGTTGTTTTATAGAGAATGTCTATTATTCTTCAGATTAAGAACAAAATATTTGGTGCTTTTTAGGTTAGTAAAAATTAAAAAAAAAAAAAAAAAAAGGACACAAAATAATTGCAGGGATTTAAACTCATCTTTCCATGTTGCACAAAAGCCTGTTAGCATTCCTAATTGTAAAGGTATGGGACTTCAAGAACTGAAGTTAAGCTGTAACTATTCAAAATATTAGCAGATTATCAGATTTATTTCTAATAAAGTAAATGTACCTCAATTCTATTATTTGGTGAAATAACTCTTTCTGACCTTGAAGGAACAAGGGGGGTTTTGTTGTTTTTGCACTTGTATCAGTTATTTCTACAAGACTGACGTTCTGAAGCAAAATTCCATAATATAAAAAAATGTGCTACTGAAATTTTCAAAAATAGGTAATAGCTTTCCAAAAGGTTCTGTGCCCATTTTTGTCTCTGCCAGTTCATGAATGTGTGTATCAATTCCCCCATGCACTCTGCAATATTATATATTATGCATCTTTTTAATTAAGCTTATTAATTTCTGGTCTGATAGGTGAGAATTCTATGTCATTATTTTAACTCCTTGCACTTCTCAGGCCCAAGAAAAATGCAAAAAAAAAAAAAATTGTTCATGTTCATTTTTCAGTTGGCATTTTTGACTACAGTTTTATTTTGATTTTATTTTAGGGGGAGTCTTGCTGTCACCCAGGCTGGAGTACAGTGGCATGATCATAAGCTCACTGCAGCCTCGAAATCATGGGCTCAAGTGATCCTCTCCTTCCCTACCTTAGCCTCACACACTACTATGCCCAGCTAATTCTGTTAAATTTTTTTAGAGATGGAATCTATGTTGCCTAGACTGGTCTTGAACTTCTGGGCTAAAGCAATCCTCCTGCCTTGGCCTCCCAAAGTGGTAGGATTATAGGTGTGAGCCACCCAAACTGGCCTTTGCCAGTATTTTTAAATCCAAATATCTATGCATGGTGCTTACTATGTATACAGTGGTATTCTAAACATGTTTCACCTATAATTTCATCTTTATTATCATCACCATGTTACACATAAGGACCCCTGGTTAAATAGCTTACCCAGTTACTCTGTTAATAAACCGTAGAACCTGTATTCCATTCAAGCAGTCTGGTGTCCATGTGATTAACATTAGGCTATGCTGTCTCTCAAAAACTCATCCTAATTACCAAGGCAAGTATTCTTAAGTCTAGGCTATTATTATATGAAATTTGCCTAGTTCACATACCAAAGATATAAAGAGGGAATTACAGGGGTTGGCTTCAAAATTTAGGACTTAACCTAAGCTATTCAGAGGGACTCAGGACCAGGCTTTTTCTTGGAGTTTGCTTATAAATCCAAAATCTCGGCTGGGTGTGGTAGCTCACACCTGTAATCCCAGCACTTTGGGAGGCCGAGGTGGGCAGATCACTTGAGGTCAGGAGTTTGAGACCAGCCTGGCCAACATGGTGAAACCTCATCTCTAAAAAAATAAAAATTGGTGGGTTGGTGGGCTAGTGGGATGGCAGGTGAGGAAGATGATCCTACCTTTGAGGAAGAAAATGAAGAAACTGGAGGAGGTGCAGAAGGTGGACAGGATAAAAGAAACAGACTTTTTTCTACAGAATTTTGATGTATGATGTATGGCTTTGGGGATGACCAGAATCCTTATACTGAGTCAGTAGATATTCTTGAAGATCTTGTCATACAGTTCATCACTGAAATGACTCACAAGGTAGAGAACAAGTTGAAGATATCGTCTTCTTGATTCGAAAGGACCCAAGGAAGTTTGCCAGGGTTAAAGACTTGCTTACTATGAATGAAGAATTGAAACAAGCTAGAAAAGCATTTGATGAAGCAAACTGTGGATCTTGACACTTTTTGTAGTTTCTGAAAATTACCATCTGGGGATATATATAACAACGGTATATCTTCTAAAGTAAGGTTCTGATATCTAGCCATGTAAATGAAAGATGGAGAAACACAAAGTTTTCAGCCTTTATTTATTTATTTTTATTTTTTAGATACAGGGTTTCACCATGTTGGCCAGGCTGGTCTCGAACTCCTGATCTCAGGTGATCCACCCACCTCAGCCTCCCAAAGTGCTGGGATTACAGGCGTGAGCCACTGAGCCCAGCCTCAGCCTTTATTTTTATGCCTTTGATTTTAGAGTGATATTGGTGCGTTTAATTACCTGCCTTTGTATTACCATGCTTGAATTACTTACTGGGTTTTAATGACCACTCATAAGTCAAAGTACCTTGCAAACCATGCAGTTGCTTCTGACTTTTGACTATCTAAAGGATAAAGCAGTATTTATGTGTTAGGTATGTTTATGCCCTTATAAGCTACTGTAGCTGTTTAATATGTGAAATCTAAATAGCATTTTTGACTTGACAGCTCAGACATGTACTTTATGTAGTTGGAAGTTTTTAGACAACAACTAGTTTACTGTCTAGTTTATTATTAAACATTATTAAAGGTAATTATTATTCAAGATAATGAACTGGACTGGCCACTGTGGCTCACGCCTGTAATCCCAGCACTTTGGGAGGCCGAGACAGTTGGATCACTTGAAGCCAGGAGTTCTAGACCAGCCTGACCAATATAGCAAAACTCTGCCTCTACTCTAAATTCAAAAATTAGCTAGACATGGTGGCACGCACTTGTAATCCCAGCCATTTGGGAGGCTGAGGCAGAACTGCTTGAACCTGGGAGGTGGAGACTGCAGCGAGCTGAGATGGCATCACTGGACTTCAGCCTGGGCAATAGAGCGTGAATGACTCTGTCTCAAAAAAATAAATACAGATAATGAACTGGTTTGCATTTCTTTTAAAGAGATGACAGAGAAAATACAGTTTTTTGTAAGAATGTTTCTCTCTCTTAAAAGATAATTTGTTTTAATTTTCTTCAGGTAACTAGTTATTATTTTTATTTAAGAAACTAAGTTTCACGTAAATAATGCTGTGTTGGGAGGCTTTTTGAGTTAAAATCTTTTCGGACTTATAACATTCTGTTAAGTTTTAGGAGAACTTGTTTTCCCAGATCAGATTCAAGCTTCTAAAAATAAATGCCTTCAGTAGCAGGAATGGCACTGCTTAAAAAGCTGATGGCAGGATAAGCATTTGGGTTAGTGTTTTATTAACATATTTGTAAGTACTTGTTCATTGTGGAAATGTAACCTTTGTGGCTAAACCATATGTGGCTATGGAAACCATGTTTGTAGATACAGGTTTTGTGTGTATTTAGTCTATTGTATTAAATTATTGCCCTTAGCTTAAAGTAAGGATTACAATCGCATTTAAGTAGATCATTGAATGTTATTGTTTATGAAACTTACTTTTGTGTGCCACTTATAAACATGATCTATAAATCAGTGCTTGGGAAAAGTTTACTTTCTTAGCCTACTGATAAAAGAATAAAGTATGAACAATTAAACAGGTTGATGCTTGAAAAATAAATAAATAAAAATTTTTAAAATTAAAATTAAAAATAAATCCAAAGTTCTAACTGAAATGCACCTACCAATGGCGATAGATGCTCTCTGCTCTACTGTCCAGCAGCTCTTCAAAGCAAGGTATCCCCTTCTGGTAATGCCAATCATTAGGGGGAGAGAATCAAAAGATGGTAATTTAATCTATTCTATACACTCCCAGTAGACTTTATTTGTACAGAGCAACTCTTTCAATATCTAAGTTCAACATTTTGGTATTTTACTTGCTCAACATGTTTCACAGTCACAGCACCTTCCTTGTCGTTTGTACTCATTTTTAAAGTTCTTCTAACTTGTATTAGGCCAAATTAATGAAGAAAGGCTGAAGTTTTTTAAATACTAAAAACATTTTAGATCTATACCTAAAGCTAATGCACATAATACAGTGATGCAGTCTCAGGTGAGGTGATTTTCTGAGACTGACTGGTTTTTAAGTGGGAAGGGTTTTGTCCTCCAAAATTTTGTATGATGGTGGCATAAACACTGGAAGGTAACCCTCAAGGTCTAATCCTCAAGGTTTTTAATTTCATCATTTTTCTCAGGAAAACAAAAGGAAGATTCACCAAGTTCTTGGTGTGTATTTTGCAGCACATTTGAAGGAATTTTAGGAACTGAAATACCATTAAACAAATAAACAAAAAGTTTTAACAATCAGTACTTAGTATAACAACATCTCACATTTCTGTAAGGGAATTCAGTTACTGTTCTTTTTTCTTAAATGGCTCTGAGCATTGTTTTGCTATTTGCATAAGAATGTTTACTAACCTGAGTGTTTTCACATACTTGGGAAGCTTAGATTTTTGAAGGTTCCAGCAAACATTCAATTTGTGTCAGCCTGACATTAAGATATACTCCTTATACACAGCTCTACTCTATATTTCACAATGTGCTCAGTTCATTTACATTGATTCTATTTTTATAAATCTAAATAATCTCTTTATTGTTTTGGAAAAAAAACCCTCCAACAGTTTTTTCCCCCTTCTGTTCCCACACCACAGCAATCAACAATACACAAGCTAACTTTGGTAACCAAATGGGTGGAGGAAGCGTTCTCTCCACCACCAAGTGAGCAATCAATTCTGCAGCCGATACCAGTTGGGTGTCCTTCAATTCAATTCTAACACTATCTACCGGGAGACAGTGTCAGATTGAGGGCTCAGTCCCCAAGACTGCCCCTCTCCCCCAACATAAGTTCCAAGTCTAGGCCTCAGAAACTTCTGACTGACAGATTTCAAGTTGGGATTCTCACAAACCCATCTCTGCTGACAGAACTCAGGGATAAGTGTTTACCAGTTTATTACAGAGGTTATTACTAAGGATACAGATGAAGAGATGTGTGGGGTGAGGTATGGAAGAAAGGATACATCTATCAAGTACCATGCAGTGTGCTAGGTACTAGAAATATAGTGAGAAGTAGAACAGCCCTTGAGCTTAAATAGCCTCCCACTCTTTAGTCTACTGAAATAGTCACCTAATGCTGTATTCCCAAATGCTTGTCCAGCTGCATCATGAAGGACATTCAACATTTCAAATTCCTAGACCCCACTAGGAATTTCAATCTGTAAATTATGATTCAGTAGATTTAAGTCAGGATTCCAAAATGGGAGTTTTTGAAAACTCCCAAGATGCATAGGATACATAGGTTTGGGAACTACTAGCTGATCATTATTGCTAACCACTGTTACTCTGCTTTAATTTCTTTCTGGAGCCACTACCTAAAGATCCTTCCAAAGTAAAGAAATCTGGTATTATGTTCTGATTAAAATCCTATTAAATGTACACAGGACAAGGTCTAATTATTTTAAAAGGAAGCCCTCCGTTACCTAGTTTCCTGCCCATCTCTCTATCCTCATCATTTCCCACATTCTTCAGCCACATTGTAGTTACTCAAAAACACCATATTATTTCCTTTCTGGTTAAATTACTCTACTCCTCTGTCTGGAGGTACCCTTCCTAATATGTGGCTTGGTAAATTTATGAGAGAAACTTTTAAAGATTTAACTCAAACATCATTTTGTTTCTGGTGTTTTTTTTTTCTGTCTTCCAAAACTGGCCCTCTCTGGTAGAACTGATCACTCTAATTATTTGGCCGTATTAATCTTCCTTTACAACCCTTAAAGATTCTTGGGGGCAGGAAACTGTCACACATTCATCTGTGTCTTCTCAATAGGGATATGCATATATTTGACTCTGGCGTTAGTATTTGGCCTAAATCTGCTATGACTTTGATTTTAGGCAAAGGAAAAGTTGACTGCCCTTTCAGCATTCTTTTGGGAATCCCTGACTTGTTCTTTATTAGTGATCCTATTATTATGTCAATTATAATAATTAAGAAGCATATCAATGCTAGTACTATAAACCAGACATACTATTTGAATTTACTACAGTTATCTGTATATGCATTTTCAAATATAAGTTTCAGTGAAAACTTTATATTCTTTATCTCTCTGTTTCTTTGCACCCCTGGTCTTTTCCTGTAACAGCAACTAGACTAATCCTTTTAACAAGAAATCAAGTCATATCATTCCTCTCTGCTTAAAATGGTGTTTGCCTCATTCAGAGTAAAAGCCAAAGCGCTTCCAATAGTCCATATGGGCCACCACAATGGCTTCATTACCTCTTTAATCTCATCTTCTACCACTTTGCCCCCTTTGCTCATTCTGTTCTAGGCATACTGGTCTCCTTACTGTTCTTAAAACACTTCAAACACACTGCCTCCTAGGGCCTTTGCACTAGTTGTCCCCCTTGCCTGGACTACTGCTACCCTAAATACCTATGAGGCTTGCTTTTCCACCCTTTTCAAGTCTTTTTCCCAGTCTCACCTTCACTGAGTTGAGATTCCCTGATTACTACCTCCATCTTGGTCCTCTTGTCCTGCTCTATTTTTATAAAAACCTAAGTATGTATCTTACTTGCTTATTTTATTTTCTACCCCACCAATCCATACCTACACTGGAAAGTAAGTTTCAGAAAGGCAGGGACTTTTGTCTATTTTGTTCAATGATACATCCCAAGCACCTATAACAGTTTCTGACACATAAGAAGTATTCAATTATGTGCTAGCTGAATGTATGAATTATTAAATTGAGATTCAATCACTCAGTTGAAGTATAAATGTATATTTATACAAGAATAAATGCTACAATAACTGATTATGACAATTAATTTTGTGTACAAAAACAATAATTTATTCATCTAGCCAAGCTCCTGGCACAGAAAAGCAGCTTAGTAACTGTTAATAAATGAATCATGGAATAAATGTGAACACAGGCAAACATAGGCATTAGCCATAAGGTAAACATCAGAGCCAGCAGTGTCATTTTCCTGAAGACAAAAAAAAAAAACAACCCAAGCTACTAATTAAAATCATCATCCACCAGTATAACAATGAATATACAGCTACTCAGGAGGCTGAGGCAGGAGAATTGCCTGAACCCAGGAGGCGGAGGTTGCGGTGAGCCGAGATCGCGCCNCCCAAAAACAAAAAAAAAAAAACAAAAAAACAAAAAACAAAAAACAAAACAAAACAATGAATATAGCATTACCATAAACCAAGGCAAATAAGTGATCTTGCCAGGAAAGAGATTTAGAGGTGTAAGGAAGAGCTGAGAAACTAGAATACTTATTTGCTGAAAAGACGTTCAATGTTTAAGATTAGTTCCCTTATTTTTTTAATCTATACTCATAACTGTTACTGTTTTGCCCTAAGTTAATGTGGTCAGGAAAATGTATGAGTTGTAGTTAATGTTCTTAACCAATGAAATTATTAGCCAGGGACAGTGGTGCACTCCTGTAGTCCCAGCTACTCAGGAGGCTGGGGCAGGAGGATTGAGCCCAGGAGTTCAAGGCTGCAGTGAGCTGTGATCGTACCACTGCACTCCAGACAGACAAAGACTCTGTCTCAAAAAAAAAAAAAAAAAAAAAAAAAAAAAAAAAAATAAAAAAAAAAAAAAAAAAAAAAAAAAAAAAAAAAAAACTCAAAAAAAAAAAAAAAAAAGAAAAAGAAAGGAACATTTAAATATCTTTATGTCTTCCAAAATCATTTACTAACTTTGGTTTCCACAGTCTTTTTTAAGAAAGTGCTGTCATGAAGTTTTCATTAAGTTGATACCTAATCCTACCGGCAATTGTTGCAAAACCAGAATACTTAAAACTTCACATTTAATTTTTAATTTTAAATTATATTCACATCTAATATCTCTACTTAATGGAAAAAATAGCAAAAACTTGACATTTCAAATTAAATATAAATTATATTTTCAAGACAGCTAACAATCTGTTATTTTATCTGGGCAAATGTCTTTTTAATTCTAATCAATAAACTTTAAAAATAAACCTTTAGGATATCCATATGCTAGAGAATGTTATTGATTTATTCAACCAATATTTCTTGATCAACTTTTATGAGCCTAACACTATTCCCAGAACAGGACACGGTGCAATAAACCAAACAGACCAAACCCCTACCCTACCTCCATGGAGGTTATGTTATTGAGCAAATGTATTTTTACACTGCTTACTGTTATCTAGCAGTACTTAACAGGGTCAATACCTAACTGACAAAACAGTAGTCACATAAATTGTCTTTCCATTAAACCAGCTACCATAAAATTTCAGGATAAAAGCAAAGTCTACAAAAATTAATCTTTGTTTAGACTAGACGCTACAATATAGTATTATAAGAGCAGGCTATACAAAAAATTGAGTACGAATCCACTCCTATGTGTAATGTAGATGTATAAATATAAACATATGTAGTTATATATAAATAATTCACAGATGCACAGATAAAACCAGAATACAGTGATATACAGTGTTAGCAAAGTTTAAAAATATTAACTAGTTTCAAGATGTCAGGGTCACAAATTTTTTGTAATTTAACAAAAATTCACCACAAACTGACACTATCTGCATTTGTCAAAAAACTCTGAAAGAAGTAGTGATCTAATTTGAACCATCATATTTCTTTCTAGTAAAGGTTAAGTATATCCCACTGTATATCCTAAAGTACAGACTGAATAGGCAATGTAATTCAGTATCTTCGGTTTCTCATGCTAACCTAATTTTCAAATCTTGAAAATTCTGCATTTTATAATTAAAATAAAAAAAAAAAAAAAAAAAAAAACAGATGGTTTGTTTCCAAAGAAAAACATTCAGAATGCATACGCTTATTTTATTTTTCAAAGCAACTAAATTTCTTGTTTTAAATCATTATCTGAATGGCACAGCAACATCTCTTAAATATCCATAATTAAAGATGGATTATTCACCTTCCAATAATCTCACCAAAATGCTTATTTTAAATGTGATTTTCTAATGCTGCAGTGCAAAATACAGGGGGAAAAGTATCACTGTTTTAAATTGGAGGGTTCATTCTGAAAATGAAATCGATACGAAATAGCAGTAATGTGTAAATTTTTCATTTACATGTTAATTAAATTTATTAAGTAGCTAATACTTTTTCGTGTGTTTACCTTAACGTGTATTGAAATATTGTTTGTAAAAAGAATGTGCTTTTTGTTTTTAGAATATTCCTGACTAGTGATAGAAATAAAATCTTTCCTGGTCCAGAATTGGTGTTGATCCTCTCAACAAATCTTTTAGCTCTGAGTATGTATAAGGTGTTGTGCTAGATAAATGAAACAACAAAAAGGTGTATGTAAAGTTTTTACTCTAAGATGAAGGTTCTCAAATATCAGTTTGCATCACAGTCCCCTGAAGGAATTCTCAAAACACAGAATGCTGAGCCTTATACCCAGAGTTTCTGATTCAAGAAGTCTGAATGGAGCCTGAGAATCTGCATTTCTAACAAGTTAGTAGGTGTTACTGATGATGATGATCTGGGGACCACTCTGAGCCCTTTTTCCTCTAAGAATACTTACATGTTCTTCAAAAATGCCTAAAGAAGTAAAAGAGCAACACTCAAAACTAGTTTGTTACATACTTTTCTCTTTTAAAAAACCTAACTAAATGCTTTACAAATACAGGAAATATATCCAACTCCTAAGACATTAATACTACCACATACTTAGAACCTAGTAATTATAAAATACACTAACTACACTGACTATTCAATGGTTGACCTATGGTGTATATCACAATCATCAATAGAACTCTCTCCCCACCCCACCCAAGATATACAAGGCCAAATCCCAACACTGGAAATTAAAATTATAGGCTTGGCTTGTCTGTTTAAAAATAATCTCAACATAATCCTGATGAGCTCTCTTAGCTGTTTAAAGTCTATGTTTCACCTGTGAGTGCTTGTAAAATTTACAGATCCCTGAGTTCCAACCCAAAATTACCAAATCAGAATCTCTGGGGAGGGGGTCCCTGGGAATCCATAGAGCAGCTAAACACTCAGGTGATTAAACCACAGAAGTTTGGGAAACATTAGCAGGTCTTAAAGCAAAAGCTTAACAAGTAGGCCAGCAAATTTTGAAAAATGAGAAAAATTTACTTTTAGCTATAACTGAATACACATCCTGTAACAAACCATATTTGTCAGGCAAAACACTGAATACAGTCGGTTTGGCAATACTATGTAAAGCGAGGTACAATTGCTAAGAATAGGAAGTTAGCAGTAAAACTCAATGATAAGCGAGCAAGAACAAGTGCATGGTTAATAAAACACACAATAACTTCACCTTAAACGTGTGTGTGTAGGGTTCAAAGATGACCTAATGAAGAATGTGATAACTGAATTTTTTTTCAGTTCTCTGAAACATTTTTTAAAGTCACCTATTAACACCTTCATGAATGCCACAAACATTCAAGAGTTAAGAATCACTGTTCATGGTTAAGAGGTGTGTATCACTGACTTTCCCTAAATTATCTACTCCATCACTCCTTTCGCTTTGCATTGCTTCCGTCTCAGGTGTAAATCCTTTTCTGTTTCCCTTATTTATATGCTCCCAGATGGTAACAGATCTAAGACTAGAACCTAAGAAGGTCAGTGACCCTAAACTTTGTGTGTATTCAGAAGAATGAGTCCTTGAAATATTTGCTTAAATATAATAGAAGATGGATAAATTACAATAATAAAGTACTTATATAACAGGAAAAAACAAATGTATTAAATAAGGGTATACAATAGAAAGCATACCCTCAAGAATTCTTCTATTTAATATTTAGCTCTAAACCTTGACCGTGATAAAGATTCTGGAAACGATGACAAAGGAGCAGCTCTCCTAAAGCAGAAGTCTCTGTTTTCCAACTATACTAATCCATCCTATCCAATATTACCAAACAAATTTTCTTAAGTGACCTTCTGATCCTGTTCCTTTGCTTTTAGAAAGGGTTAGGTAACAACACCATTAGTGTGTGGCAGATCTCAGATTCTCCTTGAGAATCTCCACCCTTTTCCCCATTTTAATATGAAGCCCTATTTTTAATATGGCCTATGCCTTTCCACAAATCAGATGCTCAGTATATAATTTTTAAATTAAAAGATTCAAGAAATTTGGGACTATTTTTTAAGAATAGAAGGAAGAAACATGATAGCTACCCTCATAATTTGAAAAAGATGTCACACAAAAGGCAGATCTGGTAACTTATGCAACTCAAGGGAGTAATAGGCCAGATGCAGTGGCTCACGCCTGTAATCCCTGCACTTTAGGAGGCTGAGGCGGACAGATCACCAGGTCAGGAGTTCAAGACCAGCCTGGCCAAGGAAACCCCGTCTCTACTAAAAATACAAAAATTAGCTGGGAGTGGTGATGGGTGCCTGTAATCCCAGCTACTCAGGAGGCTGAGGCAGATAAATGCTTGAACTTGGGAGATGGAGGTTGCAGTGAGCTGAGATCACGCCACTGCACTCCAGCCTGGGCAACAGAGCAAGACTCTGTCTTAGAAAAAAAAAGAGAGAGAGTAATAAATAGGAATTAAAACAGCAGTGCTTTGTTTAATACAGTTAAAGCAGTGCTGAAGTTACAGTCTATAAAAATTTTAAAACTGTGTTTTCATTTTGGTGGTAACGTAAAAAAAGGCATATTCTAGATCATCTAAATGATCTTTCCACAGTTATGTATACTTGCTTCAAGCCTTCTATGTCTGAGGCTGCATTTGTTTATGATCAAACTGTTACCAAATGACCACTAAAAGGAACACGGTTACGTTTTTTTAATGCGCACGCATGTGTGTGTGTGTGTGTATGAAAACTCTAAAAGCAGACTGGCCAATGCTCCTGTGGTGGTTGATATTAAACAACAAAACTTAAACCGAAGAGTCAGTACTTTGCAAAAACCTCAAACTTTAAAGTGCATTGAACTAAAACTTTAAAAATGTAATATGCTATGAATGAATAAATGAACATCAAAAATTGAATGTTTAACTGTGGTCGGAGCCATCAGCAACTCAACGCTGTACTCAATAAATTAGTTGCACAAATACCTGTTGAATAAATGAATGCACAATAATCTGTTATAGGATGTAGTAAAATAGTTAGGTGCCTGAGTCATGGTTAAGAACTGAAGAAATTTTTTGAACCACTGAAATAAGTCAACTTAAATTATCCAAGAAAATATCCCTTCCTCCATTCACAGTGAGGGCTATGACTATTTGTTTGACACTGTAACCATTCAAATATTTGAACTATTAGTTAGCTACAAAGGCAGGTAATTTCCAACTTTCCTCTGCTAACAAGTTAAAAAACATTTAATGAGATTCTGGACACAAAGAACATGGAAATGTAGGCTTTCTTAATTTACCCTCCTTTAACATCCCAAATAAATAGCTTTGAGAATATTTTTCTTCCTTTAGTATTACCACTACGGAAAATTATTGTAAAATAACGGTGGTGCATGGTTGCTCACGCCTATAATCCCAGCACTTTGGGAGGCCGAGGCAAGCAGATCACAAGGTCAAGAGATCGAGATCATCCTGGCCAACATGGTGAAACCATATCTCTACAAAAAAATACAAAAATCAGCTGGGTGTGGTGGTGCACACCTGTAGTCGTAGCTACTCAAGAGGCTAAGGCAGGAGAATCGCTTGAACCCAGGAGGCAGAGGTTACAGTGAGCTGAGATCACGCTACTGAATGAGAACTCTCTCCAAAAAAAAAAAAAAAAAAAAAAAAACCAATAACATGTCTATACATAAACCAGTATTTTAGTCTGCAAAGGCTAGATTTTCACGAAAAAAAAAAAGTAAAGGAAAAGCCTCAGTAACTATTCTACCACAACTATTTATTCACTGGTGGTAAACAGCCTTCGTCAGATTATCCCAAAGAAGGCTTGAGTAATTCTAAACAATTCTGACAACAACGTAACAAATATAATATTAGGAATACAGGGAGAGCTTCTACTTAATTAAGCCCTTACTTTGTGCCAAGAGCCGTTCTGAGTGTTTCACATGAGTTGATGTATCATTTCATTCTCATAAATCCTATAAGGCAATTATTCTTAACCCAGTAGAGCAACTTGTATAAGATCACACAGCTGTACTAGTAATCCCAGCTGTGTGATCTTAAACAAGATCACCTTTTTCTTAAGATGAGATGAAAACCCGAACCCATAGAAGAAATACTCAGCCTCTCAAAAGTCATGACAAGAACAGTTTTCTACACTTGGTAGAAAACTATAGAATATGAATTCAAATGACATGCAACCAAGCTCATTGGTCATTAATTACAATGGTAGCACTGATCAAGAGTCCTGTGTATAATAAGATGATGATAATTTACAAGAAGACAATCAAATACACTACAATAGAACATATTTGACTCATGTAATCAGGGAACTCCATTCGCATGGCTAATAATGAATAGTCCAAGTAGGGCAAACTGGCATTCTTCCAGAAGACTAATATATAGACAGAAGAGAGAGGGAATTTCTTTACATTTTTTTAAATTACAAATTGTACGGATGCAGGTATGGGGATGCTAGCTATCCTCTTTCATACCATACAGACAGCCTGTCAGTGGCAGAATAAGGCCAGCATGCAAAGTGCAAAGGAATACAAGCCAAGTAATATTCAAGAGAAAAGTCAGGGATTACACTCTGAGATGATATTTTTTTTTAGAGGGAATCTTGCTCTGTCGCCCAGGCTGCAGTGCAGCGGCATGATCTCGGCTCACTACAACCTCCGCCTCCCAGGTTCAAGCAATTCTCCTGCCTCAGCCTCCTGAGTAGCTGGGATTACAGACACGTACCACCATGTCCAGCTAATTTTTGTATTTTTAATAGAGACAGGGTTTTATCATGTTGGGTCAGGCTAGTCTCGAACCCCTGACCTCGTGATCTGCCACCTCAGTCTCCCAGTGCTGGGACTATAGGCATGAGCTACTGCACCCAGACACTCTGAGATCATTTGAGACTCTAGATTTGTCTTTTAAACTAAAGCTATATTGTGTTAGCCAATAACTGCATTTTCACCTCTTAAACTAGCTTGAGTTATATTTTACTTGCAATAAAAGGAATCCTAATGTACTTCTCAAATTGCCAGTGCTTCAAATTTAAAACTTTAATGATAATGAAGTTCAAGAAAATTACACTGTAACATACAACTAGGTCAAACTTTCCATAGGAAAAACAGGCAATTGTATTGAAAGCTTTAAAATGGTCATTTTTTTTTGACCCTGTAATTCTACTTTAAATTTATTATTAAGAAAGAACCATGTGGGTGGGAGGCTGAGGTGAGAGAATCGCTTGAACCCAGGAGGCGGAGTTTGCAATGAGCAACAAAAAGAACCACGGGCCAGGCAGTGCAGCTCACACCTGTAATCCCAGCACTTTGGGAGGCCAAAGCAGGAGGATCACTTCAGCCCAAGAGTCTGAGACCAGCCTGGGCAACATACAAAACCCCAATCTCTATTTATAAAAAAGTAATTGAAAAAAGAACCATGAATAAAGGCTATTAATCATAACACTATTTATAATAGAGAAACATTAGATTCAACCTAAGTGTTCCAAATAGGGGAATGACGGGACCTTTAATGCAATACCATTCAGCCTTTAAAAATATTGTAAAATATACAATGCCAATCTAATAATACTTAAATGTTTACTACAATGTGGTAAACATTTCTAGTTAACCCTTACAACAATCCACGGTAAATAATTTCCTTTGTCCTATTATTTATTTCCTCAATGAATTGCAAAAATCTGAGAAAAACACTGTAATAAAATAGTCTTACAAATTTTCTGATGAATGTGTTCATCATATCCTTTTTGGAGAACAGGTTTAATAAAAAGGTAATAATGGTAAAATAGACTACATCCAAAATGTAGAGAGTATTAAGAGCCATATACTATGTTAAGTACGCAACACTAATATTATCTAATGTAACCATCACCACAATCCTACAAAATTCTAAGACCCTCCCCCACTAATTAGATAGCAAAAAAATGTAGATGTAAATTTTTAAAAAGTAGGTTAAAAACAGTACTCATTCCCTAATCCTACATTTATTAACATACATATGTAACACAGAAGTGAGAGAGAAATAGTAGACAGTGGTCTCTAGGTAGTGAAATAGCAGGTGAGTTTTATTTCTTTGTGCACATGTGTAGTTTTTAAATTTTTTCCTTGAAAATGTTTACATTTCATTAAACATTATAATAGTTTAGCCAAATCAAATGACTGTAAACACACTCAGGGAACTCTTATTTAAATGCCATTCTATCATAAAGCAAAGAGAATAATCAAGCTCCAACCTTATTATAAAGTAATAGAATTTAAATATCTGTGTCAAAAAATGTCAAAGAAGATTCTATAACTTTCTTCTTACCAATGAATCTCAGAGAGAGAGAGAGAGAACTAAAGAATTAAAAAATTCTTTTTAATTTTTTAAATTAAGGGAGAAAATTAAAGGAAATATAGGTGAAGTGAAACACAAAGAAAAATTAAGGGGAAACAAGAAAAGGCTGAGATATAGGAGTGAAATGGTTAAAAGAAATAGGTATGTCAGCCTGGGCAAGACGACACAAAACTTATGAGAAACTGAGAGCTGATCTGATATAAAGATCCTTTAGTATGTTCTACCCTGGACATGAAGTTCAGCTCATGATTTGCATGGAGATAACATAATCAAAGCAGAAAGACACATGACTTCAGCAGTTGTTTCAGACACTTTTCCTTATTTCCAAACTTCAGATACCTATTAAACGGGTCTGAAAATACGTATTTCATGTTTTCAAGCAGTACTATGTAGTCTTCATGGCATTCAAAACAGTTTAAGTTATGATATATACTTAAGAAACTTTTTGACTCCAGGGATTTCTAAGCTTACTACCATCTAGGGCCACCTTTACCAATGGTAATTTACATCATCAGTAATAAATTTGATCTCTAGCTAAAGATCATCAATTATGCTTCCAATTATAACTTCAATATTAAACAAATTATAAGACTTGGAAGCTCAAAATTAGGAGGAATCATAATTTTGTGTTAGATATCAAATGATGCATTTCCAATACTTAAAGCATTCACATATTCTTCAAAAAGATATTCTCAAAATTGCATGTTATTTATTTCAAGAAGAAGGCGAAAAATCAGTGGATCTAAACACTGAATATTAATAATGGTCCTTAAATGTAAGAATGAGTGTTAAAAGAAACTGCTTAAAGGCTGTATGAGCTTCAAAATAATGCTGATGATGTTACCCTCTTATTAAGTAGTTCTTATAATAGTTTTATATGCCAAATTTCTCATATTTATATTAAGCCAAAGCCTTGGTATCCTATGGTAAACTAATATTCACAATTAAATGCCCTCTAAAAGTAAATGAAACTACTAAGAAATCTTCTAAAATTAAACTATATATCAAGAACCATAATATTGTAGCCTTTGCATTCCTAACTATGAACTATGAACTTTACATAGCATACAGTAGAAAAATTTAGAAACAGAATTGTGTAACACAAGGAAACTAAATATCAAAGATGACAATATCAAACACTTTTATACATATATTTGCTACACACTGTTCTAAGTGCTTTACACGTATTTATGAGGCAGTTACAAGACAAAAAAACTAAAGCGCAGAGAAGTTAGGTCACATTAGATAGTAACATAATTGAGATTCAAATCTAGGCAGTCTACTAACTTTAGTGTTTTTAACCACGAGAAATACTGCCTCTATAATGACTATAAACTATAAAAGGTAATAGTATGTAATTAAAATACTACTTGAAAACATGTAAAGGTAGGAAATGCTCATAATAAGTGAAAAAGCAGGATATTAAAGTATGCCAAGCAGCATAATTTTAGCTAAAGAAAACAGATGCATGTGCACATATGAAAATATATAGAAGAAATACATTAAAATATTAACACTGGTTACCTCTAAATGGTAGAATTATGAGCACATTTTTTTCTGCATGCTTTTTGTATTTTCCTAACTAGTTACGTATTGTTAAGATTTTGAATAGTTTAAGCTTATATATTTATATATTCAGCGACATTCATCGTGCCTTGTTGATAACAGCAATATATTAGAAACATCCTAAATGTCTATCAGTTGGGAATAAATAACTGTACCTCCATGCTAAAGAGTATTATATTGTAAAGAGAATGAAGTACCTCTTGTACCAGCAAAGAAAGATAACCAAGATACAATGTTAAAGAAAAAAGATAAAATTAAGTAATGTAAATAAAACACTCAGAATCAGGCAGAATATGTACTTAATTTGCAAATGCAGAGAAAAGGGTCTATGAGAGACACTAAATTAGAGTGATTTCTTGAACAAGCTGGTAGTGGTGAAGGGGACGGAGTTTCTTCTCTATACTTATCTATAGTTTAACAGTTTTTATAGTGAGACCAGATATATATTATTTGTACTTTTTTCCAAAATATTTCTTAGTAAGGCAATCTTAAACTCATTTTTATAGACATTACAAACACAGATCACATCCTCTTAGAAGGGCTGGAGTGCACTCAGTCCATAAGAAACCTAAAGGACAGATCTGAAGTGTATCTAAAGTATCTGAGAAATTCTGCAGCATCCTTATTTTACCACAATACCTTTATGGAATACCTTCTTTAAGGCTGTAAATAGGCCACAACAGTTTAATTCATAGTCTGTAACACTAAAATTATATTTAAATTTGTCTGTCCCATGGCTGACTCTTCCACTAGATTATGAATTTTTTGAAGGCTGTTTCTACCTTAGTCATTGTTATAGCCCTAGCATCAAGTACCTGCACAACAGCTATCATTTATATTGTGTTTATGTGTGATATACTGTTAAGTAACACACTCTCTCTCCCTCCACTCCTTTCTCACTGTCCCCTTTTCCTTACAACACAGAAAAGTTAAGTATTTTACCCCGTGGCACGCAGTGTAATTTCTGGCATTCAGGTTCTAGAAAGTGTTCTCTTAACCACTATGATACACACACACACACACACACACACACACACACACACACACACAATAAATGTTTGCTAAAGATGAAACAAGGAGAAAAATACTTTCCACACATTTACCTAGCTGATTTTCTACAGCCATACACAGATGTCTCCCTTAGTAAACTTTTTGTACTCAGTGTTCAGAATATATAGAACTAAAAGGCACTAACTTTTTACATACGTTGAAATATAGGACACTGAGTTACTTTCAAGTAGTTATTTGTTACATAGCTGTGTTTATTAACAAAATATGTTTTCAAGCCTGCTTCTAATAGATACTGTAAATATTAAAAAAAAGTTACTAAAAATTAAAATTCAAGATTCAAGGAAGTTCTTTTTGTTTTGTTTTGTTTTTTGCTTTTTGAGATGGAGTTTCGCTCTTGTAGCCCAGGCTGGAGTGCAACGGCATGATCTTGGTTCAATGCAATCTCAGTCTCCCCAGTTCAAGTCATTTTCCTGCCTCAGCCTCCCGAGTAGCTGGGATTACAGGTGCCTGCCACTACGCCCAGCTAATTTCTGAATTTTTAGTAGAGATAGGTTTCTCTATTTTGGCCAGGCTGGTCTCAAACTCTCTGATCTCAGGTGATCCGCCCACCTTGGCCTCCCAAAGTGCTGGAATTATAGGCATGAGCTACCACGCCTGAAAGTTCTAGTGTAGAATAAGAAATTCCCAAGTTTAAGAAAAATTCCTATGAAAAGTAGGACACAAAAGTAGAGTGGACAATGATAACTTCTAAAGAAACCTTTTAAAAAAAATGTTTTTCTGCATTCTCTTTGTTCAATTATTGTTTCATTTGTTAATTCAAATACTTATTAAGAGCTCACTGTGTACAGCATGTACCAGTATTCATACCACAAATTTCTGTTTTTACTGTTTTGAAACAGAGTCTTGCTCTTTTGTCCAGGCTGCAGTGCAATGGTGTGATCTTGGTTCACTGCAACCCATGCCTCCCGGGTTCAAGCAATTCTCCTGCCTCAGTCTCCCAAGTAGCTAGGATTACAGGTACCCGCCACCATGCTCTGGCTAATTTTTTGTCTTTCTAGTAGAGATGCGGCTTCCACCATGTTGGCCAGGCTGGTCTCCAACTCCTGATCTCAGGTGATCCACCGTGCCCAGCCCACCGATTTCAAATTCAGTCTATTTGGGATTTTGTCCATTGAAACATATCCAGTTTTATAATGGAACGGGGGAGAGTAGAAATCATTTTAAAGAAATTTGCTTAGCATCTGAATTTACAAGACTCATAAGAACAGAAACATATCCAAACCTTCAAAGACTTCAACTTTCCCCTTTAAACCTTATATTTACTTTTAACCACAGTATTTTTCAGTTGGAAAAATAAATCCTCCCAAAACTACTTGGGAAAAAAAAAGGAGGGTGGGGGGAAACACAAGGGACCTGTCCTTAAGGAGTGAAAATTGCAATATTAAATACTAGACACTTTCAAATTAATTTGCCTAAATATATCGTGACTTTTCAAGCAAGTAAAGAACTACAGTAAGTTATGTTCCATCACTACATTTTCCCATTTGCAAGACAATAAATTTTCAAAATCATACATTGAAATAATCTTCATGGCTAAAACTGTAACCAAGTGAAATTTTAAAATAAAGAAACACTCACAACTAACAATTGAGATCACCAGAACAGCTGAAAGCTAACATCTTGCAGTTTTTAATAAAAGTACATTATTTCCATTATTGTTTTAAATCTTTGAGAACAAATTTCCTAATCAATTGGCTTTATCAACAACAGAACAGGTGTACACTATTTTACCCAAAAAGTATTTCTGTGAAAAAGTACTGGCAGACCAAATCTAACTAACTAGAAAAATTTAATTCTCATTTTAGAGGTACTTAATCTCCTTTCTGTTAAAGCTTCCACTGGCAAACTGAAGTTAGCTTTCAGTTGGTTAATTATCCACAAATAAGCCCTTAAAAACAATCACCTCAACATATTAGATGGCTACTACAGAGAGAGAGAGAAGAAAGAGAAATGTTTAGAAGGATGTGGAGAAATAGGAACTCTTGTGCACTGTTGGTGGGAATGTAAACTGGTACAACTACTGTAGAAAACAATATGGTGGTTCCTTGAAAATTAAAAAGGGTTACCATATGATCCAGCATCCCTCTTCTGGATATATATCCAAAAGAAGTGAAAGCTTCAAAGAGATTTGCAGACCTATGTTCATAGCAGCACAATAACCAAGATGTGAAATCAACCCAAGTGTGTCCACTGATGGATGAATGGAGAAAAATATGGTATATACATATAATGGAATATTGCTCAGACTCAAAAAGGAAGGAAATTCTGACACATGCTACAACGTGGATGAACCCTGAGGACATTACACTAAGTGAAATAAGCCCATCACAAAAATATTAAAACCCAACGATTCTATTTATATGAGGTATCTAGATGAGTTAAATTTGCAGAAACAAAGTAGAATGTTGGTTGCCAGAGGCTGAGGAGAGGGGGAAATTGGGAGTTGTTTAATGGGTATGGTTTCAGCTTTGCAAGATGAAGAAGTTCTGGAGGTTAGTTGTACAATGTGAATATACTTAACACTACTGAATGGTACACTTAAAAATGATTAAGATGGTAAATTTTATGTTAATGTTTTAAAACTACAATTTAAAAAAAACAATTAAAAGCTATTAAAAAAAGCCATGAGGTAATCACAATTTTTGTTTTTATGAAACAAGAATGTTTAATTTTGTTTTATAAATTCAGGTTTTAGATACTAGGTTTCTCTAAAGGGATCATGTCTGGCAAGTAGATACGGGTTTATAAATTTCTACTGCAGAAAGCATGAACATGAATAATCAATGCATATACAAAAGAGTTAATTCTTGATTTGTCAAGAGACCAAGAGATATAATTATTTTTAAAATTCGAAAGCCTATGGTTAATTTAAACATTCTCACCATATTTTTACCAAAAATACTGAGCAACAAGAAGGTTGGCTGGTCTTACTTTCAAATTCTTTTTCTAACCTTTCAGAGTTAAGCAGAAAACAACACATACACACACTGGGTAAAATCCACCCACTGGATAACTAGTCACAAAGTTTAAAAAATGAATTTCTTGATTGGAAACTCATCCAACAACACATTTAAATTTAGATTATTATCTCCTGGTTAAGAAATGGACTTATGTTAATCTTAGATAAAGGGATACTGTATTGCAAGTATCTAAATTTTTAAAAATTATATTAAGAGAAGGCATCTATGAACACACAGTAATTTAACCCAATCTTTAACACCTATGCACAACAATGTTTAATTTCACCACCAAACATCATATATTATTTTGAGTTCTTCAGGAAAAATACAATCAGTCCAAAGACTAATTAATCCTCCTCAGCTTTCTATAAACCACTCTTAACATACAACCATAGAATGTAGCGACAATCTCTAAACCCTGAGCCCAGACACCATTAGAGCCCTAGACAACGCGTTAAAAGGAAAGACAATGCGTTAAAAGGAAAGACAATGGAAGTTAACAGGTAGAAAGGCTGACATTCTCCAAACTGCACAAGGTGCTCTGCAGTGGACCATAGGAATGAACTCCAATACTTTCTAGGTCTAAAGTAACTTGATAGCTCAGTAAATACATAAGTGTGGAAGAGAGCACTAATATAGACTTCCTACAAATTGAACCACAAAACTCAGACTAGTAAGACAACCTTGAGGCCTTGCCTTCAGATGGAACCCAATGGTCTTAATTCTGGAGAAACTCAAAGGACAGTTTTTCTACCACATAGGGGCTTTACTGAGAATATTTTATCAACTCATTATCTTACAAAGGTTAATTTTTATAAAATAGTCTAAACTTTGGCATCAAGACAAAAAATGTTCTAAGTTAAGTGCAGTGTCTTGCACATATCTTGCTTAAATGAACAGTAAGACTAGAATACTGTGTATGTTTGACTCCAGAGTCCAGAGTAAATTCACAGTATTCTATTTGGGGAGAAAACGCAGGGGTGAGGAATTCTGAAGGAGGAGGCCTAGAATACAGAGTAAATCAGATGCTCAAGAAAAATAACTGACACTAGATGCCAACATAACCCAAAGATGTACTGTTTTGCCCATTTTAGCAGGAAAAAAGTCCTTTAAAGCTCTGGATCCAATGTTAGTCTTTTCATTTTCAGAAGATAGAAAAGATGCATGAAGACACAGAAAAGAAACTAAAGGAAATAGCTGGAAGGACTAGCAAAAAAGAGTTCTAAGTGTTGCAGAAGTTTAAACCACAATTTTAACAGGTAACATCTATTTTCAAGTACACAGTGTCACCAAGACTTCTATTCCAGGCAACTAACTAACTGCTTTATATGCATTATCTCATTTAATCTTTACAATAACTGCTCAGATGGCTGCTATTCTTATCATTTCAAAAGGAGGAAAACAGCTCAGAGGCATTCAGTAACTTGCTCAAGCTCACCAGTGAAGGGCTGGGACCCTTAACTCAGATCCTATGCTCTTAACCATTATATGCTGCTTCCTCAAACAAAAGGAAATTCAAAATAGAATTCTAAGGAGAAAAGTTTGCTAATAAACGAGAGAGCCTCTTGACTTTTAATGGCCAAAATTAAAGAAGGAAATTAAGGAATATCTATTCTCAGTAATTTTATTTTAATGATTCAGTAACTACCTGTTTCGGAAAACTTTGAAGGGGTCTGGCCTGAAGTTTGAAACAGAATCATTCCTTTCTTGACATTCCTTTACAAATCTAAAAATCAAAATACACGTGCTATTAAAGTCCAGCCTCTATAACAAGGAACCCACATGAAATGTCCTATGCTAAATCTGTAATATTATAACCATACCCATTTTCTATTCTGATTTCTTCCAGTTCTCCAGGTTTTGAGTTTTCTAGACCTTCCCTTAAAAAGACAAATTTGTATCCCAAACTCCAACATTGGGAGCTCATTTCAAATGAAAAAACAAAAACAAAACAAAAAAAAACTGCAAGAAGAAAATCCCCATCCCCAACCTCCATTATCTTTAAAAAAACTAAATTAGTTAGAAAAGGTCATCTATTATAAACAGCATCTAAAAGTGCTGAGTAACCACCACTTACTAAGTGTTTAACTTAATTTCTCAGTTATATCAAGAACTTCTATATTAAGAAATGTGAGTCCATCCAATCCAAGATTCTAACTTTTCAAATGAGAACATTTTGAAAGTAACAGATGGGCTGAGGAAAATCTAAGAACTCATTTAGAATTGGAGCTGATGAACAGTAGCTAATTTATTTATTCACTCATTTCAAAGCTGCTTCTGATATTCTGAACTGATGAATGGCAAAGAAATGAGTTCAATACTGTATATAAAAAGGAAGTGATTGGTGCATAATTTAATGCATTGTATTAAGTATGGTTCAATATATAATAAGGACAGAAAATTGGCACTATACAGAGGTAATCTGCCTTAGGTTTACAATATAGCAGCTTCATCATTTCATCAAAGGCACTGTAATCACTTCCGCAAAATAAACTGCAATCAATTCCTGGTAACTCTTGAAATTAATCTAGACCTGTTCGCTCACTTTTTGAATTTTGTAAGTGCCTTCTCTGGTGTATACAAACTGAAAATTTAACATTCTACTGAAGAAGGACCAGGAGAAGGGATCTACAAAACAGCAAGAATATAAACAAGTTTATCTTCTGCTGATACTGATTAGGGAAATTAATCTCTCTCCCAGAAGAGGGGAAGGATTTACCAGCAAAGCCAGTCTACTAACCAAAACTCTTACTCTAAATCTTCAATTCCTTAAAATGATTTCCTTAAAAGTTTAAATACCAAAGTGGACAAAATTGTGTGTGTGTGTGTGTGTGTGTGTGTGTGGAGGGATAAGTTCGCTCTTAATACCACTGGTCCAAATCACAATTTTTAATCTCTAATGTACCCCTTTGACTCCAACTTCAAGGTGATTTATAAAACTCGGATTCAGTTCTAACCGAGTGATTATTTACTTTGGCTATGTTGAAGGTTTTTCTTTAATATACTTCAATTTCAGAAAAATGAGACAGAATTCCAAAATTTTTGCATCATTTTAGTGCCGCATTTCATTAACTCATCATATGCTTTTTCTTCAATACCACTAAAACTGCCTGCATTTAATCAGCCCCTACATTTTCACTATTTCTAGAATGAATGAGGCATATATTCATTTATAATATCTGCGTTGTTGTGACAGGTGATATGAACACAAGTATCCAATTCTGAAGTTCTCTTTAAAATGTTGCTATTTCCCTAAATTCCCGTTACTCTGACTCTCGGTCTAGGCAAGTTGTTCAAGGCGATGAAAACAAAACGAAACAAAACCTGCACGTGCAAACTAAAAAGTTCGCATCTTAAGGCCATCGCGGCAAATCCCTTAATGCACAAAGGCAAAGACATCCACGACGGCTGGACAAGCACAGGACAAGACCGCATCCGACCACGCGAGCCCTTCGGTCCAGAACTCAGGGCCGGGAGCCCACAGGGAAGCCAGGACCAGCGTTCAGGGTCCGCCCCAGGGCCGAGTTTTCAATGGAACCGGAGAGGATGGGGGCGGGAAGGAGCGGAAGCTCCGGATGCAAACCGCGACGACCGAGCTGCAGCTCATTTTTCTTCTCGGGGTTTTCGGGCTGGGTAAAGTCCCCTCCGGATGGGCCACAGAGCAGGCTGGGTTTTTGAGGCGGGTAGGTGGGCGGCGCGAGGCCCCCACGGCCGGCGGGAAGGGCGAGCAGGGCTCAGACCCCGGCCCCTGAAAGCACTTTCGAGGCGTCTCCCACCCCCCCACGACAAGATGGCGACGTGGACAGCGGGGGAGCCCGGCCAGCGAGGTTGGGGAAAAGAGAGGGGAGAGGAGAAGCAGCAGAAACAAAAAGGCTGCCCCCCCACCCCCAGGAACGCCGAGGCCGGCCCGGGAGCCCAGGGCGGGCCGGCGGGCGGGGGCGCCGGCGAAGGCGGCGGGCCGAGGGAATGGGCTTACTTTTTCTTGTCGTTCGCGCCGCTGGCGCCCTCCATGGTGAATCGGTCCCCGCGTGCCTTCACGGCGGGCAGCCCCCTGGCTCGTTCCGGCCTAAGCGCTGGCTCCCTCCACACGCGGAGAGAGAAGGAAAGGCAAGTCCAGAGGTGGAGGTGCGAGGCGGGAAACCGCTCGTGAGAACAGAAGGAAGAGAAGTGGGCGGCAATCGCCCGGGTCCGGGCCAGGCTCCGAGCCTTTCCTCAGGCGGCTTGTCAGGGCCCAGCCCGACGCAGTGGCCGAAGCGACGGCGAGGGTGATCCTCGCGTCCCCTCAGACGAGGCAGCTCTGTGCACTGAGGAGCTGAAGCAGCGGCAGGGGGCGGGCAAGGGCGGAGGCGCGCTCGGCGAGCGGGGAGGGGAGAGCGGGCGGGAGCGCGTTCCGGCGCCCGGGGTGGGGGGGGAGAGCGGGCGGGAGCGCGCCCGCCGCCTGCCCGGGCCAGCGCGCGCTCCCGCAGGCCCGCCTCACCTGAGGTGGAGGCGGGTTCTCCGAAAGCCAATGGCGAGCGACGCAGGCGGCCAGTTCCCACCCCAGCCCACGTCGCTCTCAGCCAATCAGGAGGCGGTCAGCTGAGGCACAGCTGGGAGGCGCTGCCCCGCTCACGTGCTCGTCTGTGTTTAGCTGCAGAGGAAAGAGAAAAGAGCTGGGGGCGCGGCTCAGCTCGGGTCTGGGGACTCTGTGCTTTCTCATAAGGAAGACGGTGGCCGGCTTTGGGAGGCGCTGCTGAGTAGATCCCAAACCTGCATCATATTTTCCTACTCTTGGTGCGGTCATGTAAGGCTCCCGCTCTCTTTCTCATCCGCCGCAGTGCTGGGCAGTATTGCCGCCCAACTCTGATGAGTTCCCTGTTCAAAAAAGCAGACTTCGCCTCATGGCAGCAAGCCCTTCCATTGGTCTCATTGCTCAGATGTGTTACAACGGGGTCTTTCCTTGTCAGGTTACCTAACCACGGGTCAGTGTCACCCACCGCACTCTGCCATGGAACACAGGAGAACTCTCCTTGTCCACTGTTTTTCTGTGGTGGAGTTTAATTCCTGAATAAATGCAGTTAAAAATAAAAACTAACTTCTCTTGCTGTAAACCTCAGGGGAAATGAAGTTGCAGGGAAATCTTAAAATCTGAAACTATGTTAAGCAGTTACAAATACGTATAAATGACCTTAATAAGCATATAAACCAAATTCAGTAGAAAAAAATGGCCTTTGGCAACTTTGTAAGCTACTAAATAAAACAATCACTTTTGTCTTTGGAGGCATAAACTTCAAGCCTGTCGGTCTTTTAAAAGAAAAAAAGAATATATTTTGAGCTCAACCAAGGAGCGTTGCAAATATATCTCCACTTGACACTAAATTATTTTACTTCTCACCTTTGCCTTATGAGTTTCTTGTTAAAACCTAGTTTTGGAATGTAAATATAGGTATCTGTAGTGGCTTTCAATTGTATTAGCATGTAAAAACAATGGCCTATATAAAGGCATCAAACTCTGACAACAACCAATGTATACAGCACTTTTTAACTGGTCAGTAGACCTATAGAGATATGATTAAACATTGACCTAGCCGACAGGATGTTTCCAGCTACTGAGTGGGGTGAGGCTGGAGGATTCCTTGAGCATGGGAGTGCCAGCCTAGGGAGTTTCCAGCCTAGGCAACCTAAGGAGACTCCATCTCTTTAAAAAAACTTTGATCTTCGTGGTACTTTTGTTTATCAGATCTGCAACACTAAATGATATGTATTATATCTTGAAAAGAACTATGGGAAATGCCTGAAGAGAACTCAAAATAATTACTCATAATTTCTTTTTCAATTGTGGAAAGACTAATTCTGTAAATTACAAATCTTTTAGTTTAACATTCTGAAGATACTATGTTAAGAACACTGGCTCCAGAATCAAGAGTGAGCTTATACACAGGCTTTGAAACTTATTGACAAGTCATTTAATATCTCCATACCTCAGTTTACTTATTTATAAAATGGATATAAAAGTGCCTATACCACAGTATTATGGATGGTTAGATGAGGTAATATGTATACACTTAGAACAATATCTGGTGCATAGTAAGCACTCAGTAAATGTTAGTATTGTTGATGGCGTTGTTATTATTATTATTATTTTGAGATGGAGTCTTGCTTTGTCCCCCAGGCTGGAGTGCAGTGGTGCGATCTCAGCTCACTGCAACTCTTCTCCCAAGTTCAAGTGATTCTCCTGCCTCAGCCTCCAAGTAGCTGGGAGGACAGGTTCCCACCACCACACCCAGATAATTTTTATATTTTTAGTAGAGACGAGGTTTCATCATGTTGGCCTGGCTGGTCTTGAACTCCTTATCTCAGGTGATCTGCCTGCCTTGGCTTCCCAAAGTGCAGGAATTACAGGCATAAGCCACCATGCCTGGCTTATTATTGCCTGAAAATTTATGCCTCTGTTAATAGTAATTACTTGGGCTTCTGCTACAGTTTAGCCATTTTTAACTATCCAAGAATACCAATTACATTAACATAAATCCCCATATATTTTCTTTTTTCAGCTTTGGAACTGCCCATGGTGTTCTCACCCTCATTTATGAGCATAGCTGCTCATCAATCATTTCTCTTTTCATTACACTTAGAGCAATTCTCTCTGGCCAGTAATTATAGTATATAATGTTTGTGACATCAAAAGACAAGCATTTTGTAAAAGCAAACCTAAGTCATTAAAAATTTTTTTGGATCATTTCAAAAGTTTAAAGCAGAATAATAATTTTATCAACAAAAGTTATTTTTGAATATTCATTAAATTTGACCTAAACTTAATTTTCCTTTTCAAAAATGTATAAAATATATTTTTATGTATATATGTGTATACACAAATATAAATATGAACATGAAGAGAAAAGTAGTATATACATGTGTATATATGGGTATATACAAATATAAATATCATGGAAAGTGGTAATATTCAGTCAACTAATTTTCATATAATTACAAAGGCACCAAATAGTATCCCCTAATTCAAACCTGTTAAATAACAGACACAGAAAAGGAAAATTTCATATGGGGTAAAATTTTAAATCCCCCTCTTTATAACCACTTAATAAATACATTTAGGTTATTACTATTTAAGTGTATCTTAATATAACAGTCATTTAATCACCTTCTAACTTTGCAGAACTTTCTGAGTAGACTACAAGATTAGGCTACAAGATTACTTGCAAAGGACACCATTGACCCCTAGCCCATATTTAGTAGGAAATCGGGCAGTGAATCAGGAGGCTAGGTAAAATGTGAAATTTGGATTACTGCTAAATAACATAGACCATTGAGCCTTTTGGAAGTGAAATGCATCAGATGCACAAGGGTATCAAACTATACAAGACCTGATATTCAGTAAGTGATTCCTGGCCTAGTATTACCCTTGTTTCTTTTTCTTTAAGCTTTTCCTAACAAGAACAATGGCAGCAAAAGTGTCTTGTTTGGAAGGAAAGTGCTTAGACGATAAGAGGCATTAAAAATCTTTGTTATTTCCTTTCAAGAATCAAAATACAAAGTATCTGTAATTCTAATATTTTGGGAGGCTCAGGCAGGAGGATCACTTGAGGCCAGGAGTTTGAGACCAGCCTGGGCAACAAAGTGAAACTCCCATCTCTACAGAAAATTTTAAAAATTATCTGGGCTTGGTGGTTAGTGCCTGTAGTCACAGCTACTCTGTAGGCTGAGGCAGGAGGATCACTTGCTCCTAGGAGTTTGAGGCTGCAGAGAGCTATAATTGTGCCACTGCCCTCTAGCCTTGACAGAGCAAGACCCTATATCTTAAAAAACAAAAGTCCACACACAGATACACAAAATAAAATGTATATTTATCTGAGTTTAGGGGGAATATAAATAGACTGAAAATTTGATACTAGCACTTTTAAATTATGATAAATATTTTAAGGTGAATTTACAAAGGAATGCCAAGGGGCATCCAGTTTCCTGTTCAACATGTAAAGAGCTTGGAAGTTGTCACTCCCATTCTCACAACAAGAAAAAAGGCTAAACAGGGTAAAATCAGCAACTCCTGTTCAGAGAATTGAGAAGAAAAAGTATTGGCCTAAAAACTAGAGAAACAGACAGATGGATGCAGAGAATCACAGCTCGTCGGAGAATCACAGTTTACTGGGAGCAGCAGCCCAGGCACAGAAGCCAGAAGCTGAAGCTAATATCACAGCTGGAGCCAACGTCAGTAGGAACAGTTAACTGTAATTGAGGAATTGCTGGAGGCTCAGTGCAGACTAGCTTAAGTGTTTAAAAACTCCAAGGGGGCTCAGTCTGAGAGAGATCTCAATACTTACCTCAGTTTCACTTCTAGGAATCCTGTCAGATTCTCACTGTAAAGATCTGAGAAAAATCTGCTCTGCTTTTGCCAGGGAGAAGGGATAAGTAACCATCATGAAATACTCTGAGGGCTCTCTGTTCTTTTTAACAAGAAGCCCCTTAACAGTGTCTCTGTCCTCAAGGGAAACTCTCTCAGAGCCTAACCAACTGAATCTACCAAAGGCTAACCAGTTTGGAGGAAGGGAAATTACCAACTCTAGTCAGCTGTAGCCTTCCACATGGGAGAAGGGAAATACTCAAGCTCACTAAAAGACTCTTAGCCATAGGACTGGTAGAATGCTCCCCTCTCCCCCCTCATCTTACCACCACATCAGAAGAGCTCCTGTGTAATAATGGGGCATTACAGCTAAAACAACTCAGACCCCATTTTAAGAGTCTCTGGGGACATCCAAAGACAACATAGGAAGCAAAAACA
This sequence comes from Cebus imitator, assembly GCF_001604975.1. Lineage (NCBI taxonomy): Eukaryota > Metazoa > Chordata > Mammalia > Primates > Cebidae > Cebus > Cebus imitator. The sequence continues at coordinate 2,938,668 of NW_016107398.1, read as the reverse complement.
AGGACATGGTAGGAAATTTTAGCTTCTGACACCACAGCTAACACAAACAGTAACAAAGCCTACCTCTTAACCAGATAAACATGAAACCTCACACTAAAGGCCCATCTACCTAAGTTCCTTTTACCTGATAAAGCATGTCTGGCTTTCAACAATGACAACAACAACAAAAAATTACAAAATATGCTAAAAGGCAAAAAACACATAGTCTGAAAGAGACAAACCAAACATCAAAATCAGACTCAGATGTGGCAGAGATTTTTTAAATTTCAGACCAAAATTTTAAATAACTATGATTAATATGCCAAGGGCTCTAAGGAAAAAGTGGGCAATATGCAGGAACACATGGATAATGTACACAGAGATATGGAAGCTCTAAGAATAAAAAGGAAATGCTAGAAATAAAAAAACAATGGAACTAATGAAGAATGCCTTTAATGGGCTCATCAATAGACTGGATATAGCCAAGAAAAGAATAAGTAAGCTTGAAGATATGTCAATACAAACTTTTAAAACTGAAATGCAAACAAACAAACAAAAAACAATGCAAAGGATGGAACAGAATACCCAAGTACTGTGGGTGCGAGGCAATTACAAAAGGTATAACTTAACCGTAATGGAAGTACAAAAAGAGAAGAGAGAAAGTGAGGAAAGAAGAAATCGTTAAATAATGACTGAGAATTTTCCAAAATTAATGACAAATATCAAACCACAGATCCAGGCATCTCAGAGAGCACTGACCAGGATAAACAAAAAAAAAAATCTACACCTGAACTGGCCAGGTGTGGTGACTCGTGCCTGTAATCCTAGCTCTTTTCAAGGCCAAGATGGAAGGATCACTTGACCCCAGGAGTTGGAGAGTTGGAGACCAGCCTGGGCAACATAGGTATACTCTGTCTCTACAAAAAATAAAAAATTAGTCTGGAGTGGATGGCATGTGCCTGTAGTCCCAGTTACTTGGGTGACTGAGGTGGAAGGATTGCTTGAGCTGGCTAATTTTTGTATTTTTATTAGAGATGGAGTTTCACCATGTTGGCCAGTATGGTCTCCATCTCTTAACCTCGTGATCTGCCCACCTCAGCCTCCCAAAGTGCTGGAATTACAGGCATGAGCCACCCCACCCTGTCTCTTAAAGAAACAAACAATATCTACAAAATCTATACCTAGGCATAATATGTTCCAAATTGCAGAAAATCAAAGATAGAGAAAATCTTGAAAGAAGAGGCTGGGGGCAAGGAAATATGGGAGTGGGAGAAAGCACCTTACTTATGGGGGGGAACAATAAGAGTCACATCAAACATTTTTTCAAAAACCATGCAAGCAAGAAGAGTATGAAATGAAGTACTTAAAGTGTTAAAAGAAAAAACTCACCAGTCGAAAATTCAGTGAAATTAACCTTCAAAAGTATTGGAGTAAAAATAAAAGTAAAGGAGTAAATTATCCTTCTTTCTTCAAAAGGAAGTCTGACTGTCTCAGACAAATAAAATGGAGGAAATTTGTTGCCAGTTGAGGTGCCTTGCAAGAAATGTTAAGTTGCTCAGATAGAAGAAAAATAATACTGATCAAATAATTGAATTCACATAGAGAAAGGAAAAACATTGTTAAAGGAATAAATGAAGGTAAAATAAAATATTTTCTTTCTCTTATTCTTAATTGATCTAACTCATAATAGTATGTTCAGAAAAATAATAGTAAAAATGCATTCTGGATTATTTTATGGAAAAGGGAAATAAAAGACAGCAATGTTAAAAAGGGATGGGATGGAGGAATTAAGAATACTATTACAAGGTACTTGTACTACCAGTGAAGCAATATAATATTCTTTGAAAGTGGACTTGGATCAGTCATAAATGTATATTGCAAACTCTAGGGCAACCGCTAAAAAGTTTTTTCTAAAGTATAATTGATATGTTAGGAGAAAGAATGGAATTAGGTAGAATGCTTAATTAAAACCAAAGAAGACAGCAAATGAGTGGAAGACAATACAAAAACAAAGGACAAGAGCAAAAAAGAGAATTCCAAAGAATTGACAAAAACAAACAAAAAATCTGAAACAAGCTATTATAGCAAGGTTGCAGGACACAAGGTTAATGTACAAGAGTCTATTTCTTTCCTGTATACAGCAAGGAACAGTTGGAATTTGAGTTAAAAACACAATACCAGCCAGGCGTGGTGGCTCACGCCTGTAATCTCAGCACTTTGGGAAGCTGAGACAGGCGGATAACCTGACGTCAGGAGTTTGAGACCAGCATGGCCAACATGTTGAAACCCTGTCTCTACTAAAAAAAAAAAAATACAAAAATTAGCCGGACGTGGTGGTGGGCACCTGTAATCCCAGCTACTTGGGAGGCTGAAGCAGGAGAATTGCTTGAACCCGGGAGGTAGAGGTTGCAGTGAGCCATGATCACATCACTGCAATCCTGCCTGGACAACAAGAGCAAGACTCTGTCTCAAAAAAAAAAAAAAAATACCATTTACATTAGCACCAAAAATTTGAAATACTTAGGTATAAATATAAGAAAATATGTATAACCTCTATATGAGGAAAACTACAAAACTCTAAAGAAAGAAAACAAAGGAATCTAAGTAAATGAAGAACTACTTCATGTTCATAGAAAGGAAATTTCAATATTATTAATATTGAATTTTATTATTAATATATTATTATTGAATAATAATTCAATATTATTATTTTTACAGTTGATCTATATATTTAATACAATCTGAATCAAAACCCCAGCAACTTATTTTGTGGGTATCAACATACTGATTCTAATGTTTATATGGAAAGACAAAACCAAATAGCCAGTATGGTATTGAAGAAGAACAAATTCAGAGGACTGACAGTATTACCCTTTCAAGGCTTAATGTAAACCTACAATAATCAAGACAGGGTAGTATTGGCAAAAGTATAGACAAATAGATTAGTGGAACAGAACTGAGAGCCCAGACACAGGCCCACACAACAATAGCCACCAAAAATAGCCATTCGTTTTTGACAGAGAAACAAAGGCAATTCAATAAAGAAAGAATAATTTTTTCAGCAAATAGAGCTGGAACAATTAGATATCCACATGCAAAGAAAATTAAATTGAAACTCTGACCTTATTTTTTTTTTTTTTTTTTTTT
>NW_016107398.1:2910011-2935532 GCF_001604975.1 Cebus imitator | reverse complement strand
CTCTGCCTCCTGGGTTCAGGCAATTCTCCTGCCTCAGCCTCCTGAGTAGCTGGGATTACAGGCACGCACCACCATGCCCAGCTAATTTTTTGTATTTTTGGTAGAGACGGGGTTTCACCATATTGACCAGGATGGTCTCGATCTCTTGACCTCGTGATCCACCCACCTCGGCCTCCCAAAGTGCTGGGATTACAGGCTTGAGCCACCGCGCCCGGCCAACTCTGACCTTATTATACCTATCACAAAAATTAACCCAAAGTGGATTCTAGACCTAAATTAAAATGCAAAACCATAAAGTTTTTGGAAAATGACGTAGGAAAAATTCTAGTTGACCTTAGGATTGGCAATGAATTCTTAGATACAACACTAAAAGTACAATTCATAAAGTAAAAATTGTTGTTGGACTACATTAAATTTAGAAAACCTTTTCTCTGCAAAAGACACTGATAAGAAAATGGAAAGAAAAGCCACATATTGGGAGAAAATATTTGCAAAACACATGTCTGCTAAAGGACTTGCATCCAAAATATACAAAAAACTCTTAAAACTCAACAAAAGGAAAATAAACAACCAAATTAAAAAGTGGGCATAAGGTCTGAACAAACCTTACTAAAGATGTACAGATGACAAAGAAGCATATGTAAAAATGCTCAACATTATATGTCATTAGGGAATTGCAAATTTAAGTAACAATGAGATACCACCATACTCTTAAACTACTAAGATCCAAAACACTGAAAATACCATTTGCTGGTGAGGATGTGGAGCAACTGGAACTCTCTTTTATTGCTGGTGAAATGCAAAATGGTACAGCCACTTTGAAAGATAGTTTGTTAATTTATTACAATGCTAAATGTAGTCTTACCATACAATCCTGCAGTTGCACTCCTGGTTATTTGCCCACGAGTTGAAAACTCATATGTTACCTGAAAACAAATGTTACAGCAACTTTATTCATAATTGCCAAAAATTGTAGATGATTAAGATTTGCCAATAGGTGAATGGATAACAAATTGTGCTACATCTATATGATGAAATATTATTCAGTAATAAACAGAAATGAGCTATCAAGCCATCAAAAGACTTGGAGGAAATTTAGATGCTTATTGCTAAGTGAAAGAAGGCATCTGAAAAGTCTATATATTGTGTGATTCCAACTCTATGGCATTCTGGAAAAGGCAAAATGATGGAAGTAGTAAAAAGATCAGTAGTTGTTAGAGATTAATGGGAAGAAGGGAGGGATGCATACGTGGAACAGAGGGGATTTTTTAAGGCAGTGAAACTATTCTGTATGGGATTCTAATGGTAGATACATGACATTATGTATTAGGTAAAACCCATAGAACTGTACAACATTAAGGGAGAACCTTAATATAAAATATGGACTTTAATTAATAATCATGTATCAATATTGGTTTATCAATTGTAACAAGTGTACCAAACTAATGCAAGATGTCAATAATAGGGAAAACCATAAGTTTGGGGGTGGTGAAGAAAGAGAGACTGTATGGGAATTCTCTGTACCTTCTGTTCAATTTTTCTTTAAACCTAAAACTAAGAAGTAAGTCTATTAATTAAAAGGAAAAAAACTGAATACCTTTTTAAAAATTTAATCCAAGGCCAATTTCAAAAGAAATATCTTTTTTTTTACCAAAGTCAAGTTTTCATATCTTCCTGAATAAAGCAAAAGGCTCAAATGTATAAGAATAAGCCTTAATGAAACATCCCATTCACTATACTCTGACTAGAAAGGAAAATGATATTTGATATTTCTCCAACATCAAAGTCAATTGGAAGATTCTCAAAAGCCACAGTTCCATAAGATTTTCCATTTCTAGAAAGGAAAGACATAACAGAGAACAGAGTTGCATTTTTGAAAATTGATGGAAATACTCTTTCCTGATTCAGACACTTACAGGATTTCAGCATATTTTTTCACCCATAAAATTAATTTTAAATTGTTAAAATGACCAATTTCAAAAGCTGAAGAGTAAATAGCATAGCTAGCTATAAGTTGGTATATGAATAAACAGAAAAGGACAGGCATAGTGGCTCCTGCCTGTAATCCCAGCACTTTGGGAGGCCAAAGTGGGAGGATTGCTTGAGCCCAGAAGTTTGAGACCAGTCTGGGCAACACATTAAGACCCCATCTCTACAAAAAAAATAGCCAGGCATGGTAGTGTGTGCCTGTAGTCTCATCTACATGGGAGGCTGAGGAAGGAGGATCACTTGATCTTAGGAAATTGAGGTTACAGTGAGCCGTGCTCATGCCACTTCACTCCAGCCTGGGTAACAGAGAGAGACACTGTCTCAAAATAAATAAATAAATAAATAAATAACCAGGAGAAGGATATTTATTAAGAATTTGCCTTGCCTGCTTTCTATCTCCCATCCCAGACAATACAGTGTGTAAACTTACTTAGATTATATCATTTTATAATTCATTAATTCAATATATTGTGTCCATTCTACTATGTGTCAGACATATATTATGGTTTAATCTGCAGGTTTGTGTGTCACTGTAGATAGAGTGTGAGCTTCTTATGAGCTGGAACACTTTTATCTTGGCAGCCCCATAATCTAGGATTGGTGCCCAGCACACAAGAACAGTCATTTCTTGAGCACCTGCTATATTCCAGACACTGTAATAAGCATTTTAGATATGCTCTTTCATTGAAGCTTCATGACAGCCCTATATGGTAGGAATTCTGGTAATCATATTATGCATCAGTAAGTTAATGGTCAAAGAGGTATGGTCAAATACAAAGCCAGAAAGCTAGGAAGCAGTGGAAATAGGATTATAGACCATGTTCCTCTTTTATTCTACTCCAACTGCGATAATAGTGTGGAGGAAATGCTCACAGCTATGGAATGTGGAGGTGGGGGAGGTACTGCAGGGGAAAAATATAGTTTATATTTCTGCAGCATCACTTTTAGAATGAGAGAAAATTGAGTGACATAACTACATGCGTGATTTTTGGATATGTTTTACATTTAGTTAAACATTTTTCAAATACAGCAAATAAGCAAATACACAAAAGTTCTCCTGACTTCCTTTGCCTCTTCCTTCTCTCTAGAGGTCACTGCTGTTATCAATTATTTGTGTACCTGTCTAGAGATATTCATTTAGTATACCAAAACATCTGTGTTTAGTGTTCTTTCTTTTATGTACAAATCGTAGAATAGTATATGCTTTGTCTATCTGCTGAATGTATTTCATATTACAACATTGTTGGAGATTACTTCTTATAAACTCACATACATCTAATATTTTATATATCCTACATCTGTATTCTAAAATATTTATTTAAATATTTTGTATATTATATATATCATATTAATAAACATAAAAGGACAGGCATGATGGCTCATGTCTGTAATCTCAGCACTTTGGGAGGCTGAGGTGGGAGGATTGCTGAAAACGAATGTTTAATATTTAAAATATTATAAAATAAGCAGATATATGATACATAAAATATTTAAAATATCAAATATTTAAAAAATATTTTATATATCAAATATATTAATGAAATAAATAGATGTATAATAAATTCAACAAAATCACAAGAATTTTAAAATTAATGTAGCATTCATATTTATAAACAAGTATTTTTAAATTTAATTGCAAATAAAATTAGGTTTCTCTAGGCAGGTTAGCTGAGACATTTAATAGCTGGGAAGACAAACTTTTACAGAATGAGAACCTTCGTTATTATAGTTTGCTTCAGAAAAACCCCACCATATCAATTTCCTTATCTGTTTATGAAAGTTATCAACTTTAAATGAAATATAAATAGAGAAAATTACTTTCCACTTATATTCACTATTCCTACCAATTAGAAAATTAGGGCTTTTTTTTTCCCCTTTGTCCTTACTATCTGTGTAGTGACTATAATGATTTTTGCATCTCATATATCATTTTTCAGTGGCCAGGACACTAAATCTCTATCGCAAATGACTAACAATTTCAAAATCCAGTTCAAACCAGCTTAGATGTATCTGATTTTCATAAAAGTGAAGGAAGAAAAATATCCGATGAATCTAAGAATTCACCTATTATAGAATTTACCTGGTAGATTTTGTCCAAGTAACTGTGTCATGAATTAATATTATACAGTTATTTTTTATTTGGGGCCAAAATTTAAATTTGTGCATATGTTTTTACAGGAGAAACATCTTCAAGTTCTATATACAGTCAGCTGAACTCCTGCCAAAACACTGCTAAACAATAACTTTTGTTAATTGGTGAATCTTCCAGAATTTGTGTGCATTTCCATCCAATTTTGTTTCAATACTATGAAGAAAACTCTTTTTCTCGTATAGTAATAATACAGGCAGTCAGGTGATGGAGGGTAGGTGACAGAATCTGAAAATAAATCTTAGGACAGAAGTTCTTATTTCTATAAGCTATTGTGATACAGTCATTCTCTCCAAAACAACTGTGGTTTCTACCAGGAAGAAAAACACTATCAAAACATTGAAAATGCCAGTGAACATGGCATTTAAAAGGTATTTTTTCCGCTAACTGTTAATTTTCACTACAAGTTGTATCTTTTTTCTTTGGGGATTTTTACTATTTTAAAATGAAAAACTGTAATAGAAGAATTAAAGCAGAAAAGAAAGAAGGATCATACATAGCTTAATATTTATCCTAGCTTGGTTTTCTTTCCATGTGCCCTAAACCACTGGCAATTCATATTTTCCAAATTTTGGGTGGATAATGTTTTCCCTTTGATTTTTTTGTGGGTAATGAAGAAACATTAGCTGTTTGGCTCTTATATTGGAAAACTTATAAAGTTTCCTTTGGTTAAGTGTGTCAGAACTTGTCTATGAAGAAGCAGAAGCAGTCACAAGAAGTTGATTAATTTTATACCTGGACTTGCAAAGACAGGTTAGCTAGTCTCTTGTGTGAGTGTAAATTACATGGCAGCGTCAAGTAAGCCAGCGCTTCACAGGATTATCTTATTACAGGGATCATGATATTAAACAAGTACTTGTGCCAAGTTTTGGGGTGAACCTTGGGAATTTCAGACACTCTCTAATGTTACCTCAACCAACACTTTCTAATCCAGACTATACCTCCACCCCTCACTTTTTGTCTGCTTATCTAGGATCATAAGAGACAAAAGGAAGACCATCCAGTGTGTTGTATCTGTGTTTAGACAGACAAGCATCTGGATTCTTGAATTGACTCTCTCTACCACATCTCCCATGTGACCAGGAACATTTTCTGATTTTGCTGCACAGACATTCTCCAAACCCTGTTCCCGATCCTCTTAGCAAGATCTATCACAACTAGGTTCAGGAATTAGAGTTTCCCTCAAGGTCTTGTTGCTATTGGTACTGCATCGATACTTTCTGCTGGAGCAAAGATAAATCCCAGTGCTTGGCTATCTTAGGACCTACAGAAGGAAACAAGCTGAGAAAACTATGTCTTGGAATAAGAGAAGTCCACCCTAAAACACTATTATATTGGTACAGAGGTGGATACATGAACGTATGCTTATCTTAAAACAAATCAAGCTCACACAAAATGAGTTATTTTATTGTACATAAATTATACCTCCATAAAGTTTGTTAGAAATGATATTATCATAAAGAGGCTCACCACCTGTTCACTGTATTGTTCTTCTAATTACTGTTTCTTTCCTTCATGTGATCCTCACCAGACTTATATTTCAGCTGTCAATTGGTTGATCACCCAGATTTTGTCTACACTTTAGCCTATGATTGTTCATCTTGCCTCTGCCTATGGCCCTTTGAATCCTGAATCCCAGCTCCATTTTTCAGTGCTTTACACACCCTGCTTCCAGTACCTCAACCGGAATTCAGCTGAATTTCCTCCCGAATTCCAGGAAGAAAACAGCTGAATGAATTCTCCCTGCTCCAGAACGTGGAGGAAAAGTGAAATGGCTAGACCTAGATTTTTAAATTTGTTAAAAATTTGTTCCTTGTTCTTCCCTGCCCTAGCAAGAGCTGTTCCATGTTTAGGAAATGAATGCCACTGAGAGTATTAGCAAAAATACATGTGTCATTGAGTATGAGGCAGATAACTGAGACACACAGCTGCTTCTCATAGTGTATGTGTGGGCATCCATAGACATACTCTTAAATGGCTTAAGGACTTGGAAACTACCTCTAGGAAACCTGAAACTTGAATGTTGGTCCAAGAGGGAGAAGAAATGTTCCATTAGCCTTCCAACTAAAAAAATACACTATCAAGAAGAACATTTGCTGTGTGTCCTATAAGCGTGGGAGAATAATATTATTCTTACTTTTATTTTAATACATATCTTACTTTTATGACCAGTATTTCAGTAAAATATATGCTCTATTATGGCAGTGATTTGTCTGTCTTATTAAGTGCTATATCTTCAGTACCTTCTGTGCATAACACAGAAAAGGAGCTCAATAAATATCATTTTGTTGCTGTCCTAAAAAGAGTTCCATGAGCATTAGTGTGTAGAAGCTCTAGAAATAAGGAATGGTGTGAATAAATATCAAATATCACATAGCTTATTTGGAAGCCCAGTGAAACCCATGTTGGATAACTGCTGTATTAACTAATCTCAGAAAAGGGAGAAATAGCGTCCTTGAGAATACTCTTTTATGATACAGTGAAACAAATGCTATTTATGGATCAGTATCTTGAGTTCTTGACCTGTTCCACCATCCACAATTCCGATAACACTTCCTTCTTTATACCTCACTTTTTTCATCCTAAAAATAAGGGATTTGAGTTATATACTCTCCAATTCTCTTCTAGCTCTAACATTTTATGATGAAGCTTCTCCAAAATAATTTATTTACACAGCCCTTAGAAAATTAAGACTGAGAAATGCAGAGTATCATAACTAAATATGTGGACAATTAGAGTCAAAGATTAAATTTGTGTTAAATATTACAAAAATAAGAATTCTTCACATTGAATTGAACATTTAATATTTTCAAAGTACATCTGCATTCACCACTCTATTTGATTTTTAAAGACACCATGCAAAACTATTTAACATATTACACTAAAAAATAGATTTATGGCATGAGATCACAAAGAAAATTAGTGATAGAGATAAGACTAGGATTCAAATCTGCAGAATCCTGTTTTAAATTTTTTTTTCCTTTTAAATATATATTAAGTTGCCTAGTAAAATATTTTACAAATATTTATTTTGAAAATGTAACAGGGCATTCTGGCTTGGCCAAAACTAAGATTCCAATACAGCTATGGGGACAGAAATAGTCACCTTCTTTTCCATGCACATCTATTCCATTTGATTTGATTTATAAGGTTGCTGATAAGCCTTTTGGGAAAATAACTGGAATTGCATCAGTTATTGGATCTCAGGCATACATAGAAACTTACAGATTATGAAGAATTATTATGGAACAAATAATAAAAGAACTGCTGAATCTCACAATGTGTCCTATAGGGAAAAAGCTTGGTGTGAACTGGATTTAGCAACAAAAGCTAAGGGATTGAAGAGCAGTTCTGGGTTTTTTGTTGGTTTTAAACACATTAGGGTTTAAGAAATGTTGCTGTGGGACCCTTTAACGTAGTTTAATACAGAAGGGAGAAAACTGTTCCCTTTCTCACCTAGCAACTCACTGCTGCTGTGCTATTACAACTTAACAAGGGTTGAGAGCACTGGTAGCTGGAGTGGCTAGCAAGGATCTGTACCTGATGGAGAACATGAACATAGCAGAGGCCAGCAGCAGCATCTAAGTAGAGCTCTAGCTGGAATTTAACTGCACCAGAGCCCAAGCGTGGCAGAGGCCAGCCACAGTTAGGAAAGTGAATCACCTGGACTTCTTAATTAATGCATGCAAGACATTCCTCCGGGATTTTCAAAAATCTTTAGGGAATTGGAATTCCTGCCTAAACAAGTGGGGACTTCTACTAGCAAAATATCATGCAGGATTAGAAGACAATGAGTACTATTTTCTGGATTTTGGCTCTTCTTAAACCATGCTCTTCTAGCTTGCTTTCTGGTTAGAAGTTTGTCTTAAACTGTCTAAATAATCCTTTTTTTTTTTTTTTTTTTCTTGACAGAGTCTCATGCAGTCACCCAGGGTAGAGTGCAGTGGTACAATCTGGGCCTTTTGGAATCAAGCAATCCTTCCACCTCAGCCTCCTAAGTAGCCTCAGGCCCATGCCACCACACTGGTTAATTTTTGTATTTTTTGTAGAGGCATGTTTTCACCATGTTGCCCAGGCTAGTCTTGAACTCCTGAGCTCAAGCCATTGCCCACCTTGGCCCCACAAATTGCTGGGATTACAGGCGTGAGCCATCGTGCCTGGCCTGTCTGAGTAATTTCTAAGCTTATTCTTAGTGAGTGATCTTGATTTCAACTAACTCCTATATACCACGCCATTATTTTCTCATTGTATTGCTTTAAAATATTTCCAGTGAAGGCTGCTAATATGCAAATTAAATTTTACCTGAAATTGAAAATGATACTTCATTAAGTTTCTGAAAAATTCAAACCATAAATATAAGCTATTTTTTGTGTTTGCAGATTTCTTTTGTTAAATTTGTGTCTCATTCACTTTCTAAAAAAATGGATTGTCATATCAAAAAAGGTTACAGGCTGGGTGTGGTGGCTCATGCCTGTTATCCCAGCACTTTGGGAGGCTGAGGTTGGCGGATCACGAGGTAAAAAGATTGAGACCATACTGGTCAACATGGTGAAACCCTGTCTCTGCTAAAAATACAAAAATTAGCTGGGCGTGGTGTCGCACACCTGTAGTCCCAGCTACTCAGGAGGCTGAGGCAGGAGAACTGCTTGAACCCGGGAGGCGGAGGTTGCAGTCAGCTAAGATTGTGCCACTGCACTACAGCCTGGTGAAAGAGCAAGACTGTCTCAAAAAAAAAAAGTTTACAAATTTTGTTGACAGTTTTCTTCAGAAAAACATCTGATTTTTGTACGTAGAAGACTTATATACTATTTCTTATCAACACTTAATTTTCTGAAAAGGCAGAAAATGTGACTTACTATATGACTATATTTTCTTGATGGTTTTAATTATTATAGTGAGAGAGTGATAAAAAACTGGGTTAACATTTTGCAAGCAGTTGATCTGGATGAACAATGCAGTTTAATGTAAGAACATTAAGACATACTCCTTTTAGGTGAGCTATAAACCTTTGTGTTTTCCAGCTATGGAATTTGCTCCATCAGAAGCACAGGACACCTGATTCTCCAATGGCACTTGTGTTTTACCAAACAAAACTTTATAGTAGCAAAAATCGATGTTCTAGCATAATCAGTTTCTAAAGAACTTACAATTATGCCTTCTTGCAATATACAATCATCGTTGAAACAACAAACAATTCCCATTAGAAGGGTTATATTGTCAGTAACTTTCAGAAATCTGAATAGAAATTTTTTCTTGTGTTTAATGTGCCAATTAATTGCTTTTTAATGTTAACTAACAACTCATACATATGTTTTTGAATTATTGCTCAATGGCAGTTCTTTCAAAATACTAGATTTTGCTTCATCACTCCTGAAATTGCAGCTTAGGCAAATGTATGAGCACAACCAGGTTTTGTAAGGATTTCTGCAACTTTATAAGTCCCAATCATTTCATCATCATTTGCTCGTGTGTTCTTAACTAAGGAAGTACCAGTGTTACATTGCTCAAAATTCTGTTTGAAATTTTTGAAATATTCTGTAAGTTTACCAGCTTTATTAAGAACTATTACAATATAAGACACATAGACTGTCTTGAGTTTAATGGGCTTTCAATAAAATCATAGATATTCAGAAAAATGATCTCAATATTTCTTTTTAGCAGTTGACAAAATTAATGATGGGTCAAATGACTTTTGTGGAATTAAATAATAATATATAAACTATTTTTACTTAACTCTCAAAGTCCAAGTCACATGCAATAGCAACGAGGGTCAAACATAGACAATATCCACAAGGTAGCCAATGGCGGCCAATAGACACACACAGTCCACCTCTCACCACACAACTTCAAGACAGAGCAATCCATCTGCCAATCACAGCCATCTATTCACCATAGTTTTGTACCATTGATGTATTTATAGTTTTTTGTGTATTTACGATAAAGTCAATGTCAATATTGCTCATGTAATACCCAAGAAAACTCAATAAGAGAAATGATATAAAGAATAAGATATTGTCAGGTAGGGATGAACTTTGGAGAACCACAAACCATTATGATATTTAAGAGTTTTTTTCCACCCAAGAATCTATTTTTGCTCTTTTGTGGGCCATATGAGCACAATTCAAAATGTATGTATTAGAGGTACTTGTCCTAGGGAAAAAAATGTAATTTGAAGTTCATGGCAAGTCCTAAAAGGGAAATCATATTAGACCTCTGGGGGTTCTGATACAAAGCCATGCCTTCTGCTGCAAAGAACTAAAACCATTTAAAAAGCAGCTTTATGGGCTATTGGGCCATAGTAGGGTTAGAATATATGAACATGAGACATCAAGTAACCATGTAGCTAGAGCTGTCCATTGTGAGCTGGACTCTTTCAGACTTTACCTAGGGACCCACTTTACAACAAAGGGGTGCAGCTGTGGCACAGGGCCATGGGGTCCACTGGTTCTATCATACATATACTATATCCCCAGAAGCCATCAGCCTGATAGGGTAGTGAAATAAACACTTAAAAATGCATCTGAGCCTCCATCTTGGAGATGATTCCCTGTGTTTGGTGGGTACCATGTCCCAGTATGTGAGATAACCCATTATATGGTACTTCTGTATCCCTAATAGAATACAAAAGTTTTGGATGGGTATGGTGGCTCACACCTGTAATCCCAGCACTTTGGGATTGAGGCTGAGATGGGCAGATCACTTAAGGCCAGGAGTTCGATATCAGCCTGACCAACATGGTGAAACCCTGTCTATACTAAAAATACAAAAATTAGCCAGGTGTGGTGGCACGCACCTGTAATCCCAGCTCCTTAGGAGGTTAAGGCGGGAGAATCACTTGAACCCGGGAGGCGGAGGTTGTAGTGAGCTGAGATTGCACCACTGCACTCTAGCCTGGGTGAGAGAGCAAGACTCCATCTCAAAAAAAAAAAAAAAAAAAAAAAAAAACAAGAGTTTGGGAACCAAGGAATAGTATAAGAAAGTCCCTTTATATCATCACTCCCAGGAAGCCATTTGAGAAATCTGTACTTTCTATCTTTGCTTTGGGTTTTGTGGGTCTGGAGACCCTGTTACCAAAGCGTATAATAAAACTATTGCATTTCATGAGAGCACATGGGCACAGGGAGGGGCACAACACACACTGGGGCCTGTTGGGGTACGGAGTAGTGGCTGGGTGGGGGGGAGGGAGAGCATCAGGATGAATATCTAATGCATGTGGGGCTTAATACCTAGGTGATGGGTTGATAGGTGCAGGAAACCACCATGGCACACGTTTACCTATGCAACAAACTTGCATATGTATCCTGGAACTTAAAATAAAATGTATTATATTTTGAGCTCCAGCTGCTACCTGGTCACTGTGGGCTCCATTTTATAAGAGACTAGCAAGCAAGAAACGGAATCACTATCCTGGCAAAAGTCATTGTTCCTGATCATCAGAAGAAGGTGGGGCTACTGCTCCATGCTGGGGCAGTAAAGAATGTGTTTGGCACTCAGGTGATCCATGGAGCCTCTGTTGGTTTTCCCATGCCCTTTTGTTACAAGTAAATGGATATCATCAACAGCCACCACCGGAGGAGGGTAATGGTAACTAGAGGCTCAGATTCTTCAGGAATGAGAGCTGAAATCACCCTACCAGGCAAGCTGCCTAGACCAATAGAGGTATTGAATGAGGGTGGACAGTGGAGGAGGATAATGAGTATCAGTAATGACCCTAAGATCAGTGGCAGCATCAGAAGCTGTATTCTATCACACTAACCTGTTTAAGCTGTCCAGAAAACATGGGGGGGTTCCCAACCAAACTCCTGGAGAAGCAACTCCTAGATGGGGCAAAATTGTAGAAACCAGTGGAATTGCAAGGTATGGTGGTAGGCTTTGGTGGATTCTGTGGTGCTCCATAGAATCTCCTCTTCAGAGTTGGCTCATCTAACCCCAGCTGCTGGGAATATTGACAGATAGCTTGCAGCTGTGTCTCTCTCTGCCCTTTGCCATAGAAAATTACCATGCCAAACTATCTCCACCCCATGACCTGCAACCAAAGCCCAGTTCACGGGCAGGCATAAACGTGTAGCGCAATTACCTCAATCTGAGACACTCAGAAGGGCCATCTCCACTCCAGAGCTCCCTGTTGGATTAAAGTCTCACTTGCAAATGCACTGGGCATTGGCTTCTCCCACTGCCCAATTTTGTCTTCCTTTCCTCTTTGCAAATATATCTCCTTAGAGAGCTCTCCAATAAATCTTTAGCATGCAACTTTGAGTTTCAAGTATGTTTCCAGGAAAGCCAACTGCAGACACTATACTAGAAAATACTAAAAAATTCCCTGACAAACCAGCTGTAGCAAACTGGTTACCACCAGCTGCAACCAGGTGATAAAAATGGCAAACTTTTATGTTTAGTGCAGCACTAGATTACAATAGCAAAGACTTGGAACCAATACAAATGCCCATCAATGATAGACTTGACAAAGAAAATGTGGCGCATATACACCATGGAATACTATGCAGCCATAAAAAGGAATAAGTTCATGTCCTTTGCAGGGACATGGATGAAGCTGGAAACCATTATCCTCAGCAAACTAACACAGGAACAGAAAACCAAACATTGCATGTTCTCACTCTTAAGTGGGAGTTGAACAATGAGAACACATGAGCACAGGGAGGGGAACATCACACACCAGGGCCTGCCAGGGGTAGGGGGAAAAGGGAGGGAGAGCATTAGGACAAATACCTAATGCATGTAGGGATTAAAACCTAGATGGTGGATTGATAGGTACAGCAAACCACCATGGCACACATATACCTATGTAACACATCTGCACATTCTGCACCTGTATCCCAGAACTTAAAGTAAAATAAAGATTTTAAAAAATGGCCAACTTTACATATGACATTATTATTGTTAACTTTGATTAAATAAATGTTTATTGATTCATTCATGTCTTAAGAAATCTTTTGTTTTTTAAAAATGAGGTTTACCTGAATATGCACAACAAATATTTAATAGATCAGTAGCAAAGATTTGCAGAAAAGTGTATGTATTTATCACTAAGTAGAAAGTTGATAGATTTTTAGGGGATAATAGGGTGAGAAAGTGGAGGTGAAAGGGCAGAAAATATATGTTCTTTCTTTCATCTGTTTATTTCATTTGTTTTGTTTTAAAAATAAAAGCTTTGGTTACTTATGGCTAAGATAAAGTATTCGTTGTGTAAGTCCTGTTTGAAAAAGAGAGAGAGCGATCTCCCTAGACTTACAGTAGTCGTAAAACAATGTCGTCATTAAACACTTTTGCTAATTTTTAGATTTAAGGCTTATAGGTTTATTATTCATTCTCATAGAATGAGTTTTTCAACTTTCTACCTCATAATTACTTAAAAAAATAATTTATGGAAGAGACTGACCTAAACCCTATCTGACTTAAATTATATTCTGTGGTATTTTGGAGGGAGATTACTAAAGGTCACATGGTCTGCGATGGATTCTTAGCCCAGGAAAACTTTATGGTATCTTAAGTGGAAGCTGTGCTAATTCAGGAAATTCTTTGAATACTTCTTGGGAAAACAACCTCAAAAACACTGCTCTGAGACAAGAGCCTCCAGCACAATGCAAAAGGCCCCGTCACATGGTCATCATAAGAATTGAGACCCATCTGGTTGTGTTCAAGTGCTTTGGTTTGCAGATGAGCATTTTGAGGCATAGGAAGGTGCAACATAATACAAAAATACATATTTGGTCTCTGCACTGCTTCCTGGCACAGAGGTCCTGAAACCCTTGTAATTTCGTAAGCCATTGGGGTGGTATGTGCATATTCTGTTCTAATATTTGGTCACTGACCCCAGTTCCTGACATAAAACTTCTAATCTCTTGGAATTCCTGGGTCATAGAAGCATTTTTTGCTCTAACAAGGTGATGCTTGGTAGGCTCCTAGGTGGGGACTGGCCACCAGAAAGACCAAGCCATGATTTGAAGCTTGGAACTTTCAGCTCACCTTCCATCCTTCTGGAAGGACACAGGAGCTGGAGATTGAGTTAATAAACAATCATGTTTATGTGATGAAGCCTCCATAAAAATTCTGGGCCAGACGAGGTGGCTTGTACTTATAATCCCAGCACTGTGGGAGGCCGAGGTGGGCAGATCTCTTAAGCCCAGGGGTTTGAGACCAGGTTGGACAGCAAAACCTCATCTATATAAAAAATACAAAAATTAGCCACGTGTGGTGGTACATGCCTGCAGTCCTAGCTACTTGGGAGGCTGAGGTGGGAGGATCACTTGAGTACAGGAGGTTGAGGCTACAGTGGGCCACGATCACACCATTGCACTCCAGCTTGAATGACAGAGTAAGACCCTGTCTCAAAAAANAAAAAGAAAAAAAAAAAACTGAACTTGGAGTTTGAAGAGCTTCTGGGTTGGTGAACATATCCACACATGATGGTAGGGCGGCACACTCAAACTCCACAGGGACAGATGCTCCTGTGCTTGAGACCCTTCTGAACTTTGCCCTACATATCTTGTCATCTGGTTGTCATGTGTGTGTGTGTGTGTGTGTGTTTATTTTTTTTTTTTTTGAGACAGAGTCTCACTCTGTTGCCCAAGCTGGAGTGCAGTGACGCAACCTTAGCTCACTGCAACCTCTGCCTCCTAGGTTCAAGCAATTCTTGTGCCTCAGCAACTGAGTAGCTGGGATTACAGGCGTGCACCACCATGCCCGGCTGATTTTTATATTTTTAGTAGAGACAGGGTTTTGCCATGTTGGCCAGGCTGGTCTGGAACTCCTGGCTTCAAGTGATCCGCTGGCTTCTGCCTCCCAAAGTGCTGGGATTACAGGCCCGAGCCACCGCACCCGGCCTCCATTTGTGTATTTCAAAACATCCTTTGAAATAAATATGCAGTAGTAAGTAAACTGTTTACCTGGGTTCTGTGAGCCACTACATCAAATTATTGAGCCTGAGGAGGAAGTCAAAGGAACCTCCAATTTGTAGCCAAGTTGGACAGAAGTTGTGGGTGACCTGGAGACCTCTAGTTGTGATTGGCATCTGAAGTCAGGGGCAGTCTTATGAGACTGAGCCCTAACCTGTGGGATCTGATGCTATTTCCAGGTAAGTAGTTATAGGACACCCGGCTGGTGTCAGAGAAATGGTTGGTGTGGGAAAAACCCCACACGTTTTTGTTACAGAAGTCTTCTGCAAAAGTGTGAGTGTAGAGATGAAAAACTTTTCACTTTCCCTTACATCTGGTATCAGAAATAGAGCTTCGAGAGTATAGTAGAAGGAACAGTTTGCTTTTTCCTATTATACAGTAGGATGTCTGTTTATGGCAAAGCAGTGTGAACTCTGTCAGCCCGAAGTTTCTATCAACCAAGCACTTCCTCTCATACTTCTTTAACCAGATTGTACTGTAATTATAACTGATACTTGTAAACACAATCCTCAGGCAATGAAAACATTAAAGAAAGGTTAAATTATGCTGCATACAGTCTAGTGTAGTATTAATTATATTTTGCTCTACAGTTCTCCAATCACATGAAAACTGGTAAGCTTGCATGGTATATATGGAAACTCCATTACCTGGGTGGTTCTGTCCTCTTATTTTGCTGTTTGGGTTGTCCCCTTCCCATCCCTACCAGCAACTGTCCTTTCCAACATTTCACACAGAAACTGGAGGCAGCTGGACAAGAACTCCCTTGACATCCTGCATTCCTCTTGACAAACTTACCTGCATCTGCTCCCATCCTTGTCGCCTTCACTCTAGGAAAAGTTATCTCTCGTGCTGCCAGCAGCTAATCTCTGCTCCTGTCTCCCTTTCTTCAAGGACCCAGAACTGTCATTGATCTCCTCTCTCACCTGTATATCACAACGGCACCCTGATTCTTTCCCCCTTTAAATTACAAACAGGCTCAGATGGCTCCCATCTTAAAAAGAGGGTTTCAATTGGACAGTCCTCTCTAGATGTTATTTATTATTATTATATTTTTGGAGACAGAATCTCATCTTATTCCCTATGCTGGAGTGCAGTGGTGTGATCATGGCTCACTGCAACCTCGACTTCCTGGGCTAAAGAGATCCACTCATCTCAGCCTCCTGAGTAGCTGGGGCTGGGATTACAGGTATGAGCTACCTCTCCCAGCCTCTCTGTCACTTAATACTGCATTCCCTTTATAACTAAATCTCACAAGAAGAGTCTACACTCACTGTCTCTACTTTTTCACTTCCCAATCACTGCTTAGTCCCATTATCTTCTATTCCCATCACTCCAGTAAACTGCCTTTATCTACTGTATCTAACTTTTCTTTTCTTTTCTTTTCTTTTTTTTTTTTTTTGAGTTTGATTTTTTTTTCTTCCCCCATGTTGGTGTGCAGTGGCGTGATCTCAGCTCACTGTAACCTCCACCTCCTAGGTTCAAGTGATCCTCCTTCCTCAGCATCCTGAGTAGCTGGGACTACAGGCACGTGCCTCCATGCCTGGCTACTTTTTTGTGTTTTTAGTAGAGATGGGATTTCACCATATTGTCCAGGGTGGTCTTGAACTCCTGACCGTAAGTGATCTGCCTACCTTAGCCTCCCAAAGTGCTGGGATTACAGGTGTGAGCCACCACACCCGGCCTACCTAGTTTTTAAATTGCTTAATTCACAACATACTTTAGAGCTCTTATTTCACTTTACTGATCTGCAAAATTTGACAATTTCTTCCTCCTTGAAACACCTCCCTTGATTTCTAGGATATCACCTTTGGCTAGTTTTCCATATGCCTCTTGAATGCTTCTTTTTCATTTTCTTCCTAGGGGTTTGCTGCTTAGTATTTCATCATCAGCCTCTTCTTAACTTTTCCCTCTCAACTTTTATTATGAAAAATTCAATTTAGAGAATAATTGAAAGACCTGTGTAGTGTGCATCCATAAACTTGCCCCTTTGTCACTTAACCTTATTTGTCTCATAGTCACTCCTGCCCCATGTATCTAGTTTAGAACATTTCTGGGTTCATACCTATCTAGTTCAAATGCACATTTCTACCTGGACTCTGGTCCAGCACCAGAGGCTTATTGAACTCAACATGGTGAAATTGAAGTCATCATTCTAGAGTCACCCTTTATTTTCCCCTTTCCCTTATCAGTCTGTCACTAAGTCCTGTTAATTCCATTTCTTTAACACCTCTTCCCTCTGTCCAATTTCAGGCCCTGATCATTTCTTGTCTCAACTGCTCTTCCTGCAGCCAGGCCTGCTCATCTCTAATTCATCCACCAGCAGCTGCCAGAGTGTTGTTTGTAAGCACAAGTGTGATCATTTCAATTCCTCGTTTCATCTTTCAAGAATTTCAGGTTACGCTTCTAACCTTTAGCACAGCCCTTCATGATCCCTAATGAGCTTCCTCTTTCACCATCCTTTCTCTTGAACTTTAGGAGCCAGCTATATAAAGCTACTTAAAATCCTTTGTGTTGATATCATGCTAACTCTTCTCATTGGTGTGTTTTCCCTTACCATTTCACCTAATTTTTGTCCTTCTAACTCCCAAGAACTTTTCCAAGTTGCCCTTCAGAATACAGTTTAGACATCACCTTCTCTGGGAAGACTTCCCTAATTGTTCGTTCCTACCATTGTGTCACCCCTAAGTGTGGGTGAGATGTCCCTCATAGGGTACCTTCCCATAGCACCTTGTGCTTATTAGTTAATTAAGTGATTCATGTATTAAATATTTGAAGGCTTACAATGTGCTCAATACTGTGTTAGGTGATGGAAATACAATGATGAATAAAATAGGGCTGCTGCTCCCAAAGAATTTACATACCAGTTGGAGAGTTAGACCGGCAAAAGAAATAACTGTAACAAAGTGTGGCTAGCTCATGATAAAAGTATGCACAAGGCACTCTGGGAACACTTAGGAGGGGCATAAGTCCAGGCTTGAAGAGCAAGGGATGGCTGCTTGGAGGAAGTCATCTAAGATATGAAAGAAGAATAGGAGGAAGCGAGGGGATGGGGATGGGTGATGGAGGGAGTCACTGGAAAAGATGAAGAGAGAGGGACCATGGCTGAGATGCTGGTTAGTGAGAGCCCGGCTCATGAAGGGTGAGGAGTGTCCTCAGTGTTTGGTGTAGTACCTCACACGGAGTAGGCACTCAGCAAACCCTTATTGAATGAAAGAATGAGTGAATGAACAAGAAGATGAGGCTGAAGAAGGCGCGAGATTAGAAGGACCTCATATGAAATGGAGTTTGGATTTTATTTTGAGGGCACTCTACTGGTACTCCACGAAAGAAGGACTTTAAGCAAGAGGTTGACATTATCAGATGTGTACTTTGTAAAGATTACTCTGGGTAAGATGAATTGAAAGAGAGTGAGAGGCAAGTCTAATGGCAAGAGATGAGTTAGGAGGCTGGTGTGATTATCAGTGTCAGTGGTGATGATGACCTAAAAGCAGGTCATGTGTTTAGGATGAGAACAGTGAACTGGTCTGAGAGATTAAGGAGACAGAGCTCAAAGGATTTGGTGATTGATCATCAGAATGATGATGAGAAAGGCATCCAGGATGCTATCCAAGTTTCTGACTTGGGAAATTGTTGCCAGCACTCATTGGGATAGGAAACAGGCAGAGGTTTCTGGAGTTCGGGTGGGCTGTGAGGGAGATGAAAAGTACAGTTTTAGGCTGGGTATAGTGGTGCCTGCCTACAATCCCAGCTACTCAGGAGGCTGAGGTAGGAGGATCACCTGAGCCCAAGAGGTTAAGGCTGCAGTAAGCCATGATTGCACCATGGCATTCCAGCCTGGGCAACAGAGCATGACCCTGTTTCAGAAAAAAAAAAAATTAAGAAAGTACAGTTTTGAACATTTTGAGTGAGTTTGAGGCACATATTGGTCCTGGATCTGTTTGCCCACAGATGCATTTTTCTTGCTCTTTCATTCCTCTGTCATGCATGACTGGGAGCTGATTTGCTGACTAGAACTCCTAGGCTCCCATGTCATCGGGCTTCTGGTATGGTTTGGGCAATGGGAGGCCCTGGCCAGGGATTAGAGGACAAGAGCAGGGTAAAAGTGAGAAATTACTCCTCTTCTATATCCACCCCGGACAGCGTCTACAGTCCTGGATGCAGCTTCTCTGCAGCCCCACCTCCCTCCTGACAGGCTTGCTCCAGCCTTCTTCAGCAAGATCTCTCCTTGTGCTCTAGTGACAGAGAGGCTTTCCTTTGTCCCTCCAGCCTAGGGGTGATAGTGGCTTCCTGCTGATGACAGATTCAGGGATCCCTCAGAGTTTCCTATTTGGCTTCTCAGTGCTCTCTCTTCCCTTTGCAGGGTTAAACTTTCTCTTTTAAATATTCAGGGTAGTTTCTGATTATCTGAGGAAGATCCAAGTGGAGGTATCCAGAAAGCTCCTGAGTATGTGAGAAAAAGTTATAGGCTGAACGTTATCAACACATACACAGCTGGAGTTTCTACTATGGCACTTATTTCCCTGGAGGACAACTGTTTCCTTACTCATCTGTGTCTGGTACCAGTCTGAGAAATCCTTAAATTCAGATACAATGTTTTATTTCTGTCCATTTGCCTAGGGTCCACTCAGCACCTGGCACAGAGTAGGTGCTTTATAGTGTTTATTCACTGAAGAAATCAATGTATAAACCCTAAGCATTGTTTTTAGGTGACATTAATTGGTGGATGCATTTTTACAATAAAATTGAACTCAATCAACCAGGGGAGTGCCCAATCCGAATTAAAACAAAATCTGAATCACTGGATAGTTGTTAACATATGCAGTTTTACTACCTTCAGGATTGTCGTAATACAAATAAATGGATAGCAATAAGTTGCCCTCATTATTAATTCACTTATTGAGTAGATAAGAATAATTGGAAATTATTGCAGTTGTGAATATAACTGTGTCTATAAAGTGTACTGCTAAATAAACTGAAGACAGCAGGTTTGTTTAAATAGGTTAAACATTCCTCTGACTCTCCTGTCTTGGATACACAATGAATTTCCCTAGAAATGATCTGCAGAGATAACCTCTGGCAAGGGTCCATATTGTTAAATCTGAGCTATGGCTAAATAAATCAGGTGGTACACACAGGGCATTATGAAGTGTAGATGTTGGCCTTGGCCCAGAAGAGAATCATCAAGTCTGTTCCTGAGAGTTACAGATCACGTAATTTGCCTCTATCAGCCAGGTAAGGGGCCATGTTGGACTCAAGGGGCTATGTATATGTTGGATGCTGCTGAATCTGTGGGTGAGAGGGAAGAAGTGAAGCCAATGACAACTTCAGCTTGTCTTTTGTTTCTCTTGTGGTTGAGAACCCATGAGAAACATTTCCTTCTGTTCCCTACATCAAAAATGAAAATGGCATTGGGAAGGTGGAGAGAGTGAATACTTGATACCTTTCTTTGAACAGCGGTGACAAGCCTTGTGTTTTTGAAATATTTTAACTTTGCAAAGCACAAACAAACATGGGTCTGTCGCAAAACTAATAAATAAATACAGATAAGAAAAAAGAAAAGCAACAAAATAAAATAAACACAAATTCCACTATGTAGAGGCAATCTCCTTTGACAATTTGAAATACATCCTTTTAAAATCATTGCTATGCAAATATGCAAACTTAAAAGTATCTTCATATTAGACATATTGCTCTATAACTCACTTTTTCATGCAAAAAATATCACAAACAACCTTCCATGTCAATAAATGGTTGTACTGTTAATAGTTGTATGGTATTCCATTTAATAACCTCATCACAATTTCTTTAATCAGTTGAGAAACATTTGGATCAGCTCAAAGTTTTCACTATTGGCATGTATCTGATGAACTGATTTTTAAGGTGATTCTTCAAGCACTTGTAAAAGATATTTTGGTGCAGACTGTGGGAAGAGTGGAGCAGGGATATGAAGGAGCCCAAGAGAAGGAAATGTTTCATGAATTGATATTGTTCTCGGTACATAAAGGACATCAGTTAACAGGAGTGAGGTGGGGAAGGGATAGTGTGTAGTGGGAGAAAGTAGGAGAGGGTGAAATGACAGGCATGGACAGAGAAGGAGGAACCCAGAAAGACAGACAGAGGGAGAGAGAGAGAATGTGACAAGAACAAACAGAGAATCAAACAATTCTTAAGGATGCTCAAAATAATAAAAAATAGTTTTGTGATGATTGCCAAAAAGGCCAATAGCATTTACATCATTCAAGTGATGATATGTCATTGAAAGAAAGAAAAGGGGATTTTTCTGTGAGACAAATTGCCCAAAACCTGAGTGGTGTTTGGTCATCAGGATAGATAAGGAGTAATTTTTTAAAAACTCTGAAACAAAGAGCAAAAAATTTAAAGAAATGTCAGCCAAGCAAGGCGGTTTATGCTTGTAATTCTAGTGTATTGTAAGTCTATGCACTAGAGGGTAGCTTGAGGCCTGGGCAACATGCTAAGATTCCTCTCTAAAAAACAAAAATAAAAAAATTAACTGGATATAGTGGTGGGCGCCTATACTCCCAGCTACTCAGTAGGCTGAGGCAGGAGGATCACTTGAGTCCAGAAGTTTGAAGTTGCATCAAGCCGTGATCTCACCACTGTACTCCAGCCCGGGGTGACAGATCGACAGAGTGGGACACTGTCTCAGAAAAAAAGAAAAGAAAAGAAAAAATAATGAAATCTCATTCCACTTTACTTACCACACACACATGTTCATATCATGTGTTAAACACTGTCTTCTAAAAAATAGCTTAGGGCCAGATGTGTTGCCTCAGGCCTGTAATCCCAGTACTTTGGGAAGCCAAATGGAAGGATTGCTGGAGGTCAAGTGTTGGAGACCAGCCTGGGCAACACTGAGACTCTGTCTCTATTTCAAAACAAACAGCTTAGAAAATAATTTTCTTTAACCTTTACGTTTGATACTTTTAATTATGTGTTCTCTGATTGACTGGAGTTAAAATATTCTGTAATATTCACTTTGCATGACAGCCCCAGAGAAAATGAAAGGGGAAGGAGTTAGCTTCCCTTTTCCCCCACTGTTCTGCCTGCTTCCTGTTTTAGAAAAATTAAAATAAGGTGTGAGCGGCCACTTTCCCCTGAACATATTCTTCCATATAATCTGGGGTAGGGTGAGGTATGTATTTGCAGGGGCTGCAGGATGACCTCTGTTACAAAATTTCCTGTGGACATTTCCTTATCTACACTAGCGGGGAACAATGAAGATTACTTGTATAATGAACATCACTTACACAGGACACATATTATGGTAGATTCCAATTTTTATAAATATCAACTCATATAAAGAGGAGGCCAACCCTGACTTATCTCATGGGTAAGCTGTGTGGCACAGATGAAATTACTAAGTGAAAGTGTTTGGTCAACTCTAAAGGTCCTTATGAGTTTGAGGTCTTTCTAATTGTTGGAACTTTCTTATACTCTGGCATCTGTAGAATCCGTTCAAAGACAGAAATTTCTGCTTCTTTCCCACTCCTGGTGGGAGGAATAGGGGAACAGGTCCACAAATTGCCTTGGCATTTCTGGTCTCCCAGTATGCTCTTTTGCATGGAAAGAAAAATGAGGCAAATGCTTTTACCTTCATCAAAACTACTGGAAATGGTTAAGTTTCCCTTCTTTTGACTAAAGCAAAACTAAAAACCGCAAGAAACCTACTCAAGATTGGCTCATATTAATCATTTCCTGTGTGGAACCCTGTCCTGTGTCAATGACACTTTGACATAGAGCAAAGGAGAGAGAGGGCGGGTCACTGCTTCTCAATGCACCTAAGGGTACTTTCGTTAAAGCACTAAGCTGCATGCTCAACAAGTTTAGCATGACTCAGCAAGGTAAGTCACTGAACACCATCCACCCAGGGCAAATGAGCTTGTCCAATCACATGACCTACAAGATCAGGGTATAGCAAACCAGACCTATGGTTTGCTGTACCACATGTGCAAGTCAGTCCCATTATAGAACACTCTAGGGCTGTGGGGACCACTGTGGCTCCTCTTCTCAACAGGTCTCTGTCATGTTACCTTGTGTCTATT
This sequence comes from Cebus imitator, assembly GCF_001604975.1. Classification (NCBI taxonomy): domain Eukaryota; kingdom Metazoa; phylum Chordata; class Mammalia; order Primates; family Cebidae; genus Cebus; species Cebus imitator. Next base: position 2,912,418 of record NW_016107398.1, on the reverse strand, counting down.
TGCATGTCTGCCAACCACTTCTACAGCAGTTGCTGAGGCAAACCTCCTCAAAGGTTCTGATTTGGATCTTCCATTTGGAGAAGACTGATTCTGTCCATATTCATGGCTTTTCTTTCTTGCATTAGGGACTGATGCATTACACACAGAAATGAGCCCAATCTATTTTAAGTGAGAAAAAGCTCCAACCCTCACCACCAATTACAACCTACCTCATCATTTTTTTTGTTCTAATATTTACGAATAATTTAGTACTTTCCAGGCATCTGTTCTTTCTGAAAGCATAAGCACCAATATGTGTAATTTGCTTCCCTTGTCATTCTGAAATCTTTAATGCATACAGCTCGGACATCCTATTTGTTTAATATGAGCAATGCCAACTTTATTTACTGTAATAAATGTGCTTCTTTATTCTTCTGGGAAAAAAAGGGAAATTCAATGCAAAAGACACGTTTAAGGTATTCCAGTGTGTAATACAGAGGCTGCTGCTGAAATATAATACAATGTCAGGAAATTCTGCAATCCTGTTTGGTTTTTGGTTGCGTTTTCATATTTTTCTTAAATATGACATTGCTACAGTACAAGGGAGAAGAACATATTTTAGTGTCTGGTACACAGTCTCTTCACTAACTTTGGAACTTTAAAAGCTGGTCAATTCTGATAGTGAGAGGGTTCAAGAAAATTGATATATGTGGCGAAATGTACTTTTGTAGCTCAGCTTTGTGTTTCAGAGCTGTTATACAATCAGATTTTTAAAAAAGGAATATCTACAACTGTTCCAGAAGTTCTGGTATATAAAATTTTTGCTGGTTTTGCATAGGAACTTCATAACCTGCATGATATTACTCATGTGTATTTGTGGGTTTTGCTTTCGATGTGGAAAGGATGCCTTTTGGCAAAAATCTTTTTTCTTTTGCTTTTCAGAGGTTTTGTATTCAGCCCAAAAATCCCTAGCATCTGTTTTTTTAGGTTCATGGTCTTCTTTAAATTTTACATTTGTATTTCTATTTTTTTTTCAGTCAGCTTCATGGATGGTTTGGAATGTCCTCTGTACAAATTCACTCCCCAGTGTTGCAGAGAAATTTTGCTTCTCTTTACCCTCTTCCAGTTGATTTTCTTTCTTTCTTTCTTGTTTTTTTGAGACTGAGTCTCACTCTCATCTGGGCTGGAGTGCAGTGGCACGATCTCGGCTCATTGCAACCTCCACCTCCCAGGTTCAAATGATTCTCCTGCCTCAGCCTCCCGAGTAGCTGGGATTACAGGCATGTGCCACCATGCCTGACTAACTTTTGTAGTTTTAATAGGGACAGGGTTTCACCATGTTGGCCAGGCTGGTCTTGAACTCCTGACTTCAAGTGATTTGCTCGGCTCGGCCTCCCAAAATGCTGGAATTACAGGCATGAGCCATAGTGCCTGGCCATTGATTTTCTTTAAACAGATAGTCTAATAACTTTTCCTGTGACACGTTTAGGCCTCTGAGTGTAGTCCCTGTGGTAAACAGTACAGTGTCTGAAATTCTACATATACATTGACTTCTGACCTCTTTGAAAATGTGATCTGTGAGAAGGCCACACAGGCTTTCACATGCAAGATGGTTTCAGATTCAACATGGTTTTCTAGGAAATAACTTGAACAAGTGTAATCATTGCCATATCCTGATACCCCAGCAGAAAGATACATTACTTCCTGTAAGCTGCAACATTTGACCTCCACCCATGGCAGTTTATTATATTGCCCATTTGTCCTCTCAGTAAATGATGTCTGTGAAAGTAGTTGAAATAGTTGAAAGGAATTTAATTTAAAATATGCTCACATGTATTCACCTAAGTACAGAGACACGTCGTGTTTAAAAATAAGTAAACTCAGCCTTTTCTCCCTTAAAATGTATCAAATACTAAAGCTTTCTATAGCATTTTGATCCTAAAAAGAACCCCAGAAAGCCATTTAATCCATTCTCAGACATCTGGACAGACTAGCAGCCTTATGCTAGTCTTCAACAAATGTGACCAAGGCTTCTTGTTACAGTTTTGCTTTATTTATGGCACAATTTTTTTTTCTCTCTCAGTTGAATATATTCGGTTCAGAGTATTGGGTCAATGACAGGTCCCACTTAAAGCAGCAGTAAAGAAAAAGATTTGTCAGAATACATGGTGGCTCATAGCTGTAATCCCAGTACTTTGGGAGGGCAAGGCAGGAGGATCACTTGAGCCTATACATTCAAGACCAGCCTGGGCAACATACGAGATCTTGTCTCTTAAAAAAAACAAAATTAGCTAGGTGCGGTGGCATGTGCCTGTAGTCCCAGTTACTCAGGAGGCTGAAGTGAGAGGATTGCTTGAGCCCAGGATATAGAGTCTGCAATGAGCCATGACTGTGACACTGCACTCCATCCTGGGTGATAGATCAAGAT
>NW_016107398.1:2900432-2909950 GCF_001604975.1 Cebus imitator | reverse complement strand
AAAAAAAAAAAAAAAAAAAGATCTGCTGGGATAAACGTAATGAGAACAATTACAATGTTTTAATTTGGAAATTGTTCTTAGATCACACAATATACAAGCAGACAAAAACAAGCAAATTATGATGAAATGATATAAGCATGGCTCTATAAATACTTTCTAATGGTTTCAAAACCTGGCTATTGTTCTCTCTCTACCCTTCTAGAAGAACAGCTCAGAGGTGGAGATTTCACAATTCCCTTCTAACAGCTAAGCATTGATCCCATTTGCGATAACCTGACATTATATTCATATCACAATGATCCAGACAGTGGTGCATATTTTAGGAATGGAAAAGACAAGTCATTTAATATATAGTAATTATCTTCCTTCTTTGGGCCAACAAGTTGGGCAGGCCTACGGCTAAATCACAACTGTTGCGTGCTTCTTATTTCAAATATTTTATTTTTGTCTGCCTGAATCATTTTATGGCTTTTCCATATCCTTTAGCACTTTCCTATAATTATGCTTTTTCTAACATGCATATTTTTTGTGCTTGCAGTTTTCTACAATTTAATTGCTTGGTCATTCAGAAAATCTTTTATACTTTTAATGCAGATATTCTATTTATGTAGGGCCAATTTATTAACTTTGGTAATATTTGTTGATGCTATTTTGTGAAAACATTACAATTTTGTTTTGTTTTGATTTGTTTTGAGATAGGGTCTCACTCTGTCCCCCAAACTGGAGTACAGTGGCGCTATCTTGGCTTACTGTAACCTCTGCCTCCCAAGTCCAAGTGATTCTTCTGCCTTACCCTCCCGAGTAGATGGGATTACAGGTGTGCGCCACCATGCCCAGTTAATTTTTGTATTTTTAGTGGAGATGAGGTTTCACCCTCTTAGCCAGGCTGGCCTTGAACTTCTGGCCTCAAGTGATCCACCTGCCACAGCCTCGCATAGTGTTGGGATTACAGACTCGTGAGCCACTGCGCTCGGCCAAAACACTGCGGCCAAAACACTGCATTTTAATTCTAAAGGGAATCTAATCTATTCCTCTCATTTTAGAGTTGAAAAATCTGAGCCTAGAGAAACTAAGTGAGCTTTTCAAGGTTAATAGATTCTGGGGTAGTTGACAGAGTTCAGACTAGACCCTGGATCCTCCAGAGCTTTTACTTTTCTTTCTGGGGGGAAGAATTTTTCATCACCTTATGTGTTTTGTCACAGGGTTTACAAAAATCTTACCAGTAATTTAAATGATTAACCAGCTTCTCTTCTGATTAAGATTATATCAACAGTTTTCTAATGACTGAAAACTCAGTACAAGGGAGGCTTTTTCCTACTGGAAAGCAGGGACAGTATTTCCCAGACTCACACTTCTAGAAGCCACTGAAAAAGAAGCAACATATTTACATTTAGATGGATATGGTGTTGGGCCATCTAACTTGCTAGTAATCAGTTTCTACCTGTACTTGCAATAACTATGTTCAGATTTGATTTTCTTTTTCCTGAGAACATCAATAATACAAAGCAACTTTCATCCATGTCCCTGCTTAAATCTTGTTAGAACTTTGGGAGGCCAAGATGGAAGGATTGCTTGAGTTCAAGAATTTGACACCAGCCTGGGTAACATAGTGAGATCTCGTCTCTACAAAAAATAAAAAATTAGCTAGGTGGTGGCACTTCCTGTAGTCCCAGCTACTCAGGAGATTGAGGTGGGAGGCTGAGGCAGGAGGATCACTTAAGACCAGGAATTTGAGGCTGCAGTAAGCCATGATCATGCCACTGTACTCCGGCATAGGCAAAAGTCATACCCTGTCTCAAAAATTAAAAAAAAAAATCCACAAAAATCTCATTAGAAAGAATTTCAGAAAAAAGGAATCCAAATAACTCATACTGAAGAATTCAAATTGCATCTGCAAAGTAGGTATTATAGAACATACTTTTCTAGGCCATCGCTGCCAAAACTTATGCTTTTGTTTGTGAAAGTAGTTAATTTAAGAAAGACCTCCATTTTGATTAGTATCATATCAAAAACAAACTAGCAGGCAAATTAAGAAAGAATGAGGGGTTCTGGGTGCAGTGGTTTAGACCTGTAATCCCAGCACTTTGGGAGGCTGAGGTGGGTGAATCACCTGAGGTCAGAAGTTCGAGACCAGCCTGGCCAACATGGTGAAATTGCATCTCTGCTAAAAATGCAAAAGAAGGTGTGGTGGCGGGCACCTATAATCCCAGCTATTCTGGAGGCTGATGCAGGAGAATCGCTTGAACCCTGGAGGCAGAGGTTGCAGTGAGCTGAAGCTGAAGTCACACCATTGCACTCCAGCCTGGACAACAGAGCGATACTCTGTCTCAAACAAACAAGAAATGAAACAACTAGGGGAACAACCAGTAAAACCACCTAGATGATATAAATGGGATACCATTGCCAGAATCTATGTGGTTAACAGGCAGGATAGGGCTCTCTGACCAATCCGTGTGCTAACCATGATACGTGTTGTTTCTTCCAAACAGAATCTGAATTAAAGCTCTCAAAAAGCAGCCATTTTATCTGAGGGTGGGAGTGTCACAGACTAGTGATCCAGATTAATTTATGGTTAGATTAACAAGGTTGTGATCATCTTAAAAGCAGGAATAAGTCTCTAATAGGTTTGGATTCATCTTTAGGATGTTCAGGTATAGGTGGGGTGGGTTAGAACTGTGTTTCCCAAACTTAAGTCATTGGCCGATTACTTTTATCATTTTTGCCACTTCTGATCATATATCACTTTTTACATTTCTTATGTCATATTTTTCTTTAAGATGATTTAATTTGAAACTTAAACACATTTGTTTAAAAAAAGGACTTTATCACTCCTGTAAACAGGAAACCAGCATCACCTGCTATAAATAGACAGTAGTTGTGTGCTGGGTGAGGTGGCTCATGTCTGTAGGATCAGCACTTTGGGAAGCTGAGGTGGGAGGATTCCTTGAACCCAGAGGTATGAGACCAGCCTGGTCAATATAGCAAGACCCCATCTCTACAAAAAATGAAAAATTAGCTGGGTGTGGTGCTGTATCCCTGCAGTTCCAGCTACTTGAGAGGTTGAGGTGGGAGGATCGCTTGAGTCTAGGAGTTAGAGTTGCAGTGAGTTGTGATAGCACCACTGCACTCAGCCTGGGCAACAGAGTGAAACCCTATTTCAAAAAATAAAATAAATGGTCATTGTGAAAATAAAGAAAATAAAAACCACTGTTATTATATTTTAGTTAAATACCATCATCTCAGAAGACTGTGATCCCAAATCTGCTATCTTTTGGCTGAAAACTAGAGTAGTGAACACCAGAAGAGTGTTAAAATATGTGCTAACATCAAACTAAGACCTTTCTCTTGAGGCAATCAAAAGAGCTGAAGAAATCCTGGAAAAGGAAAAACCAGCCTCTGGCATGTCGTCTCCTGTCGTTCTCCGCTGCCTCATCCTGTGCTAGCTCCTGGGGCCTTCACGCTGTTTGGTTCCACCAGATCACTAAGTTCACTCCTGTCTCAGTACCTTCACACTTGCGGTTCCTCCTACTGCATAGATAAGTTTTTCCCTAGATCCTTACAGAGTTCCATCGCTCACTCGCCTCTACTCAAATGTTGCTTTTTCTTTCTTTTGTTTTTGAGATGGAGTCTCGCTCTGTTGACCAGGCTGCGGTACAGTGGCACGATCTCCGCTCACTGCAACCTCTGCCTCCTGGGTTCAAGTGATTCTCCTGCCTCAGCCTCCCAAGTAGCTGGGATTACAGGCGCCAGCCACCAGGCCCAGCTAATTTCTGTATTTTTAGTAGAGACAGGGTTTCACCATGTTGGCCAGGCAGATCTCAAACTCCTGACCTCAGGTGATCCACCCGCCTCGGCCTACAAAAGTGCTGGGATTACAGGTTTGAGCCACTGTGCCCACCTGAATGTCTTTTCCTGATAGGTGTTCCCTGACTGACCATCAGTAAAATAGCTCCTCATTCATTCATTCATTTATTCAGGGTGAACTTCCATTGCAGTCTATCTATTTGGCTTCCCTATCTGACTCTGTTCCTTTCTGAATGGCTGGATTCTCTTTGCTATACAGCCAACCAAAAAATACAATTTATTCCTCTCTTGTTAGATAAATAATATTGTTTGGTTTATATCTAGAGTTAATTTTTATTTAAAAAACATATATGCATAAAAATTACAGAAGAATATACCAAACACCTTAAACATATAATCTTCAGGTAATAGGAATTGTGGTGATCTTTATTTCCTCTGTTATACTTTTCTGTACTGATGATTTTATTCGCAGTAAAATCAATTTAAGATCATAAAATCTGTTTTTTGTAATCATAAAAATCGTGCTAGTTCCATTATTACAGAAAAAAATTAGTGCAGTTCAACATAAATTCTCAGGATATGATGCCAGAGAGCCAGTAAGAATAAGGGCAAAGAAACAAACATTTAGGCGGGTGAATTAGATGATGAGAGAAAACCTAGTCTACAAAGTTACCATTTAAATCCTTAATTCCAGGAAGATATTTCATAAATGGTTTTCTTTGGTCATACAATGCAACCATGGGTCACATAAGGTAATGTTAAAATAACAAATCAGGATTTCTGTCTGACTGATGGTGGGTCAGATATATTTCCCTCCCACGAAAGAAAATCTTTTTTTTTTGAGATGGAGTCTTGCTCTGTTGCCAGGCTGGAGTGCAGTGGTGTGATCTTGGCTCACTGCAACCTCCACCTCCTGGGTTCAAGCAATTCTCCTGCCTCAGCCTCCTGAGTAGTTGGGACTACAGGTGGGTGCCACTAAGCCCAGCTAATTTTTGTATTTTTAGTAGAGACAGGGTTTCACCATGTTGGTCAGGATGGTCTCGATCTCCTGACCTTGCAGTCCGCCCGCCTTGGCCTCCCAAAGTGCTGGGAATACAGGTGTGAGCCATGGTGCCCGGCCGAAAGAAAAATCATTCTATAGTGTTAATAACCTTGTCAAGTCTGTACCAATGAGCACTTCCTCTTCCTCTACCCAGCCCCCTAACCCCAGATTCTGCTTGGAGCAATGTAGAGCAGCCTAATGATCTAAACAAAATTAAGATCGGTTAAATTGATAAGTCTATTTTCCCAATTAAGAATTTATTTTGCATTTAAGAAATTGAACCATAGCCCTGTGTATATTTTTAATGCAAGCAAATATTAGTGAAGCAAATTTGTCATCTTCGTTTGTGTATTTTGGACAAAAGTTTGTTTATGCTCAGTGAAATGTTAGTTTTTCTGGCAATTTCTCCTTTTCCCAGCAAAGAATGCTTAATCTCCTTTCTGAAAATGATTCAATTTGGGCAGCAAATCCTACGTTGAAAATTCTTCCCAGATCTCAAATTATATAACTGAACAGATGGCATTCGCATGGCTTTGATATGTCAGGCTGCAATCGCAGGACATCCTGAGGAAGCAGCTCGGAAGCCTTCCCAAGGAGAGTGGGAAGATCCCGTGAGTGAGCAGGCTCGTGTGGCTGTGGGATTGGGTGAATAACTGTGCTCTGACTCAGCTTCCCATCTTCATGGCCCAGGAGCAAATTCCTCAGGATCCCGATAGAGTACAAATAATCCTGCAGAAACTAGTGATACATTTGATTGAATCAGAAAAATAAACAAATCTTCCCCGTGGAAGAAAACAGTCTCTTAGGGAATGTCATACAGGGAGATTGATTTGGTTTGTGGCAACATTTGGAATGCCAAAGCAGAAGGACAACGCATTGGATGTGCTCTAATTCTACCTTGGGCCTGCAGCGTGATGGGGCAAAAACGGGAAGAATATCCCTGTCTTCACAGAGTTTGCAGCTTATTGGGAGAGAAAGAATCGCTAACTCAGTCAGCAAATACATGAACAAACACACACACGAGAGTGATAAGGGCCAAGAAGAAAAAAAAATAATGCCAGGAAGGGGGATACAGAGACATGTGTATAAAATTTTAGGTAGAAATCCTCTTTTAAAAAAGATGCCATTTGAGTAAAAAGACCTAAAGGAAATGAGAGAGAAAAACCATGTATGGCAGGGAAAGAGAACACCAGCGAGAAGAAACAGCAAGTGCAAATGCCCTGAGCAAGGGAAATGCCTGGAGTGTCCAGGTTCCCATACAAATCCCAGTGCTGCTAAAGCAGACCACACCAGGGAAGAACTGTGCAAGGTGAGGGTTGAAAGCCAATGTGAGGTCAGATCATACAGAGTCTTCAAGTTCATAGCCTGGAATTGCCTTTCCTTCTGAGTGAGATGGAGAAATCATTAGGAGGGTTTGGAGCAGACAAGGACATGCTTTGGATTTTTATTTACCAGGATCAGTCTTTGTAGGAAATAGACTGTGGGGCAGCAAGGGCAGAGGCAAGGGGCAGGGTAATGAGGGACAGGGAAGAAGCATCTAGAAGGCTACTGAGATAATCCAGGTGAGAGAGGAAGGTGGATTGGACCAGGATGGTGGCAGTCTAAGCAGCAAGAAGTGGGTAAATTCTGGATATATTTTCAAGGTAGAATCAGTATGTCTGGTTAATGGATTAGATGCATTGTATGAGATAAAAAGAGGAGTTTAGGGTTATTCCAAGGTTTGGGGACTACACAACTGGAAGGACAGAGTAGATCTAGAAGCTTAATAAGAAGGAGAATGTGGGAAGGGCACGTTTGGAGGATATCAGGACATCCATTTGGAATATATCATGTTTGAGATGTCTATTAGGCATCCACGTGGAGATGTTGAATGGGGAATTGAATGTACAAGCCTGATGTGTCAAGGAGAGATTTGGGCTGAAAATATAAATTAGAGAGTCATCAGTGTAGACATGGCATTTAAAACTACGAGGCTCGATGAGCACACCTAGAGATTAATAGTGCATACAGAAACCAAGAGAATATTCAGAGAGTGATGTTCTGTCTGGAATGCTGCTGGTAAGCACAGTGAGACAAGCTGACCATTGGATTTAGCCATATGCAAGTCATCATTGATCTTTATAAGAGCAGCTCTTTAGAACCTAGGGCAAAAGATTCGCTGGACTGGGTTCAAGAGAGAATGCAGACGTTGGACACAGTGAGCAAAGACACTCCATTCAAAGACATTTACTTTACAGGGAAGAGGAGAAATGGTGGTAGTTGGATGGGAAGATGGAATCAGGAGAGGATTTTTAAATTTTTTAAATTGAAGTACAATATACATGGTAAAGATGCTTACCGCTTGTTTGTCACTCTATAATTTTCACAACCAAACACACCCAAGTAACTAGTACTCATTTCAAGAAAAATAATATTGCTAGCCCCCAAGAAGTCTCGAGCCTGCTCCCTCTTAGTAACTGTCCCCACCCAAGGGCAACAGCTATCGTGAACTGACTTCTAAAACCCAATTCATTTTCCTACTTTTGTAATTTGCATAAGTGAAATCATACTGTTCATGCTTTTCTTCATCTGGATTCTTTGCCTGTATGTTACATTTGTAATATTCATCTATATTATTGCCTGTAGTTACGGTTTGATCATTCTTATTGCTATATAATCTATTGTGTGAATATACCAAGATTTATTGATCCTTTGTACTGTTGCTAGGCAAATGGATATTTTCCAGTTTTACAAATAGTGCTTCTATGAGCATTCTAGTACATGTCTTTTGGTGAGCATATGTGTACATTTTCTTTTTCTTTTGATACAGAGTCTCGCTGTTAACAGGTTGGAGTGTGGTGGCATGATCTTGGCGCACTGCAACCTCCACCTCTCAGATTCAAGTGATTCTCCTGTCTCAGCCTCCCAAGTAGCTGGGACTATAGGCGCGTGCCACCACACCTGGCTTTTTTTTTTTTTTTTTGCATTTTTAGTAGAGATGGGACTTCGTCATTTTGGCCAGGATGGTCTCAATCTCTTGACCTCGTGAGCCGCCCACCTTGGCCTTCCAGAGTTCTGGGATTACAGGCGTGAGTCACTGTGCCCGGCCATGTATACATTTTATTGGGTATATTTCTGTGAGTGGAATGGCTGAGGCATAGAGAATGCATATGTTCAGGTTTAGTTTTTCAAAATGGCTATATCAATTTAAGCTCCCACCAGCACTGTAAGAGAGACTTTATCAGTAATAGGGGTGATATCATAATATCTTCATCTGTTACTCCTTTGTCTTATACTTTAATTTTTTTGAGAATTAAGGGGGTGAAGAAGGGTAGTGACTACTAGGCTCCCTCAAAATCTTAAGGATGAGACTACTGCTCATAGGGTTGTTGTGAGGACTGACTAACTGTAAAGGACCTGGCATCATCCTGGCCCAGGATATATATCCAGCATATGTTAGCTGTTGCTCTGATTTTGTAGTCACCCTCTCAGCCTTGTCTACAGGCAGAAGTCAAGGTAAAGCAGCGATAATGCAGGTTCCTTCTCCTCCAAATCCCACTCATCCATCCAATTTGCTTTATAACATGGGAAAGGGTGAGCATTCAGGATGCATCACCGACCATACTGCGGGACCAAGAATAAACAACACAGAAGCTCACATACCCTACTTCATAATTTTCTCTGCATCTTCCTGTCAGACCAGGCATTTCATCAGGTTTCTGGAGGGGTTAAATGACAGTTGTGTGTTTGATTTCATCATAAATCATTTAATAAACCATCTATAGAAAAAGCATACTCTGGAGATGGTTTATACTGCCATTGAACACTAATAGTAGCAATCCTAAAGAGGGCTGGTTTGGATGTAGTTTCTTACCATTTGCCACTATCTGGAAATGTTTATTGTTTATTTAACAAATAAATTAAATACACATCTGCATTAAAAAATTTCTTTCCTTATAGCTATGTCCATCCAAAAGGAGCATATGTGACTAAAATCATCATGATATCCAAGAAGGTGAACTGATATTTACAGGATTGTGTCTGATTATATCTTTTAGTCCCACTTCAAAAAATAATTAATGGAGTTGGTGAAAATCAATATTATTCAGTGATGTAATCTTAGTAAATCCAAAATAGTCTCTCTCTCTCTCTCTCTCTATATATATATATATATATATATGTATATATATATATGTACACACTTCTCTATTGTATGTCCCATCCAGGATACTATATTACATTAGTTGTTGTGTCTCCTCTTGGCTGTGACAATTTTTCAGATTTACCTTGTTTTGAGGAATACTCATCAAATATTTTGTAAATTGCTCCTTAATCGGTATTTGATTTTTTTTTGTATGATGAGACTGGATTATGGGTTTTTAGATAGCATATATACTATACATATATATTACAGAGAAGTATACATATGTGTACATATATACATAGTTACACACACACATATATATTTTATATATATATAGTTACACTTTTTTAAGAACAGTTTTGGACTTACAAAAAATTATAAAGATAGTAAAGAGAGTTTCCATGTACTCCATTATCCAGTTTCTCCTATTATTAACAATATATATTTGCATAGTACATTTGTTATCATTAGTGAATCAACACCTGTATATTATTAAACAAATCTATACTTTATTCAGATTTCCTTTGTATTTATCTAATGTCCTTCTTC
>NW_016107398.1:2789384-2900397 GCF_001604975.1 Cebus imitator | reverse complement strand
GTTTTGCTCTTGTCACCCAGGCTGGGGTGCAGTGGTGCAGTCTTGGCTCATTGCAAACTCCACCTCCCAGTTCAAGAGATTCTCCTGTCTCAGCCTCCTGAATAGCTGGGATTACAGGTGCCTGCCATCACACCCAGCCAATTTTTGTATTTTTAGTAGAGGCAATTTTTAGTTACCATGTTGGCTAGGCTGGTTTCAAACTCTTGACCTCAGGTGAACCATGTGCCTCAACCAAAGTGCTGGTAATGCACCCCTAATGTCCTTCTATTTCAGAATCGAATCCAGGATACCATATTACATTAGTTGTTGTGTCTCCTCATGGCTGTGACAATTTTTCAGATTTACCTTGTTTTCTGAGGAATACTCATCAAATATTTTGTAGATTGCTCTTTAATTGGTATTTTATTTTTTTGCATAATTAGACTGGATTATGGGTTTTTGGGTAGAAAATCACAAAGATAAAGAGAATTTTTGTTGCCTTGTTCAAGGCTACATTCCATCAACATGAGTTATTACTGTTGATATTGATCTTGATTGCTTGGCTCAGGTAATTTGTCATGTTCTTCACTGTAAAGTTAAACCATGTCTATATGGCACCCTTTGGAAGGAAGTCACTACATATAGTCCACATCAAAGGAGTAGAGGGTTATGTTCTACCTCTTTGAGTGTAGAATATCTACAGAAATTATTTGGAATTCTTCTGCATAGGAGATTTGTCATTTTTCCATGATTTATTTACTCAATGATTCATTTACTCAATGATTCATTTATTAGTGTGAATTCATAGTTATTTTATACTTTGGGTTATAGTCTAATATCGCATTATTTTGTGGTTCAGATTGTGTCAGGTTTGGCCAGGAGGAGCTCTTATTGAAGTTGGCTCCTATATCCTTTTGAGATCCTCCTATCATGTGTGAGTGTGAGTGTGTATGTGTGTGTGTGTGTGTGTGTGTGTGTGTGTGTTAGATACTTACTTTCTGGCACTAAAAGATGCTCCAGGGCCAACTTGTATATATGCTAACCCAATCTTAGAATCAGCAATTTCTCCGAGGAGCTCTAGTTTCTTTTACTGGAGAACAGTATTAAAACCAATATCTGGGCACTAGAAGTTCTTACTACTGGGGTGTTACTGGTTTCTAGGCTCTCTTAGCTGACAGAACAAGGAAATATATATACTAAGCTCTGTATATATGTACAAATATCTATAAATATTTCTATATGTATCCATAGGTATCTATGTTAAGCTAAACATGAATGAATTTAAACTGTAGCCCAACTCTAATTCATTACCACATGGACCAGTCTAGCCTATTCCTGTTGCTTGTCTGTGAACTCCAAGAGAAATCTGGCTGCCACCATCCACCATGCATTTACTTAATTGTTAATTCTGGTATACATGTAGAGCAGTATCAGAATTGTTAACTTCAAACCTTATGGGAAACAACTTTATTAAGTGCAGTTTTATGTACATTTTCTTTTGCCTTTAATCTTACAGACTCCTCTCATTTCCAAAATAGCTTAGGTCAGCATCTTTTCCTCCCACCTCCTTCAGTGAAGTTGCTGTATAGATTTTTAATACAGTTAGATTGTTTTGTCAGTGCAGTCAATTCTAGGACCCTTGACCTTCTAAATGATCTTTAAAATGTGCATACATTAATGTTTACTCTATATGCAGTGTCAGGTATCCACAATTACAGTATTATGCAGAGTTTTACCACTCTAAGAAATTCCTCCTGCTTCACCTATTTAACCCTTCCTCCCCTCACCCTGAGCCCTTGAAATCAATGCATTTTTTTTTTTACTGTCTCCATAGTTTTCCCTTTTCCAGAATGCCATATAATTGTAAACATACAGCATATAGCCTTTCAGATGGGTTCTTTCACTTGGAACTACGCATTTAAGATTCATTCATGTCTTATTTTATTTATGTTTTGAGACGGAATCTTGCTCTGTTGCCAGGCTGGAGTGCAATGGCACGTTCTTGGCTCACTGCAACCACTGCCTCCCAGATTCAAGCGATTCTCCTGCCTCAGCCTCCTGAGTAGCTGGGACTACAGGCACATGCCACTACGCCCAGCTAATTTTTATATTTTTAGTAGAGATGGGGTTTCACCATGTTGGACAGAATGGTCTCAATCTCTGGTCCTCGGGATCCACCCTCCTTGGCCTCCTAAAGTGCTGGGATTATAGGAGTGAGCCATCACACCCGGCCCGTTCATGTCATTTTTGATTTGATAGCTCATTTACTCTTACCATCAAATAATATTCCATCTTCTGACTGTACCACAGTTTATTTTCCAATTCACCTACTAAAGGACATCTTAGTTGCTTGCAGTTTTTGGCCATTATGAACACAGCTGCTATAAATACTAGTTTGCAGGCTTTTGTGTGGATATAAATCTCAAATCAGTTGGATAAATACCTGAAAGTTCAAATGCTGAATCATATGGTAAGGCTGTGTTTGGCTTATCTGCCCTATTTAGCTAACACATGCCACTCCTGAAAATCAGGTGGTGACCATCCTTACAATCATCAACTGCCATCACCATCCATTATTTCGCTATTTCTTCCACCCTCAATACAATTTCAGTACATAAATACATCTATTGAGTGTCCCTCCTATATAATAATAATCATTCTTTATACTTTTCAAAGTACTTTACCATGCATTAACACAACGCCTCTAAAATAGCAGTATAGGAGCCAACCTGTTTCAGGCAGAATCCTCACTCTGATCCTAACCTATGGCCTGACACAGGGAAAGTATCTAAATCTTTTCACCTGTAAAAGGGGATACTACAACACCTATCTCAACCTACCTGTACATGTTGTGAATATTTAATGAGTGTTTAGAGCAGTGCCACTTCTTGGACCAAGCCACACTGCTCTTTGAAGTCTCAGCCAAGATTAGGATGCAAATCTTTTGATTCCAATTTCTATGCTTCTTCCACTAGAAATGAGATTATGTCCCCAGCCTCTTTCCCCTGCAACCTAGGCCAACATGTGGGCCTTAGTGACATCAAAGCAACTTATCTAACAATCAATTTAGGAAAGGCTCTGGTAATTTTTGTGCACATGCATGTTAGGGGAGGGATCTGTTGATAGTCAAGTAGGATGATCCAATAATCATTGACAGAAATAGTCTTATCTTTAATGAATAAAAAGAACAATGGACTTCATTTTAATGTCTAAGATCGATCAATAGGCCAAGTACTGAAATAGTTTAAAAATTCATGAATTGAACTGCATGAACATAAATCTGTGCATTCAACGCTATGGACACAAAATGAATCTGTTCAAAAACAAGTCTGGGCCGTTAACATCTGGTATGTAGTGTTTTCAGAGTAAGGTTTAATTATTTTAAGAGGTTTTAAAACTCTGTATCTTGGCCAGAGAATGCTTATCTGCTCTATGCCAGTTTTTACCTGCAGAGTTTTTGTCTCTGTGACATCATATATTTATTTGCTGCTGTATTTTAAAATGCATTGCACAACAGTGGGAACTGATCTAGGAAGGTTATTCATGCTCTGGCAGTCACTGAGCATGCTGGCAATTGCTGAGAAAGTTTGAAGAAGAATGCTATTTCAGAATACACCATAGCTCATCCTATATGGGCAAGTTGACTTTTTATGAACATTTGGTTGCTTATGTAAACAGTGAAAGTAAAAAATTCCTCAAGGACTGACAAGCAAAGATTAATATTGTGTTTACAAAATAAGCAAACACAAAATATCCACAATGTTTTCACACACCCCCCCACACACACACATGCACACATATATACACACACATGCGTGCACAAACACACCTTTGTTGCAACCTGTTCGTTTTGGGCTAGAGGTATGTGTGGGACGTGACTGGAACTATCATTGAGGATCATCAGGATTTCAAATAACTTGCAATGATTGATATCAGTTATAAAAACACTGAATTTTCCAACTGATCATGGCTATAGTATACTTTGGAAACCATTTCTAAATAAAATTATATTCTAGTCACAACAATTTAATAATATAAATTCATAGAGAAACTTAAATATACAAACATTTTGAATAAATGCTAATTGTGACCTAATGCCTTTAGTAGAGAAGAATAATAAGTAAATTCATCTAGTGTTCTGTTTATAACTCTAATGCAAAAAAATAGTTCTCTATTAGTTGAATCAAATGTTTGTACCTTGATTATGAGTGTCAGAGCTTAGAGGTCTTTATTAATCTACACTCCTAACAAGAAAGAAAAAAAAAAGGAAGAAGTGCAGCATTTATTTGTCCATGAGTTCACTTCTTTCATTCATTCTGCAAATATTCAGCATTTACTATGTATCTGGCATTGAACTTGGTCTGAAGAACAAACAACCTGATGGTGTTTGGAGAACTGAAATAGTTATACTGCAACTGATCTAATATGTTCTTGTTTAAAGTTGAAGACCGAGGCAAATTAAAACAGTCAAACAATTTTGGTGAGTTTTACCTATGTCCAATCCACCTTCCACTAAACTTCTCTTGTCATTTCTTCCTATTTTCTAACCACTATTAGCTAAAACCCCAACAGATATATTGTCTATAATTGACCAACTTAATTGCATATAAATGCAAATGATCCTAATCCATTCACTTCAACTACATAAGTACAATGTAAGTGAAATAAGTGTGTCATTTAAAAATGAGGTATGATCAGTACTATAAGATAGGGCAAGGGAAATAAAGAAAATGAGATCTGAGGTTAAAAATTTTCATTTAAAAACATCAAAACTGAACCCAGAAATGATAACAACAGAAGCAGGCAGACATTCCTTAGAACCTCTTTCTGCTGTCTATTTCCTGAAATGGGTTTTCTCTAGTTTATTTCATTTTGTATCACAGATGACTATTCGGTTTAATGTGTCTAATTCCTCTGCAATTAGATTTGCAGAACATATTGTATCATTTTAATAAAAAAATTTTTGAATCACAGCTAAATTGCTGTAGGACAAGCAGATTTTGTTTTCTTACAATTTCATTAGTTAAAAAAAATGAGGGTACCAATATTGAAATGTCACAAATATGGAATTTTAAGTCAAACATCTGTGTTCCCTTAAAGGAAAATATCTTTTCTGAAGCTTGGGAGCCTCCATTAGTGAACAAATTACTTTGCAATGAAAAAAAATCCCATCAGTTTTGTTGAAATTTTTTTGTTTTATTGTGTGTTTATTTCATTATTAAAAATAGAAAAAAATGCATACAATAATAGAAGAATAAGAAAGAAGACAATTACTCGAGGCTCTTCTAGGCAAATGATTCTGATGTGCTTCGCTGAACACATGATGTAACCTGAGCCCATGTCCCTGGCTTGACAGAGCATCTGTTTCTCACAGATGCCTGAAAAACATCCAGCTCCTCTGGATGCTGGGGCGCGTTTCTGAGCATTGCACTACCTTTAGCAAAGAGTGCAAGCATGCGTTCTGTTTGTAAGGGATGGAAGGATCTAGACAGTTGAGTTGTACATACAGTCTACATTCTTCTATGTATATATGCTCTTCTACCCAAAAGAAAAGTCACATTCAATTCATGGTCGATGGCTGTACAAACAAGAAATACCACCGCTACTACTGCAAAAAGAAGCGGAAGAACCAGTATTTCTTATTTAGATGTATTGCAGTAGTGAAAGAGCACACACCAGTACAAAGGAAGGGGTATCTGCTTTTCTTAGTTCTGGGGATTGCTATGTTTAATAACTTCGGAGGAACACTGATGAAGTGGAAGGCATGTGCATGTCTGTTTTCTCTCCTATTGCATTCACAGCCCTGGCACAGAGCACTCAGTGGATACTCATATAAATATTTGTTGAGTGAATGAAAAGAGAACAACTAGAACTGTGATGCATTTCTAAAACAGGACTAACACAGGCCATGTGGTTAAAGGAAATGAAGATACTTAGCCAGAGAGGAGGAGACTCAGGGAGCACAATAGTTCTCTTTGTATTTGAAATAAATTTTCACGTAGAGGAAGAGCTAGACTCAATCTGAGTAACCTATGGAACAAAATAAGCGACTGTATAAAGAGAAACATGCAATTAGAGCTGCCCCAAATGGAAGTGTAACCACTATAATAACTCTTGTTAAGGCCTGGCCGTTCTAATTCTTACCTAGTTTCCACATCTTCCTGTCACCAAAGTTGGTCATTCATTCACCCATTAAAAAATGCATATTTACATGGGTGAACACTTACCTCCAAACTCATCAAATTGTTTACATTAAATATGTACAGCTTTTGTGTGACAATTATACCTCAATAAAGTAGTTTTTAAAATAACCACCACCACCAAAAGTCCCCCATGAAAATACATATTGATGAAATGCAATTAAAAACATATATATATATATAAAGAAAATACATATTGAGCATCTTCAACATACAGGTATTCTATCAGGTTCTGGGGAAATAACCATGAACCCAACAAACATGGCCTCTTTTCTCATTCAGTTTATAAGCTGGTGAAGGAAACGGACAAGACAGTGAGACAAACCCTTTACAAATGATCATGCAACTTTGGTGTAATTAAAGTCAGTGGCTTAAACCAAAGTTGCATGATCATTTGTAAAGGACAGCAAAAAGGGAAATCCTGAATCATGTAAGGGCTAGACAGGATGATCTCACTGTCTTTCCAGCTTTTGAGATTCCTAGGATTCTATGCTTTCTCACTGCATTCTCATCTCAGTAAGTGGTCCCATGATGACACCCAGAAGTCATCATGCTCACTCTCCTCCTCATCCCTACTCTCAAGTCACTACTCAGTCTTAATCATTCTAGTTCTAGTTCCCACACTCATATCACAAGGTTGTCCTCATGGTGGCTGGATGACACCTCCTGAGTCCACATTTCCAGTCTAGTATTGTGCAAATGATAGAGTGCAGTACTCCATGAGATCCTAATGCAGCTGGTTTGCTGATCATAGGTTGAGAAATAAGATTCTTCTGTCTGATGGGTTGAATGATGGTCCCCACAAAGATATATCCATGTCCAAATCCCTGGAATCTGTGTATGCTATCTTACTTGGACAAAGTCTTTGTAGATGTAATTAAGGATCTTGAGATGAGATCTTCCTGGATTCCCCAGCGGGTCTTAACTCCAGTCCCAAGTCCCCTTCTAAGAGACAGAAAAGCAGACAACAAACACACAGAGGAGAAGGTAATATAAAGATGGAGTCAGAGAATGAAAAGATGTGGGCATGAGCCAAGGAAGCCAAGGACTCGCAACAGCCCCAGAGGCTTGAAGAGGCAAGGAAGGATTCTCCCCTACAGCCTCCAGGAGGAGTATGGGGAAACCTTGATTTCAGGCTTCTGGCTTCTAGAATGCTGAGAAAATAATTTTTCTGTTGTTTTAAGCCACTTTGTTTGTGGTAATTTGTTTAGAAGCCCTAGAAAACTAACCCATTATGTTTCCTACCATCCAACACGAACAGTTCTTCACAGTGCTATCAGGGGGATCTTCGTAAACCTGAATCTGAGTGACTTATACCCCTCCTTTAAACCCGTTGTCTCTCTGCAACCTGTAGGCAGCACTCTCTTTCCTTGCTATGAAAGACTGTTCACTTGTATGACACACTTGCCTAGGGGGACACAGCTGATGCTCAACTCATAGCATGATGGTGTCAATGCCTCTGTCCCTCCCACTCCAGAATGCACATGAGAATGGAACTAAGATGAAACTTTTACAGGGATAGATACTCTAATTTAATTTAAACAAAATAAAAACAGAAAAGAAACCGTCTTCAGTCTGTTCCTGCCGTTAGGTAAGTTGGAACACACCTCCATGGATCGTGCTCCACTGACTGCCTGGCGTCACCTGCTGCCTTCCTTCCTCTCCAGCTCCCTCCCTGAGCATGTTTTGCCTCAGCAGTGAGGACTCGCACTCAGTGCCTAGGACACATCGCAGTCATTTGGGCCTTTTTGCCTTTGCACATCCTGTTCCTTTTGCTTGGAATGCCCTTCCCACATTTAGCCACCTCACAGACTCCCATTCATCTCATAAAGCCAAATTCGTATTCTGTTTACCCCAGGAAGCCTTTTTGCCCACTTAGGTTTTGATCATTCCCTTTCTTCTGCAACGATCTTACTGCTTATAAAATATAAAGTTTTACTTTATTACACCATATTGTAATTATTTATGTATCCATTTCTTTGAAGGCCAGGCCATATTCAGCTCATTTTATTCAGTCTTAAAGAAAAGAAAAAAAGGAAATCCAGCCATTTGCCACAACATGGATGGATGTAGAGGACATGCTGAGTGAAATAAGCCAGACACATAAAGAAAAATATTGTATGAACTCATGAATATGTGAATTATTTTTAAAATGAGGTCTTATATACAGAAACAGTAAGTAATATAATGGTTACTACGGGCAAGACAAGGGGGGGAAATGGGGAAATATAGGTCAAAGGATACAAAGTAGAAGATATAAACAGTTGTAGAGATCTAATGTATAACATGAGGACTACAGTTAATAAAACTTGCATTAGGGGCCACCTATGGGGCTCACCCAGCACTCTGAGAGGCCGAGGTGGGCAGATACTTGGGACTAGGAGTTCAAGACCAGCCTGGCCAACATGGTGAAACCTAGTCTCTACCAAAAATACAGAAATTAGCCGGTCTGCAATCCCAGGTACTTGAGAGGCTGAGGCACAAGAATCATTTGAACCTGGGAGGTGAGGTGGCGGTGAGCTGAGATCACACCACTGCATTCCAGCCTGGACAATGGAGTGCAACTCTGTCTCAACAAACAAACAAATAGGAAACTTGCATTAGGGATTTTTGTAAATAAGTGTTTTTTAGCTGCTCTTGTCACATACACGAAACTAACTCTGTGAGATGATAGATAGGTTAATCTGCTTTATCATAGCACAACTTTCTTGTCTATGTGTTCCATAACATCATGTTACACATCTTAAATATATACAAGAAAATTTTTTAAAAAATGAATAAACTCATCTTGGTATTCTGAGTGCTTAGCATATAGAAGAAACTCACCACCATTGTATTATTGAACAATATTGATCCAGAATTTATGTTCTGGAATTGGTGAGCATGTTTGAAGGTTGTGATACTTCTTTTGTGATAAAAATAACACAAATATTAATATTTAATGAAAGCTTTCATGATTTTAGGAGAGAGGCTTGTGAGAGGTTGTAGAGAAGATGACAAAAATGCATTCATTCCTTAGGAAACTCAGTTATTAGGCAGCCACACTGGGTTTCATAGAATCGATTTGAGAACTGGGAACATAATGATCTCCTTCATCCAGTTCTGGTGACAAAATTGAAAGGGGATACTTTTATTATCCACAAGGAGGAACACAAGCAGTCTTGAGAACAAGACAGCATTTCGTCTTCACTTTCACCTGCAGATGTGTCCCGGACCCTGGTCCTTCCAAGTCGCCACTGCCGATGCCTCTTCACGCAGCTTTCTCAGCCCTGCCAGCACAGTCCCTTTTCTTCAGCAACAGAGAAGCGTACTGCGGCTCAGGGTTCCTTTGGGAATGGATGTTTGGAATAAAAGTAACGCCGCAATAACATTTCCACAAGTGCTCTACGTGGCTTTAAAGAAAGCCTCTTGGTAAAAGTGTTTCCATCCCTGTCCCGAAGCTGGGATTCTGCCTGAGCTATTTTCGGCCTTGTTTCCAGTTGCCGCTGGCCAGTGGCAGGATTTCACACTCGGCTGCCACAATCTCATTACCGCCCATCGCGCCCTTTTTCGGGAAAGCTTCTCCTCCCAGGCTGACACACGCGAGAGGCAGGCGGGCAAGACGCTGCCCCTCCTTGCTCCTGCTAGAGGATGCTGTGGCCGTCTGGTGCATTTGCCTTTGGTGAGGCAGGGCCAGAGATTCATCTTCCTGAAAGATAGTCCCTTCTCTCCCTGGGCTGTGAGCGCAGGAGATTTAACCACTTTCTTGGGAAGTTGCAGGCAGAGATGTATCTGGATAAATCCAAATGTGGCAGACTTCTCTACCCTACTCTCTGCCCTGGGAAGCTGAGCTGCAGGGCAAGGTGGAGAGGTTTCCTTGGACGCTGGCTTCTGGAGGGACTCAGCCAATGAGGAGCCCAGGAGGACACTGAAGGAAGGGGGCTGAGGTCAGGTTATATTGCCCGACTCTCTCCCTGTGAGGCTGCCTCTGGCTGGCTGTGATCCTTGACTTCAGTCACTGCCCCTGTCAACAGTATTATATCAGCACAGGACCCTTTCCTTCTGAGTTCCAGTAACTACCAGTTGAGCCTTGAACAATGCAGGGGTGAGAAGTGCTAACCCCTGTGCGGTCAAAAATCCATGTATAACTTTTGACTCCCCCAAACGTAGCCATAAATAGCCCACTCTTGACTGGAAGCCTTACCAATAACATAAACAGTCGATTAACACATAATTTTGTATGGATTACATATTGCAAGTAAGCCAGGAAAAAGAAAATGTTAAGAAAATCATAAGGAAAAGAACATACATTTATATTACTGAAGTGTATTCACTGATATGTAAGTTTATGTTGTCTGTTTTCAAAATGGACATCTGTCTGGAATGGTGAGCAACCGCAGCTGCAGACCTCAATGTATGGTACATATCGAGCAATTAAGCTTTTTCTTGTAATGTCATGACTTTTCTCTACCTCTTGGGAGAACTTCCACATCACTAGTGGCACATCGTATGGATCCCACGGTGTTATTCAAGGTTTACAGTATTGCACTAAACAGGATGAAAGATATAGGAGAACTGCAAGATCACTTTTTACAATAGTAGGAAATTTAGTAGAGAGAGAAACTGCTTTCTTGGAGATGACTAGCAACACACAGCATTTTAAGGGGATACTTGTAACATTTGAGCTAACCACAATGGCAACAGGAAGTGGCTACAAAATTATTACAGTAGTACAGTATGTACTACAGTTAATTTTAAGCAGTTACAATTAATGCTGCATCTTTATGTTCCTTTACATCTCTCAACTGGGAATGGAGCCATGTGTGGTCTGTAGGGTGTATGTTTTGATAAATTTTAACTTTTTATAATAGACTTGTGTATATTTCATGGTAGTAAATGATGAAACAGGCTAGTATCTACAGTACTTAAATATATTTTACACATTCATGACATACCTCATGTTTTCTTTATTTTTTTTCCCCAATTTCTAGTCTAAGTGGTTTGTCTGTTTTTCAGATGGTCACAAATCTCCACAATATTTGCATATAAATGGAACCGCTCAGTTCAAACATCTTATTCAAGGGTCAACTGTATGGCTTCCCTTTCTCCTTTCAGGCCAAGGTGTCCACGTCTCTGCAGTTACTTATTGTACTGTTTTCTGTAGCTCTATTATATCTCACCCACACCTTTATAAACAGTACCATTGTAAATCTTATCCAAAGTTGAGTGTGCCAACGATTTGCTGTTGGGGCTTTTACTTTTAGACTCTAGACTGGAGAGACACTAAAAGTTTAATAGGGATCTTACAGATTTTGACAGATTATTTGGTTTTGGGGAACTGACTCAGACTTTCATTAAAAAGAAGGTCAACTGAAAGGACACAGTAGATTAAAAACACAAATGAAGTCCAAAATTTTTTGATTTCAGGACTTGCAATTTCTTGTCCATATCAACTGCTCCATTTCCTCTACAGAGCATGTTCCTCTGTTTCTCTTGATTCTTCCCTTCATACTCATACCTCATAACTTCAGCTGGTATGTGATTTTGGCTTGCCAAGATACAGACTTCCTTCTTCACCTCCAACCTGGCAGTTGCCCTTACTAATTAAGTAGATATTATTGGAGCATAAAGCAAACTAATAAGCAAACTTACAAGATTGTAGTTATCAATGACGAGATAAAAACCAACCCAAATTCTTTTTGGAAGAGGCAGAAGACAAAGGAGTGTTTGTAAATGAGGTGCATGGCTTAAGAGATGCACCTACCAATTTCTAGAGAATCAAAAATCATGACATATGTCTACTTATGTACCCATGTCTCAGAAGTGAGAATCAAGTCTTCCAGAGAGTTGAAGAGAACACTGTTGTTCTCAAACATGATACTTAGGGACAACCTGGAATGAGAGGCCCAAATTTTTTGTACATAGCAGTTTAGTGGCTCTGCCTCCCTCAAGCTGGTCTGAATGTCTCTGGAACAGACTTTTTTGAACCTGCAAATAGGGATAACGAATCCATAGCAGCTTCAGGGGTGATCTCGACCACTCACGAGCTTTGAGTAGGCTATGCAGGACATCTGACCCCTCCTTCTGGCATGTCCAAGTGCTAAACAGAACCTACTGACCAAGATTTTCTTTTCTAAAAGAAGTCTGGTTCATAGGAGTGAACTGGTGAAAGAGTAGAAGGCTAAACCTGGATTTATGTCAGCCAAAATGACATTTGCTATTAAAAAGATCATTTACTTTAATGTATTTGTTTTACATGAGGAAACTGAGACCCAGGAAATTTAAGTGACCTACTTCTGGTCACACAGAGAGTTGACATACGCTATACCAACTGCTCTTCTTTAACTGATTGCCTGTAATACTGAAAATATTTTCAAATCTAGGATGACCAGGATAGATGAATAGTTTAGTGTTCATAGAAAACCCTTGGAAGAGTGACTTCCACAGTAGGTTGATAAAAGGTGAGGGTAACCATATAACTTATTGTTCAAACTGAGACCACTGTCAGAGTGAAAAGGAGGTTAATAATGAGGCTGGAACATCAGGCATAATGTCGAAGTGTCTCCGTAAATAATAAGCCATTGCCAAGAAGTGGTAAATAAGAACCTATAGGCTAATCCAAGAACTCAGGGAGGCCGGGGAAATAGGTGCCCATGTGAGTAAGTCCTTGTCAGTTATGCTTGGCAAGGTTCTGAGCCTCTGGCTACTGAAACATATAGAAAATGGACTCCTCTAAAACATGGAGCCTTAGGCTGAGGTTCTTCATATAATTAACGGGAAAACGGAACCATTTATCTCTCAAATTATAGACCACTGGTCTGTTGGACAGCTCTGAATTATCAAATTATAGGGTCAAGTTTTTCAGTCTAATACCTTGTATGAGGAACAAAGAAGTTGTGGTGACAATTCATTACTTGCTCTGTTCTCTTTTATTTCATGAAAAAAACAGGTAAGAGTAAAGAAAGTCCTTTTAGAGTGCCTATCAATGTCCTCATCTATCTTACTTTATAAGCAAGGGACCAAACTACATAATCTCTTTCCAGATCACTGGCCATTGATGCTTCTGTGTTTGTAATGGCACCACTATCAAAGTTTTGTGTTAATTAAAACTCCAGCCCTAAATTCTAGAAAATAGGGTTGTGTTTAAGTTCTCTATCTCTTCTCTCCAATATATATTTACATAACTTTGTTCCCATTATGTAAAAAACATAATGGGAACATTATGTTTTTTAAATTAAAGTTATTTAAATATATATTGGAAGGATGCATGCCTTCCAGTTAAGAGCAAAAAGGAAGACAAGTTTTTACTGAGGGCCTGGTTTACTTTTTTTAACAAAAGCAAATGAACCTACTGACTAATGATTTCCAGGAAGAGCATTATGGCTAAAGCACAGCAAAACTAAAATCTCTCAGTTGATAGTTACTCTTGCTTAATAAATTGAAACATGAAACAACTCCATCAAATAGATAATTTACTCATTCACTTGTTATTTCCTTCTATCAATGATACTCAATTTCCTTGCATCTGGCCTTGAGCTTGATATTAGGGGTCAGGTTAATTTATGGTGTTCATTTTGGGTATCTTCTTTTCTTCTTCCTCCTTTTCCTATTCCTCTCCTTCTCCTTCTGTCGTCTTCTTCTCCTCCTTCTTCTTCTTCTTCTTCTTCTTCTTTCCTTCCTCTTTCTTCTCCTTCTCCTCCTCCTCCTCCTCCTCCTCCTCCTCCTCCTCCTCCTCCTTCTCCTCTTTCTCCTTCTCCTTCTTCTTCTTCCTTCTTTTTTTTTTTTTTTTTTTTTTGAGACAGAGTCTGGCTCTGTCATCCAAGCTGGAGGGCAGTAGCGTGATAGCTGACTGCATCCTCCTCCTCTTGGGCTTAAGCCATCCTCGTACCTCAGCCTGCCGAGTAGCTAGGACTACAGGCACGTGCCACCCTGCCCAGCTAAATTTTTTACTTTTCTGTAGAGATAGGGTTTCACCATGTTGCCCAGGCCAATCACGAACTTCTGGGTTCCACTGATCCTCCTGCCTTGGCCTCCTAAAGTACTGGGATCACAGGTGTGAGTCACCATGCCTGGCCTATATTTTTCTTCTAATCCATCCTTCCTAATCTAAAAAAGAATAGTATTATGGAAAATAAGATATTTTCTGGATGAGTTAGTAAAGTTCTTTCATAATCAAGTCAATTGTTAACACCTATTCTTAATATTTTTTCATGTTGAAACCATGTTTTCCATGCTGGCACAGAACTCTATATTGTCAACGAAGTACTGATCTACATGCAGGAATAGACTCAAAGGTTGTCTTCTGGAAAACTTTACCCTAACTACCAGGCACTCTCTAACTTATGCCAACATTGAAGAGGAATGACTTGCTCTCTGACCAATTCTGAAGGATAATTTTTCTTCCCTCATTCCCACTTTCTCAAGTGCCTGGCTAGATTTCCTTTCAGTCTCCCTACTTCTTGGTGTCAGAAAATGCCCTCTGATATTTACCAAGGCTTTCCTTGAGACGTCTGATATGTGAAAGCCACAAACCAAGGGATGTTACCTGGTTATTCTTCGGTGTTCGCTAGGTTGAGTTGGAGCAGCTTCTCAGCCACAGTGTCTACATATACTTATATGCCCTTTGAGAAACTCTCAGAATTATGTAAGCTGGAAGGCATTCCAGGACTAAATTTTAATGACCTTATTTAATAACACATGCTATATGCAGATGAAATTTAATGTTTAAATACAAAATCATGTTTACATACAATGCTATATTCTCTATGTAATAAAAGGAATAATATTTCTGTCATTTGCTTTTCTACTTAAGAAAGAGGCTTTACTCCCTCCTAATCCTCCCAAGTCTGACATGAGGTCAGGCCGTTTCATATTTGACGCCACTGGGAAAATATCAGGAAGGAGGAAATCATGATGAAGCCACAGATTTAGGATTTTTGGTCTGTGATTTTGGTAAGCAAATTGCAGTATATCTGAGTCATTTTTTCAAATCCTTCTGAGTTTAGGGGAATGGGGCTATTGTTAGGCTACTCTTTGTGACTTAATCCCTACAAAATTCAAGTAGAGGATTCTATAAATCTGTCATCTGCTATTAACTCTGTTGTAAATAGAGGATCAGGTACAGTTTAAGAAAAGAAAATTATCAAGGTATGGAGTTTCTTGGAGACAACACTTTCTTTTATGGGAAAACATAAGGGTTGTACTAAGAAATTAAATTAATATATTTTGAACCTTATTAATATTAAACTATCCCATTTAGTAATGTTCATTACTTAAAAATTATAGACCCTTTAATTCATTCAATATTTAAGTTGAGAGGGATCATAGAAATAGAGAAAAGGAGGACCATTTTGGCAATGAGCCCATATTGAAAACAATTTGATATTAATACTAGTTAGATGGTTGAATTCTGTCAGTGATTTACTTTCTTTTCTAAATTGAAGCATTATTAAGATTATACACATACTAATGTCCCCTTGATTTGCATTCAGATGTGCTTTCTTGAATGGGAAAGAAAGAAGACATAACTGTGAAATTTTAGTGGCAACTTGCTAAACTTTTGAGCATACATGTATATCTGTTTTGCTGAAACCAAAGTATCAGATCATGAAAAAATAAATTTCTTACACAATTTCACAAAAAGTCATCAACATAATCCCTTTACTGAGTTATAATTTTATAGCTTCAGGCTTTATACAGGATCAACATAGGAAAAATTCCCTAGAATGCATAATTTTATACAATTGCAGTTGAAGACATTGTTTTCCATTTTCTAAGGACCCATAAAATTTGGGTAGTAATTTACCCATAAAACCAGATTGAAAACTTTTTATTTTAGAAAAATTTAGAAAATTATAGTTTAGAAAAACTAAAAAAATTAGAAAAATTGTATTTCCTTTCTCTAATCAGACAAGGAGTCCAATAAAACTTAATATATAGCCCAATATGTTTCTATTTTTGTAAAAGTCACTAAAAAACTCAAATTAGATTCATTGCTTAGCTGTACCAATTAATTTAGTTCAGGTACTTGGTAACTTTTTCTTCTTTTAAAAAGTTTTTTTTTTTTTTTTTTTTTTTTTTTTTTTTTTTTTTTTTTTTTTTTGAGATTGGGTCTCGTTCTGTGACTGAGGCTGGAGTGCGGTGGCACGACCTAGGCTCACTACAGCCTCCACTTCCTGGATTCAAGTGATTCTCCTGCCTCAGCCTTTCTAGTAGCTAGGACTACAGGTACATGCCACCATACTCGGCTAATTTTTGTGTTTTTAGTAGAGATGGGGTTTCACCATGTTGATGAGGCTGGTATTGAACTCCTGACCTCAAGTGATTCACCTGCTAGGATTATAGGTGTGAGCCACTGTGCCCAGCCTATTTTTCTTGTTTTAAAAATTAATCATTTATTTTTAAATGGCATATAACCATACTGAAATTAAACAATATAAATATGAAATAGATTAAAGTAGGCATTTACATGCATAAATTCTGTGTGGTTGCTTTTTAAATATTCTTCTTATCCAAAGTCATCTGTTTTTGTTTTGTTTTTGACAACACGGGCATTATTTATAAGGCTGAAATATAACTCCATTGATTTTGTAAATAGGGATGATTATAAATAGCAAGTTTGTAAGAAGTAAAAAAATACACTTTTTGACACAAAAATTAGAGGTGATCATAAAATTAATTTCTAATTCTTTGCCAAATTGAGCAATAATCAGGAATAAATATTGGCTGCTTTGTTAATGTGTTTATTTTCAGGTCTTTACCAGCATGGTCTGCCTGGCCATTGGTCTCAAAAATAATTATGGATGTAGGTTTTGTTCCACACTTCAGAGTTCACCTTGGTAAATGAACACATCCTTTCCTTCCCATGTCTTGTAGGGAAAATGAATATATTTACATGAAGCAAGTAGCATATTGCCTGGGGAGAGATGAGCCTTGGCTGAAAGATGGAATTAGATTTATGTGACAGCAGCTGTTCTACAATATGTACAGCAATATCAACCAATTTTGATTCTTGAAATAAGTATGCTCACATTTCCTCCTGACTTCCAACCAAAGTTATGCTGAGGTAGGGACTGTGGTTCATAAGGATACTCACTTCATCATTATTAAATGTAATAATTACAACTAAAATATATATGCTACTTTATAGTTTGTAATATAAATGGATAGGCAGGCAGCCAAAAATGTCAAATTCTGCATACGTTAGGATTACATTTGGCTATGTTGACAAGAATAAACAAAGAAAACACACACACATCATATGCACACATACACACAGTGCAAATATAAAAACCAAACACCCCTGGCTGAGAGAGGTGGAAAAGCAATTCTCTCTTATCCAAAGAAAATCTGAGACAGGCTGTCTGTGGTTCATATAGTGGCTCCACAACATCTAGCTGCTCTGTCATCCTTAGTATGTCAAGTTATGGGTCCACAGTAGCCACCTGCACTCCAGCCTTCATGTCTACATTCCAGTTAAGAGAAAGGAGGAGCAAGAGAAGGGCCCACCTCCCACCACTTTAAGGAACCCCCCTAGAAGTAACAACTAACATTTCCACTTGTACATAATTGGTCAAAACTGAGTTATGTGATCACATCTAACTGCAGCGGAGTTCTGAGAGCTGTAATCATTTAGCTGGGTACACTGCTACCTCAAATAAATGCAGGGTTCTGTTACTAAGGAGGAGAGAAAGAATGGCTGTTGTGCTAGGCACTGTTTTATTCACTGGATGAAGAGTACCATGTAATGGTTAAGGGCATAGGTTTAGAGTCAGACTGCCTGGTTCTCAATTCTGGCTCCTCATGGATTAGTTTTGTTACCTTGAACAAGTCATCTGGTTCAGTGCCTCAGTTTGTAAAATAGAGATGACAATGGAACCTACCTCACAGGGTTATTGATTATAAAAACATAAATCCCACAATACAGTGCCGAACACATAGAAAATTATCAGTGATCTCTACTAATGTGCTTTTTATATATACTTTCCCATTGAATCTTCATAACAATTCTGTGAGGTGCTCATTCTTACCCCCATTTTATAGATGAAGAATCTGAAAGCCATAAAAGTAAAATATTTTTTCTATGGGCATTCAGTCAATAAATGGCAGTGACTAGATTGAACCCAAGTACTTTGAATGAAAATCCTTACTCTTTTCCCATACAGCCTGCTTCATTGCTAGATGTCTGTTATATGATATCTTAGCCTGAGCTTTCCAGAAAGCAGAACCCAAGGCAAAATGTAGGCACCTCTAGGTATCAAATGCAAGAGATTCCTTAATCCCCAGGACTGTCTTATGAAAAGTCATATAAACTACTTCATGTCAGGACAGTCAGTGTTGGGGGAGGAGGAGAAAAACTCTATTCACCAGCTCCCATCCCCCATTGATGAAAATTTTGCTCCATGTTTGGGTAGCAAGTGGGCCTCACAGCATCACATTTCAGCAGCAATAAAAAAGCTCCAGGGTGAATGGTGAGGTGCATGTGTTATGGAGACAAGGCAGGACATTGTCAAGTTGTTCCTGTGCAAAACTCATTGAAGTGTGTACAGAGTTGGTTCCATCGAAATAGCTGAAGCAGAAACAGTGTCCATGGGCCTCAAAAAGAGGTGAGGCCAGGAGGATATTAAGAGTACCTAAGAACAGTTTAACAAGTATGGAAACTGATACTCCTTTAAAAAGTTTTTTATTGCCCCCTTAGCTTGCAGCTAGGCCAAACAGGATATTGCTTAGAGTAATTGTCTAGTTTATGTTGGCCCTTTCAGGTTTAATAGTAATTAAGAATAAACAAATGGAAAAGCATTGTTGACTAAGACATCATGCAGCTGGAGTTGCCAGATAAAATAGTGAGCACCCAGTTAAATTTGAAACTCAGAAAAACAATGTATAAGTGAGTCTCAACTATTTCACGGGCATCTGTTACATATGACTTTGAGGTAAACCACCAATAATTTTTTTAGTACAAATATGTCCCAAATATTGCATAGGATACATTTATATTTAAAAAGATGTTCATTATTTATATGAAATTCAAATTAAACTGGATGCCCTTTATTTTTTCCCCTCAATCTGGCAACCCTAATGTCAGCTCACGTGGTCATTTAGTATTCTGGCTAGGCACCCAGAACTGGCTCTACAGGAAAGTAAGCACTAAATGTGATTGAAGTGAGTAACAGACATTTTCTACTTAAAAAATATTTCCTAATGGGTTTGTAGTTATAGGAGCTGACATTTTATCACTTGAATCATTTATTTGTATTATGACATTTTATCTCCAGAGGTTTTAATTGAAATGCAAATAAAGTAACTCAGAAGGGCTCCTCTCATCTTAGGTACTACCAAGTTAGAATGGCTTAGTTACTATCCTGTAGCTGTGCTGTCTGGAGCACGTGGACCTGTTGGGTGCTGTGCTAGGGGATGAGGGGCTGGAGGATCATGCCTAGGTTTTGCATTGCTTTACATTTCTTTAGCTACAGCAAGTCAGGTGGCCCCATGGAGGGAGGCAAAGCAGTACAGTCTTCCTGTGTCCAGGAGAGGAGAACGGTTGTTTGTGAACACAATGTAGTATCTTTTCATAGAGCCAAAGGATTAGGGAAAACTTCGAATTGTTAGATTTAGATTACGGAGAATACCAGTGATAATAATAATGAGCTTTTATATCATATGGCTCCATATTTTGTAATATTTTATTTGAGCATTAAAAAATCCTAGAGGTTACACCAATATAAGTAGGCTCATTTTACAGAATAAAAAATTGAGATTAAAATATTTGGAGACTTGCTTGAGGTCGTAAAAAGCTGCCAAGAAACAGAATAGAGACTGAACATAAATTTAGTGACTTGAGATTTTCTACATGTTTTACATTGATGGGGCTCAAATTTATTCAAATGACAGAGCCTCTAAGTGTTATGGTGTCCCTTGTGAAACATCTACTTAATTCATAAGGATATATATATATATATATATATATATATACACAATATCAAAATTATGAGCACATGTGTCCATATCAAAAACTGCTGAAATAAATGGGCCATTTGTAAGTTTTTCCATGAATATAAATATAGCAACAACCCCATGAGACGGATACTAGTATTACCCTCATTATGCAGATAAGAAAATGGCATAGAGAAGTTAAGTCACTGTCCCAGTGTCACAGCAAAAAATAAAGATTAGCCTCCAACCCAGACTATCTGACTCCAGAACCCACGTTCTTTAAGCATCATGCCATCATTTTGCCAATGTGGAGGGACAAAACTATAAGAGACATTCGAGAAGAAAAGATTTTAAATGGAACAAAGGTTACACATTAATTCATGTGCGTGTTTGTGTGTGGCAAGAGGTCTAGTTGGACTCTGGTTTATTTGTGCTCCTGGAGCTTCGGAAGATTTTAGAGTTCAGACTGTCCTAGAATATCACCCTTTCATTTCTTCATTCATACAATAAGCCTTTCCTATTAGTAGGCATATTTTTGTGAAATCCTTAGGGATAGAGAGAAGACTAAGATCCAGTTCTTGCCTTGGGAAGAGAGACAGGCAAATAAATAATCACAGTACAGTGTGATCAGAGCTACCCAGGAAAATGCAACAGTGCCATTAGCACATAGAGCAGTGGCAGGCACCTCACCCAATTTGGGGTCAATGAAGAATAACTGAGGGAAGGTGACACCCAGTCAGGAGTTTGAGAGATGAACAGATTAGTTCTATGAGGTAGGGGTCACTGGTGGAGAAAAAGGACAGTCCAAGCTTGCAGGATGGCATCCATAAGAAAGCATGACGATACAAAATGATCAATCAGAGAGTGCCACTTCACTCAGCCATGTTTAAACAATCATGTTAACCTGTAAAACCACCATTTGCTACCAAAAAGTGATGCAACATCAGATTCTTATGTCCATCCCCAGACCACCCCCCGCAACCCGCCAGCTACCTACCCCCATAACGGAACTTCTCACATCACGGCTCCCAACCCTGAAGCCTGTATCAGACATGGGGGAGGTTTGTGTGTGTGAATTAGGTAAGGTTAACATTATTCAATTTTAGTAGTAAAATGTCTTAATTCTCCAGTGGTGCCCAGTGTTTAGAGGAAGGCTGTTTTAGTCATTTTTGCGTTGGAATATGGGAGAAAGGCATCTGATGAGGTCTGAGTGTAGGGAGTACACCGGGATCTGCAGCAACAGGCTCTCGTTGTCAAATGTAGTCCACAGTGTTGTCTAAACTCCTCCCAAGCCTTCACAAAGAAGCAGAGCCCTATAGCCCTGAGGTGGGATACATATGTCAAAAGCCCAGAAGCCAAGTAACACAGATATCATTTTATTTAGCAAATGATGGGCAGAAATCCAGGGGTTAGTTGAGCTGCATGGGGAAACGATTACAAAAGAGAGTCAATGAGGCCGTTTCAAACTTTCTACTTTTTCCTTCAAGAACAATTTCACTCCAGCTCTGACCCAAGAAAACACATTTGGCCCAAGCATAATCTCCCAAGTTAATGCAACCTACTCTCCTTAGAAACCAGGCTATCAAACCACCTGTTACTACCATAGCATGGCTTTTGGAGAGGGAGGGGGTCATTCTCATTCTCTTTTTCCTCTCTCCATCCTTCCCCAAATGACTCATCGAAATTCTGCTTCCAACACATACAGTGTTCCTCCTGAGACGATTTCTAGGTAATACTGTTTTCTCTGTCTTGTTGCATTTTCTGCCATGTTTGTTCTAGCCCAGTGATGTGTCAATGCAATTATTGATTGGCAGCTGCCCCAGGGGCCTTTTCATCCAGCTTTAACCAGTTCCAAAGGATGTGACTGCCCTCCTCTTGGGCATTTGAGAGCCATTATATTAGAACTACAGAGAGAGAGAGAGAGAAAGAGAGAGAGAGAACCAAAATTCTGCAAATGACCACCCCAAAATATTGCTCTGTTACTAAAACTGGGAACTTTTGTGCCCATGGTAGATGAGGTTTGAGCAACCAAAGGCGAAAGTTGTGAGTGATGGAGTAAATAGATTAATACTTTCTGTCATCTCCCTAAGCATCCGGAGGATGTGTATTTACCAGGGTCCCAGCAGGAAACAGGTAGCACTCAAAGTGTATGATTAGATAAAGTTTTATAAAGAGAATATATACAAGTGTAAGGGTAGGGTTGAGGGAAACCAAGGGAGGATAGTGAAACGCTCCTATGCTATCACCAGCAAAGACTGTTACCATCTCTATGGCCTCCAGGCCTAAGAGGCAAGAGGATGGAGAGGTTACAGGAACCTGGAGAAGTTCACCTAACAGGAGTTGTGGCATTTGGTTGGGGAAAGCAGTCATTGTCAAATCATGACATGGCAAGGAAGAAGCAACCTCTCTCTCTTCCCTCCTTCTAATCTTTTGCTGGTGGTGCTCACTGGCAAATCTCAATCAGAAACCCAGAAGATGAGCAGCCTAACTGATGCAGTCCATAGAGGTCAACCTCTTGGGGCACAGAACAGGATACAGAATAGATCTGAATCAAGCAAAAGCAGAAGAGTAAGTGCAACATCTACCACAGTCAATGATCACCATATTTTTTAAATAGCTGGATCTGCTCACATTATGTTAAACACAGTGTGTACACTGAGCCTAACAACGATGGCTAGCAACTTACAACAGGATATCGGGTGTATAGCATGACTAAAACCATCTCTCATGTCTATATATGTTGCAGATGCATTCCATAAAATTTCTGAATTCATCTCTTAAGAAAAACGATGGTTTTACACAAGTTCCTGAAAAGATTCATAACTACATGAAAAACATGACAGTATGCTCACTAAAGGCTATAATTAATTTTGGACAACTTATAGACTTTGAAATGCCTTGTTGAAATGCCAACATTTCTGACATTTTCTGAAAGAAATTTGCCCAACAGGCAAGACAGAGGATTTTATTGTGGACTAATAGCTACTCATACAGTATGATTCACCACAACATCTGGAAAGTGTCTCCTCACTGGGCCGTGAGGTGGGACATCAAATCATTAGAAATTCCTTTTTATGGGCTCTCTGCGCCTCCTGTTCGCCGGAAAGCCGCATCTAGTCTCCCATCGCCAGCCACATCCCTGAGACACCATGGGGAAGGTGAAGGTCGGAGTTAACGGATTTGGTCGTATTGGGCGCCTGGTCACCAGGGCTGCTTTTAACTCTGGTAAAGTGGATATTGTCACCATCAGTGATCCCTTCATTGACCTCAACTACATGGTCTACATGTTCCAGTATGATTCCACCCACGGCAAATTCCATGGCACTGTCAAGGCTGAGAACGGGAAGCTTGTTATCAATGGCAATCCCATCACCATCTTCCAGGAGCGAGATCCTTCCAAAATCAAGTGGGGTGATGCTGGTGCTGAGTACGTGGTGGAGTCCACTGGCGTCTTCACCACCATGGAGAAGGCTGGGGCTCACTTGCAGGGGGGAGCCAAAAGGGTCATCATATCTGCCCCTTCTGCTGATGCCCCCATGTTCGTGATGGGCGTGAACCATGAGAAGTATGACAACAGCCTCAAGATCGTCAGCAATGCCTCCTGCACTACCAACTGCTTAGCGCCCCTGGCCAAGGTCATCCATGACAACTTTGGTATCGTGGAAGGACTCATGACCACTGTCCACGCCATCACTGCCACCCAGAAGACCGTGGATGGACCCTCCGGGAAACTGTGGCGTGATGGCCGTGGGGCTCTCCAGAACATCATCCCTTCCTCTACTGGAGCTGCCAAGGCCGTGGGCAAGGTCATCCCTGAGCTGAACGGGAAGCTCACTGGCATGGCCTTCCGTGTCCCCACTGCCAACGTGTCAGTGGTGGCCCTGACCTGCCATCTGGAAAAACCTGCCAAATACGATGACATCAAGAAGGTGGTGAAGCAGGCGTCGGAGGGCCCCCTCAAGGGCATCCTGGGATACACTGAGCACCAGGTGGTGTCCTCTGACTTCAACAGCGACACCCATTCTTCCACCTTTGATGCTGGGGCTGGCATTGCCCTCAACGACCACTTTGTCAAGCTCATTTCCTGGTATGACAATGAATTTGGCTACAGCAACAGGGTGGTGGACCCCATGTCCCACATGGCCTCCAAGGAGTAAGACCCCTGGACCACCAGCCCCAGCGAGAGCACGAGAGGAAGAGAGGCCCTCACTGCTGGGGAGTCCCTGCCACAGAGTCCCCCACCACACTGAATTGCCCCTCCTCACAGTTTCCATGCAGACCCCTTGAAGAGGGAGGGGCCTAGGGACCCCCACCTTGTCGTGTACCATCAATAAAGCCCCCTGTGCTCAAAAAAAAAAAAAAAAAAGAAATTCCTTTTTATGGCTTAGTTGTTTTGTTGTTTTATTTTTGTAAAATGTAAATGCCCTGAGCATTAAAACATCATTCATTTATTCACTTAATTCTTTCTTCTTGAAACATTTATTGCTACTATCTGTTAGACTTGGAGTAAAACCATGAGTGAGACAGTCTTTGTCCTCAAGGTGATCAGAGTCTAATGGAGATTGGACAATGCAGTCAGGGATTCCAGAATTGGTTAATACATGCTATGGTAGAGGCATGCACGAGATTCTATGGGGAGAATATCTAACTCTTTCATGGTGGATGGAGAAAGGGAAGGAGGGTGATGAGAATAAAGAAAGACTCTTCACAGCTGACATAATGCCTAAACTGAAGATAAGTGGAAGTGCACCAGGTAGATTAAGTACAGATAGTGTAGAAAGGAGACTGCAAGAAAAATAGACCCTGCCTCGTTTGACCCCAAAGGATAGGAAGCTAGAACAAGAATCTAAATTGAATAAGGAAGGGACTTGAATGTTGTTCTAAGGAATCAATGAAAGGTTAAGTAGAGGAGAGGCCCTCTAATATCTCATCTACAGAAAAATAATCTTGAGGCAATGCAAGGGATTGGACGAAGGAGGCAAAACTAGAAAATGAGTCAGTTAAGAAGGTCTTGCAATGATTTTAGCACCGGCGAAAAAGTGTAAACTAATGAGTGAGAGGAGAGAGGATAGAGAGATTCCAAAAAGTATTTAGGAGGTGCTGAGCATGGCTATTTAATCAATTCACTGTAACCAGGAAACTAGAAGAGGGTATGAATAATTAAAGAAGAAAGATGACTATGATGCCTATGTTTTTGTCTTGGGTGATTGCGTAGAGAAGATAGCATTGAATAAGATGAGGCATACAGATGGAGGGGCATGTTCACAAAGGAAAATGGTTACGTTTTATCTCACACATCTTGAGAAAAAGTATGGAAGAGAAGTCTGATAGATGCAAATATGAGTGGTAACTAAAGCAGTGGGCCAAGAAGAGCCCTCTCAGAAACTATGCGGGTCAAGCAGAGAAGAGGTTGGAAGTCTGGTCTTTTAGGAAGCACCCATATTTGAGGGTCATATTAAGAAAGAGCATATAGATGAGAGTCAGAGATTTTTAATGAAGCAGTGGTCTACAATAGCATGAGCTACATAGAGCACACTAATCAAGATACATTTGGCTGCAAGTAACAGAATAAAAATGGCTTCAGTCATTATAAATGACTTATCAAGTAGTCTGACGTAGGTGGTTTCTTTCTGGGCTCTGTAACCCAGCAATGTCATGGAGGATCCAGACCTCTTCTGTTCTGTTCTGCCACCTTCAGGGTGTAAAAAATTTCTCCTTCAGGGTCACAGGCTGGACATTACAAGCAAAAAGTTTGCATGTGAGAACTTGCTAAACAGAAATCAAGGGAAGAAGAGACAATAAGGCTTTCTTCTTATGTGCTTTATTCTTTTTCAAGGAAGAAAATATTTTCCAGGGGATGGCATTAGATTTCCCCTTATGTCTTATTGACCAGAGATCCTTGCCCTTCATAGATCAATGACTGATAAAATAAAAGGGGTTGCCATGACTGACTTGAGCTCAATCATGACCCATCCCTGAGGACTGGGCAAAGATGTAAAAATAGGAATTTTCAACGTCTCTCTCCTACAGGAGTCCAGTTAGTATAGGACTGGGGAGTGTCCACTGGATTTGGCAATTAGGAGCTTACTGTTGGCCTCAGTGAGTGAAATTTCAGTGGGGAATAAGTTAGAAAGCGGCACTAAAACCAGATTTCAGTAGGTTAAAGACTGCATAGTAGTAGGCTATAGACTGTTCTTCAACTAAGCGTGAGTATGTTTCTCAACCCTTCCTGAAAACAGATTTTTATGAATGGAGAGATGGTGAAGGTTATTTGTGGGTTCAGGGAAAGAAAAACCAAGAAAGAAGAAGTTAGAACATAAAAGACAAACTTTTCCCAATTCATCATTTGAAAAAAAGTCCTTCCTTTGGCAAGGAGGAGAATTTTCTCCACATTTTTCTAAATTTGAAAGTCTTTCATTGCTAGTCTCAGCCACAGAATGCAATTTTTAGAAGTCTGAGTCAGCAACAAGAAAGAGAGGCTGTTCTGAACCCTGAATACAGCCTTACTATTCCACAGCTGTATACAACTAGGGGAGAAATGTGATTAAAAGGTTTCTATAAAGAACCTAAATTAAATTAGCTCAGAAGAGATTCAATTTTGAATTCCTTCCAGGATTTTTGATAGAAGGATTATGGATTTTATTTTAAAAATAAGGATAAGGTGGAAAGTAGGGTGATATATCCAATTGAATAAGAGAATAGATTTTTCTATTAAAGGCATGCACTGTATACTTCTTTGGCACTTAAGAATAGTCTGTGGGCTGGGTGCAGTGGCTTATGCCTGTAATCCCACACTTTGGGAGGTCAAGGTGGGATTGCAGGTGGGCAGATTGCTTTAGCCCAGGAGTTTGAGACCAGCCTGGGCAACATGGCTGAGGGGGAAGGATCACTTGAGCCCACAAGGTAGAGGTTCCAGTGAACTGAGATCATGACACTGCATTCCAGCCTGGGTGATTTGGTAAGGCCCTGTCTCAAAAAAAAAAAAAAAAGAAAAAAAAAAGAACAGTTTGTGTGTGTCTCTATGAGCCTCAAAATGCATCTTCTCCTCTGTCTGCCCATCACTGAGTAGAGTGATAGATTGCCTCCTCTTCATATCGATAAACTCAAGAACAGATAATATCAGTAAGATTTTTCTTTTTTGTCGATGAGTTGTCTCTTACACAGCTGTGGTCATCAGAGTCTTAACTTTTGAGCTTAAAAAAATGTAATGCAGTAGGAGAAAGGTTATGTCTTGTACATAAATTTACTAATCAGGATACATAGAGGACAACCAATGATCTCTTTTCCTGGTTGTATGGCACTATTTCTAAATATGCATTTTAGAGAAAGAGTCTTAAGAACAGAGAAGTTAAATACAGGGTAATCCAGTCTGTATCTTGCTGGCGCCTTTTGAATTGCTGTAACCATTTGGAACAGAATTCACTCTGGGTTTTACCAACTTAAAGCACACAGTATCAGAGATGAAGGATTTAAAAAGTCCTCTGATTAATATGAGAAAACAGAGGTCTGGTAATCTCTGTCAGATCCAGCCCCAAACCAGAATCTGCAGCCTTTGCTCTACTCTACTTGTTGGCCTCACTTTTACAATATCATTATTTAATTAAAAGAAAATCCTAGGAAAATCTTAAAATCTAAATCATTGCCAAGCTCTCTTTTCAGGCATTAAAAAAACCTTGTAGCTTTTGTTCTACGCAGTGACAAGCCGCAAGCTCAGAAATGCTTTGCATGTGGGGAATTGCTAGAGGAACTTAAACTGCGATTTGCCTATTTATTTAATCTCTTGAATTCCTTTTTATTTTATGGAAAGCTAAAGAGTGTTTCTTCTAGTTCCTATACTTATACTTTGTTTTCTTTCTCTTTTTCTTCTTTTTTTGAGACAGAGTTTTGCTCTTGTTGCCCAGGCTGGAGTCCAATGGCGTAATCTCGGCTTACTGCAACCACCGCCTCCTGGGATCAAGCGATTCTCCTGCCTCAGCCTCCTGAGTAGCTGGGACTACAGGCTGCTACCACATCCAGCTATTTTTTTAAAAAATTTTTATTTTTAGTAGATATGGGGTTTCAGCATGTTGCCCAGGCTTATCTCAAACTACTGACCTCAAGTGATCTGCCTACCTCAGCCTCCAAAAATGCTGGGATTACAGGCATGAGCCACCACGCCTGGCCTTATACTTATACTTTCTTTTGATAACAGGCCAAAAGCTTGATAGAGTTCTCAGCTGTAAGCAACAGATATCAAACTCTGGCTAATTTAGGTGGCAAATGGAAGTTAATGAAGGATATTGGATAGTTCCTATACTCTCTGGAAGGGATAGGAATCAGGTTTAGAGGATACACAGCCACACACTGCTGCTGCGTGATGGGCACCGCAGATGGCATTCCCAGCATGGCCAGTGTTGGCCCCTGGGTGTGGGTGCTCTCGCTACTGACTCTGAAAATTGGATGTAGCTGCCATTCCATTACCAGACAGGATTTGGTTTAGTCCCCTCTTGGATCTCTAGTTTCCAATTTAAAGTCTGGGGCAAGGACATCTGATTGGCAGAAACTTGGTCATATGCCAGTGTGCTAGCAGCAAAGGAGGCAGGAAAAGCAAGTTTCTGGCATATTCAGTTTCCACAGTGGGAGGTTATACACAGCCAGTACAAAAGACAAATGTGGACTCTAGTTATCTGTGTATCACAGTAGTTCTATTGTTCTTACTATTATTTATTGTTTTGAGTAGATAATATATTTATACATTGCAAAATTCAAAAGATAAGAAAAGACAGACTGGGCATGGT
Source organism: Cebus imitator (assembly GCF_001604975.1). Taxonomy (NCBI): domain Eukaryota; kingdom Metazoa; phylum Chordata; class Mammalia; order Primates; family Cebidae; genus Cebus; species Cebus imitator. The sequence goes on along the minus strand of NW_016107398.1, from coordinate 2,871,530 downwards.
GGCTCATGCCTGTAATCCCAGCACTTTGGGAGGCCAAGGCAGGTGGATCACAAGATCAGGAGATCGCGACCATCCTCGTAAACATGGTGAAACCCCGTCTCCACTAAAAATACAAAAATTAGTTGGCTGTGGTGGTGCACAGCTGTAATCCCAGCTACTTGGGAGGCTGAGGCAGGAGAATCACTTGAACCTGGGAGGCAGAGGTTGCAGCCCAGATCGCACCACTGCACTCCAGCCTGGTGACAGAGTGAGACTCCGTCTTAGGAGAAAAAAAAAACAAAACAAAAGACAGTAAAAAAAAAAAAATACTTTCCTCTCTTCTGGCTCTCAGACATCCATAGAGACTCCCTTGTATGGTAGATTTGTTACTGTCACCAGTATTCACTCTCCCTCCCTGGAGGAGCAATCCTCTACCCTTTCTAGGCAGACTTGGTCCTGTGATTTGCATAGTCAATGAATTATTAGCATAGGTGACCTCATCACTTCTGGGCAGAAGTTTTAAATGCCAATTTAGATTTTTGCCTTATTCTCTTTCCTTTGCCCATGTTGACGGCCAATGTTCCAGATGGTGCCAGGCTGAGTTCCAGAGTGCACTACTTGATATTTTGCACCCTTTCCATGATGCTTTGTGGCCAGAGGGAGTGCCTTTCATGGACAATGTCAACTAGTTCCCTTGTCCTCTGGCTTCTGTTTGGGTTCAACTAATGAGATGTACTGGCCAGATATGAGAGGGCAGAGGCGAGCAATGTTGGGATATTTATTCTTTTGCTCCCTCCTTTTCAGGTCTCCATGGCTGGTTGCATTCCCGCATCAAAGATCTCCATCTTCTGTTAGGTGACATCTACTCTCTCTAGGTTCTGGTCACTGCTGTTGCTGGCCCTGGGTGCCGCAGCATCTTTGTCAACTTCCCTGAACCTTACCCTCACCTTTACAAAGGGTACCTTTACTAAGCTGTCCTAAATGACTTGAGTATGTCATTTTTTTCCTACCAGGATTTTGACTAATACGCAGAATGAAGAACAACTATCATGAGAAGACCCTTTCCCCAGCCAGTACTGGGCACACAAGAACACTGAGATTTCTGAGTTATGTGTTACCACCCCAAAACCTCACCTATCCTGACTAACATGCAATGCTTCTAGTGTCTTATAATACAGTTATGTTTTAATAAAGAATTGGTGTCCCAACCAGTATGGAGCTTTAATAAAAATATACCTGCTCAGGTTTTACTCCTGGAGAGTCTAATGCAGTAAGTCTTAGGTAGAACCCATAGTTTCTATTTTTAATAAGCTCCAAACCATTGGTTTGGAGGAGTTCCAATATTTAGAATATTCCTGTATTGGCCTATGTTTTTCAGTTATGTTTTATGACTTGCAGAATATGGGAATATATTAGAGTTCTCTAGAGAAACAGAACCAATAGGATGTGTCTGTACACACACACACACACACACACACACACACACACACAGAGAGAGGGAGAGGGAGAGAGAGAGAGAGAGAGAGATTTTAAAGAACTGGCTCGTGTGATTATGGAGTTTGACAAGTCCAAAATCTGCAGTTCAAGTTCAAAGGCAGTCTGAGCAGAATTTCTTCTTGCTTAGGGGAATTCAGTCTTTTTCTGTTCAGACCTTCAACTGATTAGAAGAGACCCACCCACATTATGGAGAACAAGTCAGTTTTGCTCAAAGTCCACTGATGTAAATGATAGTCTTATCTAAAAACACCCTCACAGAAACATTCAGAATAATGTTTGATCACATAGGTACCATGACCCAGCCAAGTTGACACATACAAAAATTAACCATCACAAGGGATTGTGTGGGCCATGGGTAGGATTAAATCCACAGCATTGAAGAGAATGGTAATATTCTTTCATTGGCAGAAATATAAAGAAAAATCATATATACGTCTGTATCCGTCAATGTCAGTCAGATTGACCTCAGCTAAAATCTAAGTAAAATTCCTAGGTTCATTAGATATATATAATTTTCTTTATAATCCACATAGGATAATTATAACTGTATAATTAAAATATGGGCTTTGGAATCAGACAGGCCCAGTTTGGAGCCTTGGCTCCACCCCTTACTTGCTGCGTGAATTTAGACAAGCTCTTGAACCCTTTGTCTTTGGTTTTCCCATCTATAAAATGTTTTCTTTAATGTTAGAATTCAATTTTAAAAGGTATATGAAGCACTTAGTACAGTACCTGAAACACAGTAGGTGTTCAGTATGCTTATTACTATATATCTTCAAAAATATTATGTGTGCAAAATTGCATTTCAGTTCATAATCAAATGAAAAGGAACCAACCACTGTGAAATCTTTTAGATATGTTTTCTTCAAAGAATTGAGAAATGATGGTAATGTAACTCATCACTTTCAGACTTTTATCTGACATCCATGTACCAGGAGGGCGTTCCTGGAAGTGAGGCAGAATCAGGGGCTTGGCTAAGTAGGAGGGAGAACAGCTCAGATGACTTAGCATGCAGAAGCCTTATGTCTGGGAACAGTTTCAGATTCAGAATAGTTGCAAGGATATATTGGCAAAGAACCCTTCTCTTCTTTAACTAAGTACAAATGACTCACTTCTAACCTCAATGAGAAAAATGAGAAAGGAAGTGTGAGTCCCAGCATTGGCAGGAAAATCTACATACATCGTCTTCCACCCTTCAGCAATCAAACCTGGGATGTACTCTTCATATCTAAGCTTCTCCTTGCAGAGCAGAGAAAAAATGCTGCTGTTGAACCAGGGATAGATTCTGTCTAACCTGAGAAAGGGGGAGAGAGATTAGCAGCAATCTTGTAGCTAACCAGAGCTATCCACAGGCCTCCCTGGATGCTACGTGATCTTTGCTTCGCCATTTTAGTTATTTGCAATATTTCTTCTGGGCAGCTACAAATACTTTGAGATCATAAACTACATCTTTGTTAAATTGATTTAATCTCATATTGCTTAAAAGATGATGGATCCAGAACAACAGTCTTGAAACTTTTGGAGTAAAATTCCATAGCTTCCTACAGTGCTCTGCAGTACCCAATAAACGTGTCTCCCATTGTGTAATGCTCTCTTTCTCTACATTCTGCTTTGCTCTGCTTATTTTACCTAAGTCCTGGGATATGATATCAAAAGGTTCTGGTGAGAACTACTTTAGATCTTTTGAGCATCTGGTAGTCTTCTAAATGGATCTATAAAAAGCAGCATTTTCAGAAAACACTCCCGTTTCATGTCGTACTGTTCTTAAAAGTAAATACATGAAACAATGATCACATGAATTTAGTGCAAGAGATGTCAGCTGGTTGTAAATATTTCACAACTGTATAATACTCTATTGTATTTTCGAAAGGTAGCATTATATTTTTGAGAGAACTTCCTCTAGAAGCCTCAACACTCCATTTGTTCTTATCATTTGCAAGGGTCTTTCTTCTGCTTGCTCCTTTGTTTTCCCCACTATCCATTCCATCAGCAAAGATAATATGGTGCAGAAAAAGGAAACATTGGTGGATGAATTACGAGGGCAAGGAAATCAGAAGGACTCAGCTGTCATCACTCTCACGGTATAACATTTGGACTCTGTTAACTATGGCGGAGGCCGTGAGACACAACAGACTGGAACTAGGTCATCTTTAAGTCTCTCAAGCTCTATGACTCTAAGAACGCCATGAAGTATGTAAACAAAGACGTTATCCTCTTCAAATGAGGACATGCCAGGATTATATCAAATACTGTTTCATCCAAGGTTTAGGGCTATCCCTTGGTGGAACATAATTTTATTGTTATTTTGGATAACTGGGTATTTATTGACATTTAAAAAACAAAGACTTTTGAAATATGTAAAAAATATAGCAGGTTAATTTCTTCTAGAGTTGTCTCTTCTGCATTTTTTGTTGTAGTAAAAAACACATAAAATTTACCATCTTAATCATTTTTCACAGTGTTAAGTAAATTCATGTTGTTGTGAAACAAATCTCCAGAACGTTTTCATCTTGCAAAACTGAAACTCAATCCTCGTTAAATAACAACTCTCCTTTTCTCCTTCCCCCATTCCCTGGCAACCACCATCCTACTTTTTGTTTTAATGGATTTGGCTACTTTTGATACTTCTTGTAAGTGGAATCACACAGTATTTGTCTTTTTTGTGAGTGGCTTATTTCACTTCACATAATTTCCTCAAGGTTTACCCATGCTGTAGCATGTGACAGGATTTCCTTTCTTTTTAAGGCTGAATAATATTTCGTTGTCTGTGTATACTACATTTTTGTATCCATTCATCTGACGATGGACATTTGGGTTGCTTCCACCTCTTGACTATTGTCATAGCCCCATTTTTAAAACATTGCAATTTAATTTAACTCTTACCTTCTCATTCCCTCTGGTGGATTTAATAAGTGCAATATCATCTGTAAGGTACATGTTCCAATAAGAATGTGGCTTTAGAAGAGAGTTGAAGGCAGAATCTGAGGGAACCCAGTTCCTTTAAGATGCCAGAAGATGAATAAGAAGGAGGATAATAAGGAAGGATCAGTGGGAAAGAAGAAGCCCCAGGGATAGGAGTGCTTCCAAGAGGAAGCAGACAAATGTCAGAAAGCACAGGAGGCCAAGTAAGGTAAGTACAAAAGGATGTTCACAATAACAAGGCTGTTGTGATGGTTTGCAGTTTCAGAAGAGGCTAGAAGGTGAATAAGGTGAATGAAGGAGTGAGTGGGAGGTGAGAAGTTGTAGGATTCTGTTGGAGACCACTCAAGCAGTTTAGGTGTGACAAGAGGAAAGAGACTGGGTGGTAACTAGAGGAGTTATTGTTTCTTCACCTGAGAGACTTCAGAATGTTTAAATGCTTGTTTCAGTTTAACTATTGTTGCATAAAAAAACTATCCCAGCTAGGCATGGTGGCTCATGCCTGTCATCCAAGCACTTTGGGAGGCTGAAGTGGGCAGATCACTTGAGGTCAGGAGTTCAAGACCAGCCTGGCCAACATGGTGAGACCCTGTCTGTACTAAAAATGCAAAAATTAGCCAGGCGTGATGGCATGTGCTTCTAATCCCAGCTACTCGGAAGGCTGAGGCAGGAGAATCACTTAAACCTAGGAGGTGGAGGTTGTAGTAAGCTGGGATGGTGCCACTGGACTGCAGCCTGGGTGACAGAGTGAGAGTCCATCTTAAAAACAAAACAAAACAAAAAAACCCCAGAAACATCCCAAACCAGATGGCCTAAAAGAAAACATTTTATTTTGCCCCATGATTTTGTGGGTCAGGAATTCAAAAAGGGCTTAGCTGGGTGGTGCGACTGATCCACGTAGTGTCAGCAGCCATGGTTGAGACTGGAGGATCTGCTTTTCCAGTGGCTGCTTCACCCTCACATGGGGTGCCTTGGTGCTCTGTGGCATCTCTGTCCCCTCCCAGGCTTCTTACAGAACGGTAGTCCCAGTATAGCCACACTCCTTCCATGGCAGCTCACTTCCAAGAGACCCAGGTAGAAACAGCAAGATTTCTTTTGACCTAAACTTGAAAGCCAGAGAATATCACTTCTGTGGATATTACTATTTTTTTTTTCTGGTCATGTAAGTCATTAAGGCCTGCATTGATGGATTCAAAAGGAGTGAAGGAATAGACTCTATCTGTTGAAGATTGAGTCAATAGGATGAAGTTTCTCAGGTAGCTGAGGTGGCAGGAGCGGATGAGACGTTTGAGATTTGAAACCACAGACAGGTAGACTGAAAAGTCTGCGGCAAGAGGAGAGAGCTCTTTTTATGATGCTATAACCTTCTACAAACCACATACTCAGAGGTAACCTGAGGACACTTTTCAGGATGCTGCAAAGTCACATTGCTCTGCTACTTTCTCCGTGCACCTGGTACTCTCTAGGAGGAAATTCAGGGAGTTAGGGCACCGAAGCTAAGCCAAAGGGCACCACAGTGTTCACAGACAAATAGGCTAACCGGCCTGCTACTGTCTACACTGATCTTTAACTCTGCCATCTCAAGTACAAGCTGAAGCAATCCCTGCAGTCAAAGTTCTCTCTTGTTATCTTTACCCACCTATCTTTGTAAGTAATCAGTGATTAACACTTCCAATGAAACTGTTGTTCTGCCTCTTTGAGAGAAGTGCCGTGAATAGTCCCTGGAGTTAAGCTCACTACTCCAAACTACTTTATCTACTAGCTATGTGTCCCTAAGGGTCACTTACTTGAGTTCAGCATCAGGTTCCCATCTGTAAAACAGGCACCAAGAACCACACAATAACCTCAGAGGGTTGTTGCAGTAATAAAATCATTATTATAAAGCAGCACGTAGTAAGCTCTCAGTAAAGCTAAGGTATTTTTATTCTTAAAACTGTAACATCTTCAAATGAGACCTCGGTTTCATCTTTGGGCAAGAAGCAGTTTAGACCATTAACATCCAGAAGCATTTGCTAGACGCGCTGGAAATCATCGTGACTCACTCTCCACAAATGAGGCCCTTTGTGCAGGAGTGGAATTTTACCTTGTGTGCTATCCAAACTTTATAAGCTTCTCCAAGGCACAGCTTACAAGAAGAAAGTATCTTGGGCACTTAAATCAGATAATGAAACTCACTGAGTCGGAGGGCTAAGAAAGAGACTTTGAGCATCTTTCTAGTTTGTTCCTGCCTACACCATCCACACGTGAGAATCTGCCTTTCTGCAAACAGCTCATGGATCTTACCAATTCTGTCTCCAGCTCCCTTCTCTCCCCACCAGCCCTGCCTTCTCTCTACCCTGCCAAGCTCCTGGAGCCCAGTCTGGCCAAAGTCAGAGTCCTGGGCTTCCTCTTGCCCAGGAGCCAAGTTGGAATAATGGTATTTATCAGTCTTGTGTCATATTTTAAAATGAGCTATGACAACAGAGGACTTTGACTAGCATTTTTATAAATATCATAAAAGAAAATCTTTCTTGGGCCAGTTTCAAGAATGTGGGGCATTGGGTCAGTGAACAATGATGCAGAACGGATTTGATCACTTTGTTTGGGCTGCCGGATACCCATGGCTGGTTATAACCACCTTACTGGTTTCTCAGCATTCCCCTTGCTCTTCCCAATATTCAGCTCTCTGCAGTGAGGGTCATTTCTGCATATGACACTCTGAGCACTCCCATATCCCACCATAACACTCTGGACTCCAGGCTAAATAGAGCCTGACCTCAAAGTTTCACCTGTGGCCTACTCTCAACTCCTGCCCTTGCTGTGAAAGTACAAGTAGATCCTTTGGACCTCTTCCCTCCAGCCTGTGCAGGAGGCCTCTTCCTTCTCCACATGCTAGGAAGCATTTCCTGACCGACTCTTCCATTCTCACACTCTCCACTGTCCACAGCACCTGACGGCGCTTTTCCAGTTAACTCACTCATGATAACTACGTTCCTGTGTACCCTTTTTGGATTTTAACAATGGAGTTCTATGTAGGCTTAGGGTTTTCTGAACTTTTTTTTTCTCACTGAAAAAAGGAATGAAGGAGCCCTGATTCTAGTTCTTAATCCAAAATGATTCTACCTGGGCTATCAGTAAAGGAAAGTGAAATGATGGTGGGGAGTCGGGGGTGAGGTGGGAGAGTGTGTAGGCGACTCTGGCAGCGTCGATGAAGTCACGGGGACTCCACGGTCAGCACACTGATGATAGGTGTTTGTCTCTGGGCCAGAAGTAGCTCAGGGACTGGGTCTATATCTGTTTTATAAATTATTACTTTATTATTCTTGTACATATCACATAACTGAGGTAAAAAACTAGAGGTCAAAGTTCCTATTTGATCAGTCATTCTAACAGAGAAACTGCTTACATTTGTCTGTCTTTAGGTTCCTTTGGGTTCACAGTGTTGTTCAACAGTTTTTTAAAAAAGTATTATTTCCCCTCCTAAGGACCCTTGGTAGATATTTTTTCCTAAATGGGTCCCCAAGAATTTTTAATCCCTCAGATATACTGTAAATTTGTATATATTTGTGCTTTATACATAAAAAGAGCAATATTGTTTTGTCCCCTATGTAAGTGGTCCCCAACCTTTTTGGCAGGGACTGGTTTCATGGAAGACAAGTTTTCCACAGATCATGGGGAGATGTTCTACCTCAGATCATCAGGCATCAGTTAGATTCCTATAAGGAGCACGCAACCTAGTTCCCTCTCACGTGCAAACAATAGGTTTCACCCTCCCTCCTATGCCGCTGCAGATCTGACAGGAGGAAGAGTTCAGGAGGTAAAGCTTGCTCACCTGCTGCTCACCTCCTGCTGTGCGGCCCAGTTCCTAACAGGCAATGGACTGTACTGGTCCCTGGCCTGGGGGTTGGAAACTCCTGACCTATGTAACCAATTTTCGCTCCTTATGGGCTATATCGCCCCTGTTGAGAATATATGGTCCAGACCAAACCAAGACAAGGCAAGTAGTTTATGAAGAAAATGCTGGGAGTGGGAAAGCGAGGCAGGGACAGAAAGGAAGCCAAGACAGAGGAACTGGGGCAGGTTGCCACTGCAGTCAGCTGGAATCCAGTCTCGCTGGGGTTTGCTGGGAAACGGTGAAACACCCACCTCCAGGACACCTTGCCTGAGGGGCCAGGTACATAGCCAAAAATTCCCATCAGTCACTGGATGAGGGTTGCTCTCAGTGGAATAGTCATTCTCCAGCCATTTTATTTTATCCAGGCTTGGGCAGAATGGGCCATAGAGGACAGAGAAAGCCCTCAGGCAGGGTCATGGGGGCTGGCAGCACCTGAGCTATTAACTCAGGGCACAAACAGTGATAAGTGCTGGAGATGTGGTGGGGGGCACTGAGATTTGCTTCACTGCTGTTAATGTTTCCTTCTATTGCCTGGTCCCATGATATGCTGTTTTTACATAGCTGTAGTCACAACTATTGGAGATAAAATTTTGTTCTGTACTTTTTTCACTTGAAGCATTTTTTCAGGTTGATCCAGTTTTCATAACTTTTAAAGGCTACATAATTTTACCTCATATGCATATACCATAATTCCCATAACTTTTTCCCCATTGCTAAACATTTTATTTATTTCCATTTTCCTGCTGTTGTGAATAAATTGCTAGGGGGGTGGGGAAACCCTGGAAGGCACAAATTAAAACACAGCAATTTGTCTTTAAGTGATAGAATTATAGGTATTTTGTTTGCTCTGTCTACTTTCCTATAATTGCTTTTATAACAGGAAAAATAACATTTTTGTGCATGAATTTGGCTAGGCTAGATAGCACCCAGTTGTTCAATCAAACACTAATCTAGATGTTGCTGTGAAGGTATTTTATAGTTGTGATTAATGTCTACAATCAGTTAACTTTATGTAAAAGAGATTATCCTTGATAATGTGGGTTGGTTTGATCCAATCCAGTTGAAAGGCCTTAAGAGCAGAACGGAGGTTTACTTGAAGGAGAAGAAATTCTGCCTTTGACTACAGCTCAGATCTGACCTGAGCTTCCCGCCTGCCCTTCCTGATGACCTGGTCTATGAATTTGGGCTGACTTAGCCATCTCCCACAATCACATAAGCCAATTCCTCATAGTAAATCTCTTTTTATATATTATCTGGCAAAACCCTTAATGATTCAATAAGTTCTCACTGCTCCCCATCAAAATACCATAAAAAACATCTTAAAGCATTCAGTTGTTTTTTCTTATTTTGCATTTGTTTTTCTTTCCGGGATTGAGACTTCTGGAAGTGGCATGACCATATTTAATTAACATGTACATTCTTTATTATAAACCCCAAACAGTTGGTACAGTGAACCCAGAGCCAAGTTAAAGGTGAGCCAGATGGGCATGTAATGAGGTATCAATCTAAAATGGGTCTTGAAACATCTCTGAAAATATAAGATGGAGACAAGTGTGTTCAACAGGCCCCCTCTCAGAGGGTGTACCGTTTGTGATTAGAAGGATAATTTTGTAAATTACTTAGGCTGGGTCAAGGAGACTTGAGAATGCTTTAAAAAAGGGTTTCTGGCTAGGGATGGTGGTCCATGCCTGTAATCCCAGCACTTTGGGAGGCCGAGGTGGGTAGATCACAGAGGTCAGGAGTTTGAGACCAGCCTGGCCAACATGGTGAAACCCCATCTCTACTAAAAATACAAAAATTAGCTAGGCATGGTGGCACACACCTGTAATCCCAGCTACTAGGGAGCCTGAGGCAGAAGAATCGCTTGAACCTGGGAGGCGGAGGTTGCAGTGAGCTGAGATTGTGCCACTGTACTCCAGCCTGGGCAACAGAGTGAGACTCTGTCTTAAAAAAAAAAAGAAAAAAAAGATTTCTAAACTCTCCTCTAAAAGTAGTGAATCCAATTAACTATAGGAACTTTTTCTTGGTTGGAATGTTCCAGTTTGGGACCAGAGCTGAACTGCAACGGACAACCAAGGAGAGGCAAACCTCTATTATAATGGTCAGTTTACCCCCATAAAGCCGTTTGCCTCCCTTCTAAAAATTTTTTAAAAATATTTAAACAAATGCCTGTTCAATGAAATGTCAAATAGTAATCTAGTTGGGTTGCCTACTTATCTAGGCCATCCCTATGGACCTCGAATTGATACCTGAATTAAATTTATTAACCATGTGCAGTGTATGTTTACTGTCTTGGAACAGTAAGGGGTAAATCTTATGACATTTTTAGAGTTTGGGGTAGAGACAGTTTGCATAGTGGTGGGAATATGAGCTGCCTAAGTCCCAGAAGGTCCCATAAATGGTGTAGGGTTTCAGGAGCTGTTTTGCAATTACTCAAGCAATGCATTTTGAATACCAGGCATGATACCAAGTGCTATGGTATCACAGAAGTGAGAGTGACATTATGGACCATCCTCCTGATAGAGACTGGGGGGAAGTCAGCAGTAATTGCATAGTGATTACATGTATAATTACCTAATAGTAAGCACAGTAAAGGAAACACATATGCTATTATGAGGACATATAACAGAATGAATAGACCTAGACATGTCAGAATAGCAGAGGAAGCTTTGCAGAAGCAGGAGGTGTTTTGGTGGCACTGATGATGAAGCTGCCTTTCCTACGCTGCACGTGAGTCCCTGAATTAGTTTGGGCGTGTGTTTGTGAACATGTGAGTGTGTGTGTGAAGGGGGTGGGAGGGAAGAGCAGATAGGAGATAGGCTGAAGAAGTTATTGTGGCTATTCATCTTGGTGTTTAGAAAGACCATCTAATCAGCTCTTAGCAGAATAGCAGAAGGAAGACACAGCAAATATGCTAAAAATATGAGTAGATTTCTTCAAATAGTCCTGGGTCCTTAGTAGGTGTTTATGGAAGACTAAATGAGAGAAAAATTGCCCAGGTGCTGCAGTATGTGTCAGATACTATAATAAGGTGCTTTACACAAACTTCTAAGCTTGATCTTTCCATGATGAAGTCATTATCCCAATAGAAATATAGGAAGCCCCAGTATAGAGATTTTGAAGAGCTGGCTCCAAGTCATAGAACCTAACATAAAAGCTAGACGTTTGCTAGAGCTACAATGGAAATAAGAATGAAATCAGGCTGGGTGCCGTGGCTCACGCCTGTAATCTCAGCACTTTGCGAGGCTCAGGCAGGCAGATCAATTGAGGCCAGGAGTTCGAGACCAGCCTGGCCAACACAGTGAAATCCTCCTGTCTTTACCAAAAAAATTAAAAAATTAGCCAGGTGTGGTAGTGCATGCCTGTAGTCCCAGCTACTCAGGAGGCCAAGGAAGGAGAATCTCGAACCCAGGAGGTAGAGGTTGCAGTGAGCTGACACTGTTGCCACTGCACTCCAGCCTGGGCTGGAGTGAGACCCTGTCTAGGAAAAAAAAAAAAAAAAAGGAATCAGGATCATTTTGGAAATTAGTTTGAATTCTTACACTGTATATTAATAATTCCTGTGGCATGTGATGAAATTAATGTTTATCTGCAGATTGTTGAGGAGTTTCTCATTTTTTTGACCCAAGAGTATTCAGAGCAGAGTATACAATTAACAGAAATAAATACTTGAATGGGACATTTTATAATTGGCTTTCAGAGTTTTGTTGACAAGCTACCTTCTGTTGCTCTATTATTTGTAATTTTTTTTTTTTTGCCTTAACAACAACTCTTGCTAGAGGTTTTTAAATTGGTTTTTGTTCCCGTTTAAGTAGAATAAACTCCATAAAAAATCTCTTTAATCAAAGAGATTCTCTGGTTTTAGTGTCAGTTGTGGTGGCTCACGCCTATAATCCCAGCATTTTGGGAGACTGAGGTGGGCGGATCACCTGAGGTCAGGAGTTCAAGACCAGCCTGGACAACATGGTGAAACCCCGTCTCTACTAAAAATACAAAAATTAGCCAGGGGTAGTGGCACATGCCTGTAGTCTCAGCTACTAGGGAGGCTGAGGCAGGAGAATCACTTAAACCTGGGACGTGGAGGCTGCAGTGAGCTGAGATCGCACCACTACACCCCAGCCTGGGCAACAGAGTGAGACTCTGTCTCAAAACAAAAACAAAACAAAGAGATCCTCTGGTTTTTGTCTTGCTGGATCTACTAAGATCTGGCCATGGTGGTTACGGACAGGTTATATGAGATATGCTTTGACAAAATAGAAGATATGCTTGACATTTCCAGTAAGGCTGCTGTGCTACATTTTAGTGCTTTTATTTGTCTGTGATACAACTATCTTGGGCTTCAGAATTCATCCTCAAAGTATTCCTCTGAATCAGGAATTCTAGTAAAAGTTACTAGCTGCAAATGACAGACACTGACTCTGGTTAACTTCAGCAGAGAAATTCACTAGAAGGATACCTGGGAGCCCAGATAATCAATGTCATGCCCAGAGAATCAGGCTTGACAAACAGAAACCAAGGTGGCTTGGTTATAAACTTATATCCAAAATCATGCTACAGGAAGGGTCTGGTTAAAGCTTGCTGCTGACAAACAACATATAGCACTCCTGGCACCTTCACCACTCACATGATTCCAAGATATCCATCCTTGCATCTTTGAGTCACCTGCTCCAGATTCAAAATTCCAGGTGGAATTCTGCTGTACCTGGTAGGTAACACTTAGGTTACCTGCCGGTGCTCTAGCTGTTCCTGTTCAGAGAATAGGCAAAGGGGCTTTTATGGCTTTCCAAGTAGAAGGCACAGCTGGGAGTAGGTAAGGCACAAAATGGAAAGAGGCACTCACGCTTGTGGACTTCTGTTTTTAAACAATGAACAATTTTTATAAAGAGTAAATTTCAATTTTAAAGATACTCAAATTCAGTAAATATTTCATGTATGAACTAAAATTTACATGAAACCAACAAAAATGTGACACCATGCAGTTTGCAATCTGTTTCATTGTTTTAAATTTCAGAGACAAATTAAAAACTCCTTATGGTCAAACAGGATTGAAATAACTCACATTTTGTTTCTTCGTCTGGATAATTGCTATGTTATTATTGCTTATTTCGAAACTGTTTACGTGCAGGAATGTGTAACATCCCACAGGCTGGAAACATAAAATGTGCTGAAGGGAGCTTGGATGATTCCCACCTGTCTCAAACTTACTTTCAACAGGAATGCCCGTGGCTGCGTCCACTAGGTCAGCGGTAACAGCAACTTCAGCAATTGTTTAGAGCTTGCAAGGAAGAGTGCTTTATCAGTGACACCGTTAAAATCATCAGCACTTGCTGATAATAAGTAGCAGACTGACTTGGAGTCAGTTTTATTAGTGTTTTTAAATTACCACCCCATTATCGCCAGTACTTGCTCTTTCTCCTCTACCTGCAAGTTGTACACCACTGTGGGTGGACCATTACAGGGGAAGCTGGTGATACACATTGATGCCAGGGACACTGAACCGGAGACACAGCAGAGGGAAGGACATGCGGTATTATCTACCCAAAAGATCAACAAAGATGAAGCAAGACGGCTTCCTACTAGGGAAGTCTTAGTGTGGCTCATTGTTATGCCAAACCCTCGTGTTCAGGATCCAGCAGGAAGGTTGTGAGCCGAGGGCCCTGTGGCCCAGTTAATTGTCCCCGGCTCAGCCCTTGCCAGCTGCCTCGGAAATGAATGCCTTTGGCTGTACTGGCAAGAGGGACAGGAGAGTCATCAGTTCAGTTCACATTCATTGCTCCTGTGAGAAAGACAAGAAAAAATACACAGTCTGCCCATGGTGTGTCCTCATCTCGTGAAAGATGGGACACTACTGACTAAAATCAGATTCCCATCAGAAAAGCACATCTTCCGCTAATTAGGCACATTAGCTTTGTGCAAGGTCGGGTGTAAAATAACTTTCATTTCACTCATTTCAGAAGACAGGGCAGATGAGGGCAAGAGGATATGCCCCACATGACAAGGGCTATTGTTTGGTTTTCCAGGAAGCCATGGCCTGAGCAAGGCAGTGGGGTTTTCACAGCTGGACTCACCCCAAAAAGATGATTTTATAAATAGTGTTTTTGTTTTTCACCTTTTCAACTTCATTAGAAAATGCAAGATTTACCTAACCCTAACCTTAACCCCCAGATGAATAGACGTAACGAATTCCCAGACATATAGACTTGGCAATGACTGCTTCACCCCTGAACGGTTGCTTTGCACTAAGCGCTTCTGACACTAATGTTCATGCTTAAGCAAACACATTACTAGGAGAGAAGAATGGATCTGTCAGCCTGCCTGGGCCACTCAGCACAATGGGAGCTGCAGCTGCCCTGGATCTCATTAAAACAGGGGCAGGGAGACACAGTCCTGCAGATGCACATGGGGATTCTCTGATTCACAGACATTTGCTTACATATCACACACAATCAGCATCAAACAGCAGACTTCAAGAAATTCCTAAGAAAGAAAACTTTACTGGTTTTTAACAAGCCTGAAATATTTGTGTCTCTGGATTCTCTGCCATTTTTCTTTTTCTCTTTGGTTCTTTTCTCTTTACATGAAAATATTCACATTTGCAAAATGAGGTGTGTTAGAGAATCGGATGATTTCTAGAGGGAGCTATGTTTAGGATCATTTCTTAATCTTTTCCATCATTGCTGGTTCCTTGGAGTGTCTGTGTTCACATTAGCATTTCTGTCTGGAGCTATGAATTATGCTGTCAAAAGGAGTTTCAAACTGGGTTTGTTACCTGGATACCCACAAATATGCACGGTCTGTTTGTATAAATCTGAAAAACCTGCCTTGTCCTTAGGAAACCAGGCCATTCTGCATATTAGGAAGGGGATGGTGAATCCAGGCTTCCGTTAGTTCTCTGGGCCAGCTGGGGAACAGTGCCTGGATAAATAACAGTAAAAGGAGTCCAGAGTCTATTCTTGACTGAGGTGGCTATAATGCGTTCACAGGGAGGTAGATGTCTCTGGCTGGAGATGCAGGGCTGAGCATGCCATCAGACATCCCTAAAGGCAAGCTTAAGACCACATCCCATCTGCCTACAATCATAGCAGTCACTATCCCCTCCACATGGTGCACAATATGCCACAGAACAGTCCAGCTGTTAAAGAACAGGCCAGAAGCAGGGACCAAAAGAGATAAGAGCAATGCAGACGCTGGAGGGATGACAGGATTCTGTGGCACACGTCCTGGACCATCTGCACCCAGAGCCCACCAGATCTGCTAGGAGAAGGTTCAGCCATGCTTCTCTCATCAGACCAGGCTCAAGCATTGGCATCTGACAATGTCCCCCATATGTCATTCTCACTCTTTTCAAAGCCCACTTCCTCCCAACTCACAGCCCAACCTGGAGAAGCCCACTGTGAGTCAGGATGATCATGTCAATCTCAGGACTCCTGGTGGCACTATGTCCAGCAGTATCCTCATGAAGAAAAAGCCCCCAGCGGCTTCCTGTCTCGAGACATGCTCCCCAGACGGCAGTTGTCAGTTTCCATCACCCAAACCCCTTTAGGCCAAGCCCACTGAGACTGGCTTAGAAGAAAAGGGAGGGAGAGAGGCAGCAGACGCTGACAGGGCCAGCTGCTTCAGCGTCATTTCCTTGCTGCCGGTGCTGGGCAGGTGTTCTACTGCCATTTCCCTTGCTACCCATTTCCGATCACTCTCCTGGTAGCTTGATTTTACCTAGTTGAAGGCGTCTCCACGTGCAGCCTGTGGTCCATGTATAGGAGAATCACCTAGGATGCATGTTTAAAGTGCAGGTTCAGAATCTCTGTGTGGGGACCCTCAAATTTGTTCTTTTAATAGATATCTCAGATGCCTCTCATGCATGTAAAAATTTCAGAGCCACTGAAGTTCTTGGACCACTGGCTGTATGTACCTATATTTTATTTAATTTGGATCTCAGTAATACAGAGTAAATCATTCAATTCATGCACCACTGCCATCATCAGTATGCTTTGGTGACCCATCCATGCTGCTCTAGGTAAATCTCCTTTCCCACTTCTGGCTTGAATAGTGGCCCATCTTGTGTTTGTTTCTGTTTACTAAACCATTGCTTTATGAATAAACATCAATCCTTGTACACACACACACACACACACACACACACACATGCGCACGTACACACACCCCACGATGGACACCTTTACATGTATTCTTGTGATCTGCACATTAGTGTTTTCTTGGGCACATACTCAGGACCGAGACTGCATCCTTGATTTCTCTAGGGAAGCCTAGATTGCTCTGCAGGATGGGTTCATTCATTTCCACCCAACTAACCATGTGTCTTTGCTATACTTGGTTTTATCCAACTTTCTGTAAAGTGATCTCTCATTGATTTTTTTTTTTTTAATTAAGGCTCATTCTGTTGTCCAGGCTGGAGTGCAGTGGCGTGATCTTGGCTCGCTCACTGCAACCTCTGCTTCTCGAGTAGCTGGGACTACAGGCATACGCTACTATACCTACTAATTTTTTGGTATTTTTAGTAGATACAGGTTTTCACCATGTTGGCCAGACTGGTCTTGAACTCCTGACCTCAGGTGATCCCTCACCACCTAGGCCTCCCAAAGTGCTGGGATTACAGGCGCAAGCCACTGTGCCCAGCCTCTCATTGATGTTTTAATTTTTATTTCTCTGATTGTTAGTAATGTTCAACATCTCTGCATATACTTATTGGCCATTAAGAGGTTTCCTCTGGAATATTTTGCCTCTTTCCTGTTGTTTTCCCTTTTTATTACTGTTTTGCAGGATTTCCTAGATCTAGATCCTTTGGTTTGGGATGTCAATAGCATCTTTATATTTACCCGTTGGCTTTGTCTGTGGTATTTGTTAAAATAAATCTTTGATTTTGTTTTGTAGACAAATCTATCGTTTTTTTTTCCTCCTCCTTATGGTTTGTACTTTTGAGTTTTCCTTAAGAAATGTCTCCACTCAAAGACAGTGTGGTAATTCCTCAAGGATCTAGAACTAGAAATACCATTTGACCCAGCAATCCCATTACTGGGTATATACCCAGAGTTATAAATCATTGTATTATAAAGACACATGTACCGGTATGTTTATTGCAGCACTGTTCACAATAGCAAAGACTTGGAACCAACCCAAATGCCCATCAGTAATAGACTGGAGAAAGAAAATGTGGCACATATACACCATGGAATACTATGCAGCCATAAAATGAAGCTGGAAACCATCATTCTCAGCAAACTAACACAAGAACAGAAAATCAAACACCACATGTTCCCACTCATAAGTCGGAGTTGAACAATGAGAGCACATGGGCACAGGGAGGGGAACATCACACACTGGGATCTGTCAAAGGGTGGGAGGCTAGGGGAGAATAGGAGAAATACCTAATGCAGATGACCGGGTGGTGGATGCAACCAAGCACTATGGCATGTGTATACCTATATAACAAATCTACCTGCATGTTCTGCACATGTACCCTAGAGCTTAAAGTACAACAATAAAAAAAAAAGTCTCTACTCGAAAGTCACAGAGATATTCATGCATATTGCTTTCTATGACTACAGAGTTTTATATTAAATGTTTGGGCCTTTAATCCATTGTAGGGCTGAATGGAGTCAATTTTCCCAACACCGTGTACTACTTAATCTATCACTTCTGTAGTGATTTTCAATGCCCCCTCTATCATATAACATGTTCTCCTCTATAGCTGGGTCTATTTCTGGGTTCTCTATTCTGTTCTCTTGGTCAACTTTTTTCCCCTTTTCTTAATCATGGCTTTGTCATGTGCCTTAATATCTAGCAAGGCAAATTTCCTTTTTGCCTACATTTTAAAAATCAGCTGTCTGTAGATGTTTATTCTTCATATGAATTTTAAATTTGGTTTTCAAAGTCCCCAAACCTTGGAGTGGGCATTTTCCTTAAATTGCGTTAGATCTACAGCTTCAGTTTGGGAAGAATTGATGTTCCTAAAATGTTAAATTATCCCACACAATCAGCATATCACTCTATTTATTCAAGTCTGCTTAAGTCTATTATTGGAATTAGAATTTTCTCCAAAAAGCCTGTGCATTGTTTCTTAAATTTTTCCTTTCTCATTTTTTCTGGGCCTCTCTATTCATGACAATTTGCTTAGACTTTTCCTCCACCCTCGGTCTTGTTTTCCTTGAGTTCTGACACCCTCTTGGCTTCTCTTTGCTTTCCTGGCTTAAGCCCTCACTACTCTTTCTCTACAGTTCTGCCTTCTTATCCCATTCCCTTGATCTGTAACTATCTGGTCACCAGGTATGACCATTTAGATCTTCATTGTTCAGAGTGCATCAGAGATGTCACCTAAAGCCACATCTGACATGTAGCCCAGGATGTTAATGAGGCTGTCTGAGCATAGACTATAACTTATATGAAGGTAAAAACGGAATTAATGATCTACAGCCCAATTTTAGGTCATAAAATGCATGCAAAATTGGATTTGTTCCAAAGGGTATCAGAAAAAAAATGGCTCCTGGCAATATAAAGCTCAAATAACAGTAACCTAGATGATAAAGGCATGCATAATCTCACATAACAAGAAAGCTGGGGTATAGTTCCAGGGTTGATACAGGAGCTCATGAGATCATTTTGGCATTTCTTCAGGTCTTTCTCTCAGGTTGCAAGATGGCTACTGTAACTCAAAACACAACATCCTCGTTCCACGACATTTAAAAAGCGAGGGGCTGAGAACAGAGAAGACTGAAGAGAGCTCTACTTATGTTCTTTTTTTCCATCAAGGACAAAAATTGCCTCAACTTTTCTTTCTAGCTCATTAGATGGAACAACATAGCATAACTACTCTGATCTATTGTTGGTGAAGGGAACAGGATTGCCATGATTCATTTAGGCAAATTCATGATTTATAAAGTTTCCCTGGACTGGACATTTTGCCAACCAAACACAATCAATCTTCCAATAGCAAAGAACACAGACAGAATGGTGTTGGGCAGAAAACTAAGAAGGTTCCTGATATGGATGGGAAAAGATTTAAGGCAAGATCATCTGTGTTCTGAAATATCAGGGCCCTGAAGTTAAGAGTTTCTCATCTATTTATTTAGCAGTATTGATTGATCTAGGCACTGGGAATACAACAATGAACAAATTGGACAGGATTCCTAGCACCGCCAAGACTGCAATGCTGTATGGGAGAAAACATCAAATTAATGTTCTCATACAAAAAAACAAAGTCACTAATTTAGTAATGTGTTATAAAGGACAACAGGAGATAGGAAAGTACATGGTGAGGGTAACTGTCCTGAAGCAGTGGTAGTTCTTTCACAACCCTGGAAGGTGCTGAAAAGGTTGATGGTCCAGCAGAAGCCTGAAGCTGCCATGAAAGGGGAGACTGTCTATGGGACTATGGGCGAGTAGCCGGGGCTCTAGAATGTAGTGGCATCTGTCCATTGAGCCCAAACAGACCAGTGTACAAAGTACACATTCCTGCCTCCCAGGCCAAGGAGCAGAATTGTCTAGCTACTGCACAGCAGAGATGAGAAAGTCTCCAGAGGACACTGGACGGATTTAAGAATCCCATCTCTCTTCTGCTGCCACAGGGTCACTGACCCATAGACCTTCCCTCATACACCCAGATATCATCTTGGAGGAAAGAAATGAAGTCCATCTTGAAGACTTAACATTTTCCCCCAAAGATCTTTTATCCCTATAGAAATATTAAAAGTATTACCTCAGTATGAAATGGGTGGATTGGACAAAAATTTAGGTTGTTTCTGTACTACTGAGCAGATGGACTTTGTGAGGAAAACTAGAGAAGACAAAAATTAAATGCACTTTTATTGCAACTGAATATCATATGAACATATTTGAATACTTCACAACAACCTTATGAGGAAAGTACTATATTGACTCTGTAAAAAGATAAACTTAGGCACATTAAAATATTAAAGAGTTAATTTGATCAGACAGGGCTCACAAATTGAGCAGTTCTAAGTCACAGGTGGTTTGGGGCTCCAATGAAGAGCATAAAGGGAAGGCCTTTTCACAGGGTAAATGTAGAAGCAAGGCAAATAAAATACTTGGATAAAATGAAGGAATAGCCTTATTTAGAGCACTCCAGTGAAAAGTCCTTAGTGAGAGTTTAGTTGGTGGTTCTGATTGGCTAATCTTAGGTTTCATTTTACCTTTTACACTGAGTTAGATTTCAGTCTGCTTACCTAGGAACACAAGGTGCTGAGGCCGCTTCAGCTTAATGGCTTCCCAATGAATTATTTTAACGCTCCATTTTTTTTTTTTTTTTTTAAGTCAGAGTCTCTCTCTGTCACCCAGGCTGGAGTGCAATGGTGCAGTCTCGGCTCACTGCAACCTCTACCTCCCAGGTTCAAGTGATTTGCCTGCCTCAGCCTCCCGAGTAACTGGGACTACAGGCAGGCACCACCACGCCTGGCTAATTTTTGTATTTCTAGTAGAGATGGGGTTTCATCATGTTGGCCAGGCTGGTCTCAAACTTCTGACCTCACGATCCACCCACCTTGGGCTTCCAAAGTGGTGGGATTACAGGTGTGAGCCACCATGCCCCACCACAACTCCATTTTATAGATAAGGACATTGAGGCTCAGAGAACTTATCTAAGGTCACAAAGTTAACAAGTGGCTGGTCTTGAATTTTAACCCAATGTGAGTTTAAAACCTCCATGCTTTTAGCCACCTCAAGATACTACTTTCTACAGTGGTACATGCAATTAAGAAATATAGATATCTTTTCAGGATAATATGGAGGAGGAAAAGACAATTTCTAGAAAGGCAAAACCAAAGAAAGCTCCCTAGAAGAGGTAGCAATTGACTTTATCTTTTCATCAGTGTTGTTCATCTTTTCCTCTTTAAGATAAAATGGTAGGCAATTGTCGGTCACTGATCATCTGGATCACCTGTTGTTTCTTCTGTCTCTTGGTTTTTCAGTTATATGAGCCTGTCTGTTGTACCTCCTACATTTTAATGGCACGGCAGACATTATCTACACAAAGTTGTAGAGACTCAGATGATAGCTCCTTTCAGAGCGGGAATGCTCTCCCCCTGCTGTACAGAGCGGTGGCTGATCATGTTAATCCAATTAGTGATTTGCTGAGTCAAGGCTGAATTATAGCTCTCGTAAGTCTCAGCCTTCCACAGGTTCATCTCTGACCTCCTAGATTTTCAACAAAGATCCTATTGTATTCTGCAAGACCCCTCCCCCAGCCAGACTAAACTCTAATCTTAGTCTTACAAGAATGCTGAAAAACTGCACTCTGCTTTTTAGAGGCAGGTTTTCCACTTGCACTTTAGAATGCCTGCCCTGAAGAAACCCAGTATGCAGCAAAAGTCCTCAGGTGAAAACAGGCTGACTTGTTTGAGGCCCTTTCAAAACTTATTTTCTCTATCTGGAGCTGTCTTTTGCCAGCCTTTGCACTGTATTGTGCACTGGGTTCTCAGCCTTCTGCAAAATGCCCTGCTGGCAAAAGCGGCTGCAGAAGCCAGCTCATTCTGCTCAAGTTTCTCTCTCCAGTGCATTAGCCCTTTCAGTATTCCTTGCCTCAGCAGCTCTGACCTTCCCTCAAACAGGTAATTTCTGCATTTTATTTGGCTTTTCTAATTCTTCTCGTTGAGGGTGCTGGTGTGCTGACAGCAAGTCCATCTACCCAGAAGAGGAAGTAATTGTAACCGGAAGGGTAGAGGGACAGGAATACGGCAAGTGATCTGCTGTAAGGAGCAGCAGTGATCTCCCCGTCACCAAATCCAGTGGTGTCTTTCTTATCCGAAACCTCCCTGATCTTTCTGTATTATCTGGTTTCTCCTCAGAGGCTCTGTATTCTTCATCTTTCATTCTTTCCGTACTTTGCCTTTAGTCTCTCCTCTAGCTCCTCCTTCATGCTTATCGTTATTAGTGTAACTTGAGACTCAGATTCCATCACTGTTCTACACATCTTTCCTTGCAAATCTCCAGGCACTGGGCTTGGCCAGCCACCCTGTGTGGATAATCCTGGCTCCTCTGCTAAGAGCCTGGAAACTCTAATCTCACACTGATAGCCATTTACGTTTGCCCATCTGGACGAGGGCAATTTGCAATCTCTTCTTAAAGGGAAAGAAGAGGCACAAGTGATTCTACAAGCAGGAGTAATGTCTGAGAAAGCAGAAATGCTGATGCTAAGAATGGGAGAGAGGTTTAGAGGAGGCACTGGCCTGCAGGGGATAACATTTTACAAGCAAAGGAGATGGAAGAAAATCATAAAAACGTAATTTTCCAGGGAATGTAAGAGACTTATATATAATCATTGTAAGATGTGTAAAGATTTTGGAAACAGATGTTAGAAGGGGAAAAAGTTTCACTATAAGTTATAATATGCAAATACCTTAAAATATAGACAGTATACAGATAGTATTTCAAACTAGTAGGGAAAATAAAATTTATTTAATAAATAGTGTTAGCCAACTGGAAAAAAATAAAAGTAACTGGTTAGCCAACTGGAAAAAAATAAATTTTTTTCAAAACCTAAAACCTTAAATCAGGATACATTTCAGATAGATTATTTAAAAATAAACCTGGCTGGGCACAGTGGCTCATGCCTGTAATCCTAGCACTTTGGGAGATCAAGGCAGGTGGATCACTTGAGGTCAGGAGTTTGAGACCAGCTTGGCCAACATGGCGAAATCCTATCTCTACTAAAAACACAAAAATTAGCTGGATGTGGTGGCCACCTGCCTGTAGTCCCAGCTATTCAGGAGGCTGAGAGATGAGAATTGCTTGACCAGGGAGACGAAGGCTGTGGTGAGCCAAGATTGGGCCATTGCACTCCAGCCTAGAGGTCATCTAGAGTGCGTTTCAAAAAAGCCAATTACTGACATGTGGGGAGGTTTTATTTCCCTTAGATTTTATTTTTCGCTTAAAATTCTATTTTAACCTAATGGAAAAAAAAAAAAAAAACAAAAACACAAAACAAAACCCTTAATGAGTAAAAAGGAAGCCATAGGATATGTATTTTTAATAATCTTAGACTAAGAAAGTCCTAACTGAAAACACAGAAGCCTTATTTATTTATTTGACAGGTTGTGGTTCAGTCACCCAGGCTGGAGTGCAATGGTATGATCATAGCTCACTGTAACTTCAAGAAATTTTGGGCTTGAACAATCCTCTTACCTCAGTCTCCTGAGTAGCTAGGACTACAGGTTCATGCCACCACACCTGGCTTTTACAATTTTTTTTGTAGGGATGAAATCTAACTATGTTGCCCTGGTTAGCTTTAAACTCCTGGGCTTGAGAGATCCTCCTGCCTTGGCCTCCCAAAGTGTTGGGATTACAGGCAAAAAGGAAAAAAAAAAAAAAAAGAAAAGAAAAGAAAAAAAATTCTAATAGTAAAGTTGAAGATAAAAAACAAACTTGGGAGAATATGTGCAACTAAAGTCACAGATAAATCACTAATCACCTTCGTGTATATGGAGTCCTTATGAAGCAATAAGAAAAAGACCAGGCCAGGTGTGGTGGCTCAAATCTGTAATCCCAGCACTTTGGGAGGCTGAGGCTGGCAGATCACAAAGTCAGGAGTTCGAGACTACCCTGGCCAACTTGGTGAAACCCTGTCCCTACTAAAAATACAAAAATTAGCCAGGTGTGGAGCAGGCACCTCTAATCAAAGCTACTTGGGAGGCTGAGGCAGGGGAATTGCTTGAACTGGGCGGCAGAGTTTGCAGTGAGCCGAGATTGTGCCACTGTACTCCAGCCTGGGTGACAGAGTAAGGCTCCATTTCAAAAACAATGATAAAATAACATGCTAAATAAAAAAGACTAAGAGTACAAACACTTTACAGAAATACAAATTACCTTCAAATTCTATGAATAGATTCTGAGTCTCACTCGTAATAGAAGAAATGCAAATGAAAGCTATACTGAGATACTATTATTTACTTAACACATTAAGGTAAAATAAAAAGGCTAGCAACACACTACATCAGCAAAGGTGTGAAAAAGGTGCTTTCCATATTACTACTGAGAGGGCTTTAAATTCGTAGAATCTCTAAGAAAGAAAATGTACAATTTCTGACAACATTGCAAATGCTCATGTACTTGTATCCAGCATTTCCCACTCTAGGACTTTATTACTGATATAAATTTGCTGATATATAAAATAATATAATAATTGTGGCATTGTTTATAATAGCAAAATTTGGAACAACATGAATGTCCATCTCTAGGGCAATTGGCTAAATAGGGTATGCTTTATTCATGCAATAGAGTATAGTGCAGTGATAACAAAGAATAAGTTAGTTCTGTATGTACAGATACAGAACATTCTTGAGCTGTGAAGTAAAAATATCAAGGTACAGAACAGTGTGTGTAGTATGCTACCATTTCTGTAAAAAATTTCACAAAAGAATATGTATATGTACTTATATATTTTAATTTGTCTAAATAACTCTGGATGGGTACATAAGAATGTAGAATCTGGTTTTCCACAGGATGGGGAACTTGGTCACTAAGGGCTATGGATGGAAGGAAGTTTCCTTATTACATATCCTTTTATACATCTGAATTTTAAGCAATGTGATGATATTTTCTAATAAAAAGGAATTAAACTATAAAATATCTTTAGGAAACTAAACATATTTTTAAAACTTCAGTGCCCTCGGATGGAAGGTTGTTTGCTAGCAAATGACTTTCCACGAGGTGGGAAAGATAAGAGAGAGCCTGGATGCTTTTTAAAGAACATAGTTGGAGAGTTTTCCCAATAGAGAAAAGAAAACACACAGCCCTTCTCTGATTATCAGGGCTTCCTCCCATGCCTTGGCTATAAAAAGCTTTTCTCTCTGCTTTGCTTACAGAGCCACACATTTCCTGCCTCTCAGCTGTCTGTGTTTGCTAATGTCTAACCTAAATGACCTTAATAGGGCCAAACAGGGTGATAGGGATACTACTGAGAAATGTCTGAAACTTCTCTTTGAAAGCTCAGTGTTGGGTAAGCTACCACTACTGAAGCACATGTGAACTTGTGTGCTATTTAGTGTGCCTGTGCTGTTTCATTTTTATGAGTTTTTTTGAGGACTCAGTCAGTTAACATCAAAGGGTTCCTGTACATTTAACCCCCCTCTTAAATGGGTGCTCCAGAATCTGCTCATCTTCCCTTAAAGAAGTCAGATGCTGGAGATCTAGAACAGAGAAGACCATCCTTTTATTAATCCTGTGTTTGCTGTCTTTGACAAACTCTCACTGTGACCATCTTCCTCCAGCATAGTTTTAGGTATATATACATTTGCTCTAGTCTCTACTCTCTACTAATTTGTTTTGGGTATAGTCTTGGCTTAATCTCAGCTCTGCTAGCTATGTTAACATTGAACAAATCAATTTATACTTTTGGAACTCATCTGTGAAATTAGGAGATTAAAATAGAAGATGTTTAGGTCTATCCACATCTGAAACTCTAGGATGTGGTGGGGTGCGGGGGAAATTCCCTCCTCTACCACATCTCCAAAGTAAATATATTGACACTGCTCTTTCTATTAAAAGTGGCAGTCATTATTCTAAAAGCTTGAGGAGACTTTGGAATGAGCACTTTCGATCTGCATTGTCAAAATATAGATAGCTCTAAAAGACTAACATACATGACTTCAGGGCTTCAGGCAAGTAAAAAGATAAGAGCCCAAGGATCTGTAAAAATTTAGAGTATGGCAAAGAAGGCATTTCAAAAATCATTAGAAAGACTGTGGACTACTCAGTCCAAAGGTTATTGGGACAACTTGTTAACAAGAAAAAGTTAGATTCCCTACCTCACTCCACACATCTAATAAATTCCAAATGGCTTAAAAATATAAATGTAGAA
Organism: Cebus imitator; assembly: GCF_001604975.1. Taxonomy (NCBI): domain Eukaryota; kingdom Metazoa; phylum Chordata; class Mammalia; order Primates; family Cebidae; genus Cebus; species Cebus imitator. Next base: position 2,845,437 of record NW_016107398.1, on the reverse strand, counting down.
AACAAAAGATGATAAAAAAGTATAGGTAAAAAATTATATCATTTTGGAATTAAGAATACCTTTCTAAGCATGATTTAATAATAAGAAACAATAAGGAAATCATTGAATACTGGCCACTTAAAACTTCTGTGTCTAAACTACATACCATAAGTTATGAAAAACTGAAAAAAATTCATAACACATATGACAGCAAAAGGTTAACATTATTGAATTATGATGAACTCTTGGAAATCAATAAAAAGGTAAAACACAGTTAAAACATGGTCAGACGAGTTACACAAAAAAGGAGAAATGCAAATGCCCAACATGAAAGATTTTTCACTTCACCAGTATAAAGAAAATGCCAATAAAAATAAAAATGAAAATGCCTTTTAACTTATAAAATTGAAAAAGGTTTAAAAGAATGATAATAACTAGTGCTGATGAAGGCATGAGATAATAGGTACTTTCAAACACTTTAAAGGGAATGTAAACTGATTCACGCTTTCTGGAGGGCAATTTAGCAAATTTAAACAGTATTTTAAAATGTATGTACTCACATTTAAATGCTCACACCTAAGAATTTATCCTAAGGAAATAGCTGGATAAGTGCATAAAAATGCCTGTATAAGAATGTTCTTTAGCACGTCATTTATCATAAGAAAACACTGACAGACCTAAAGATTTGTCAGAAGGGAACAGAAAGCTATGCAATAATTTTAAAAGATGGACAGTGATGTCTTCAATATGTTAAGTGAAACAAGAGATTATGTAATGGAATATACAGTATAAACATATATACACACATCTTATGAAAACCAAATGTTAATAACTATCATCTCTGGATGTTTTGAATAATAGGCATTATTACTTTACTTTCTGCTTATGCTGTTATTTTCTAATTATTCAAAAATAATGAGCATGTATTATTTTTATCATTAGGAGAAACAATAAAACCATAACCCTCCTTCCAAAGCTCATGATTGAGCCTTAGAGATGAAAAGAAAACAATTACAGATGAATGATGCAAATATTTCCATGACACAGTTCTTGTTACCGTAGCAAAGTGACCATAGGAATAATGTTTAAGACTAAACATCTGTGTCTGTCAAATGTCTCGGCAAGATTTGCTTCCCGTATTGCAGATGGAAAGCTGAATTTTCCAGTGACTGCCCCATGAAGTTGCCACTTCACAAGGTGGGTGCCAGCAATAATATTTTGAACAAGATCTGACATGGTCTTTGGTCTCCACTTTCCACAGCAAAAAGACATCCAAGTCGTAAGCAGCCTATAGCTGTCTGTCTATCTCACTCTCTTTATCCAGTCACCTCCAATTTCATTCCTTCCTTTTCTTCCTTTACCTTTTTCTCTTTTTCTTCTCCTCCCCCCATTCTTCTCTGCCTCACTTCCTTTTCACTCATTCTTTCATCAGACATTTCCTGAGAGAGTTTCAGAATGGCAAGCACTGTTCTGGGCACAGAAAGCATCTTCAGGATCATCATGGGAGTGTGGGAAATGGTACTTTTCAAGGCCAAATAGTACCAGGATTTGGGGATTTACTTGACTTAATACTGAAATGCTTGGATTGATACTGTTATTATAGTTGTAAACATTCAGAATTCATAAACTTTAAAGCTTCAGTAAAATGACATATACAGTACTTTACAAGAGCACACATTTATAGCACACTTTACAAACCTGTTCCAAAACATGAAGCAAATGTGTATGTTTATAAAGGTATAAGTGTAAAGTCTTACACTATTACAAATCAGCAGACAAATGAACAAGATAATATGAAAAATTACTCATAAAATGAAAATTTAATTTGAAAAAACTATCATTGAAATACCAGAGTAGCAATATACCATTAGACTGTTTTTAAAAACACAATCTTTAAAGCAAAGTCCTTCAGTGCATTGCCAGCATAGTTTTATGCAAATTGTTCCAACTGCTGAAATCCTTTTTCCAAGCCTGTGCTAGTGAGTGAACAGTGAAGAGATAGTATGGATTAACTTTAAATTATTTCCCTCTGGCTGGGTGCAGTAGCTCACACCTGTAATCCCAGCACTTTGGGAGGCCGAGGCAAGCGGATCACCTGAGGTCAGGAGTTCAAGACCAGTCTGGCCAACATGGTAAAAGCCTGTCTCACTAAAAATACAAAAATTATCCAGGCATGGTGGCAGGTGCCTGTAATCCCAGCTACTTGGGAGGCTGAGGCAAGAGAATAGCTTGAACCTGGGAGGCAGAGGTTGCAGTGAGCCGAGACCACGCCATTGCACTCCAGCCTGGGTGACAGAACAAGACTCCATCTCAAAAAAACAAAATTATTTCCTTCTGACTCATTCACTTTCAAATTATATGATTTCTTGCTTTATACCAAAGGAGTTGTGGGGATTCTCAGGAGTTGTGTATGCATGTGTGCTATGTGTGTAGTGTATGGTGAGTGTGTATGTGTATGTGTGTGGGTACACATATATAAATGTGTGTATGTGTAAAGTGTCTGTGTATGTATGTATGCATAGCATGGGTGTTGAGTGTGGGTATTTAGGTGTGGATAACTGTGTGCTATGTGTGAATGTTGAGGGAGCTGTACATGTGTGTATGTGGCATGTGTGGTGAGTAGGTGTGGATTACCATGTGTGGTCAATGTACATGGGTGAGATGTGTGTGGGTGGGATTCTTGCAGAGACTGGCCAAGCTCTCAAACTGCAGTTTGACTCTGAATGTGGATCTTTCTCCACCTAATTTTGGCTGTGATCAGAAGGCTGAGTTCAGTGTTTTGTTTACACTTGCAGGGACAAATTGCCCTAAGACCGATAGTACTAGTTGGTGAGGCCAAAGGACTGATAGAGAGTGTCTCCAGGTCACTCTTGCAGCTGCAGAAGGGGACCCGCCTTGCTGGAAAGAGGCCTCCAGGAGACTCTGGGCAGCCCCAGGGGATGTCAGAGAACCAGGGCTGGGGGTGCCTCAGAGATTATCCAGACTAGTGCTTGTCAACCCGAGGACTTGAGATTTTAGTGGGTAGTAAAATTCATTTACTGGATTTCTAAGAGCTATTTTGAAGAATAGAATGAAATGGACCAGAACAGAATAGAATGAAAATGGCATACATTGTACTAGTAAGAATAAGTGCAGATTCTTGGAACTTTTGTTCAATACTCTCTCTCTCTCTCTCTCTCTCTCGTGTGTGTGTGTGTGTGTGTGTGTGTGTGTGTGTGTGTGCTGGGTTATGATGTAAGATGAATTTGTCATCACTGATTGTAGTTATTTTACATTTTTATTTTACAGGGAGAAAACAGAGAGTATCTGAGGTAAAGTGACCTGCCTTCTATGGTCACTGCGAATTATAGGAAGAGCCTTTCCATGATAACACATGCGCCAAGAGCCAAAAATGAGTCACTAGAAAGGACCAGAATAATGACTTCTCTCTTTCTTTAGTGGAAAGAGAGAAGTCACTTTTAATCTTTTTCAGGAAAATATTATTGCTTCTCAAAATATTTAAACTTGTTGCAATTTTCAAAGGAGAGAAAGTTGAGTGATGTTTAAAGTCCCCTTTGAGTTTGATGATTCTAAGTTCTATTATTTTAAAGAAATCAGAGAGAGAGAGAGAGAGAGAGAGAAATAAAGAATGTAGGTGACTCAATTGTGGTCTGTGGGGAAAACCACTTTTATCCAGAAACAGTGAATATGAGTTCAAGGTTTCCCTCTGTCACTCTCCGCGCTGGGGCAAGTAATTGGTCATCTCCTCACAACTACTACATTCTTTCTATTTCACAGATGTCTTGCAGGAGTCCAGTGTGCTAATGTATGTAAAGTCCTTGGAAAAGCACAAGAGTGAGGCAAGAACTGCCGTCAGTGCCCTCATGACTCGGTTTGGTCTTTGCATCCCATCTTGGAGCCAGTCTTTGCAATGCCAGGTATGGACACGTAAGACCAACCTGGGCACCTTTCATTTACCTACACAGGGTGACTTAATGTGCTTCTTACCCAGGTGAGAATTTAAGTTGATTAAGTATTACATATATAAGGGTTTTTCCAGTTAGAAACATGCAATGATAAGATTCTTCTAGGAGCATTAAAATCAAAACAAAACCTTGGACTGGGTGAAACCTTATGTCCTGACTTTGTCAGCCCCTGTACCTGCCCACATAATGACCCTTGTAGCCAGAACTCCCCTGCCCATCTCTCCAGTCTATATCTTGACCGCTGTCCCCAACACTCTGAGTCCAGATCCAGACACACTGGGCTTCTCTGAGATCTTCAAACATTCCATGCTTCCTTTTTACCTTTGCATATGCTGTTCCCTCAGCCTGGAAAGCTCTTCCCTCCTCCACTTCCCTCTTAATACACATGCTCAGCTGTCCGATCTCAGCTGAATTGTTACCTCTCAGAGGCCAAGTTGTAAGCTCTGTAGTAAGCTTCATAGTACAGTGAACCTTCTCCATGAAGAGTTATAAATATAATTTTACTTTCATTTGTGGATCCTTTGATTTATGTTCATTTCCTCAGCTAGATAATAAGCTCCATGAGGGCAAGGAGGTTTTCTGTCTTTACCTCCTGTTGTGTCCCAGAAGCAGGAGAGTCTCTATCACATTGCTAGGTCCTCAAAAATGGTATGCTGAATAAATTAATATGTCTGTGGATCTACAGCTCACACTCAGAAGGCACACATTTCCTGCCCATTTCTGCTCAAGTTACATGATAGGCACTGAATACACAAGGCTGTCAGTAAGCAACTTATTTGAATGTCTTAAATATGACCACAGATGGTTCTTCTGGAGAAAGTCTGCCTCAATCTAAACCTCTTTGTTGCAGGAAGATTCTGTGTTCTCAGCAGGTATACTCTGCATTTTTCTGACCAACCATTTTAGATGCTGCAGGCTCTTCCTGCTGCTCTGTGACCCTCAGTAGCTGAGGGGAGAGGGAATGAGAGAGACTCCCGTTGACTATCTTCTTTTTATTTCTCATTAACTGTGTACAGTGGAGATTCCAAACCGGTTGGCATTGGTTTGATAGGTACCACCGTTACTTGGATTCATTAAGCATCTCTCTAGGAAGAAGTATTAGTGCACCTGCCTATGAAATATTTAATAAAGAACATTTGTGTAGCATTTCACACAGCACCCCAGCCTATGTTACTTGATTTTAACTTCACAATACTATTGTGAGAAGATAGCATTTTCCAAATTTTGCACACAAAACACAAAGACTTTTTAAGTTACATGTCTAAGGTCACACAGCAAGTTTTTTCTTCTTTTTTTGAGAAGGAGTCTCACTCTGTCACCAGGCTGGAGTGCAGTGGCACAATCTAGGCTCACTGCAACCTCCACCTCCCGGGTTCAAGTGATTCAGCAGGATTCAAACCTGGCTCTTTCAATTTTAGTGTTTTATGTTAATATATAACATGCCCTTCGTACCTATGTTTGACAGGCTCCATAACATATCATATTTATTCCTTATATTTTACGGCATTTCTTTTTTTCCAAATGTGTTAATTCATGTGATACCATAACTCCCTGAGGTAGGTGGGGCAAGGACTCATCTCATTTTTACAGATAAGTGAGTAGGTTTCCAGTGGCTAAATAGCACATCTCATTAGTAGAATGCTTTGAGATAAATTCAGTTTTCTGCTGTCCAGGTGACTGACTACCTGTGGTAGACAGAATGGCTTCCCAAAATGTCCAAATCCTAACCCCCAAAACCTGTGACTATGTTACCTTATATGGCAAAAGAGATGTTGAAGATGTGGCTAATTTAGGAACCTTGAGATAGGGAGATTATCCTGAATTATCTGGGTGGGCTTGATGTAATCACAGGGGTTTACAAGAGGGAGGCAGGTGGGTCAGAGTTGGAGAATGAGCTATGATGATGGAAGCAGGGGTCATGTTTGGAGGGACAGTGGGTGAGCTTTGAAGATGCTATGCCACCAGCTTTGAAGATGGAAGGTGGAGGAAGGAACCACAAGCCAAGGGATGGAGGTGGCCTCTAGAAGCTAGGAAAGACAAGGAAACAGGTACTTCCTATAGCTTCTAGAAGGCACAAGGCCCCACAGACATCTTTATGCTAGGTTTCTAAGTTCCAGAACTATAAGATAATAAATTTGTGTTGTTTTAAGCTACTGAGTTGTGGTAATTTGTTGCAGCAGAAATAGGGAACTGATACATCACTCTGAACAATGACTGACCTCTGCAGGGACAGAGACAATCAGACAACTTCCAGGAGACCCAAAACCCCAGGCCTGGAGGGAGGGGCTGGGGCAGGTCAGGGATAGGCCTTGGGATGCTGAGAGGCCAGTATGCTGCAAGTCTCTGCTGTCTCACAGAGAGGTGTGGGACCTGCTGTTCTTCTTGCCAAAGTCTTCCAGTGGCCTCCCAGGGCATGGAGAGTAAACCCTAAGCTCCCTAACACAGCCCATCTCTCCCTCAGTCACCACCCAGCAGATGTCCCTGCCTTCTTCCTGTTGCTAGTGTCACCTTAGAATCTCACAGGGAACTTCTGATCACCTCCTCAGAGAGCATTTACCTGACCACCTCTCCAAAGTATCCCCTAATCATTCTCTGACAACTACTTTTGTTTTCTTTGCAATGCCCAGTACTACCCATGACTTTATATATATATATATATATATATATATATATATGTATGTATTTTTAAACTCTTAGTTCTGGTGTACAGGTGCAGGATGTTCAGGTTTGTGACATAGGTAAACATGTGCCATCGTGGTTTACTGCACCTATCAACCCATCACCTAGGTATTAAGCCCAGCATGCATTAGCCACCCTTTCCAATACTCTCCCTCCCCCACTCCACCCCCCAACAGGCCCTGGTGTTGTTCACTTGTATTGTCTGTGTCCCTCACTAAAATGTATACCCATGAGAACTATTCATGTCACAGCTCTGTCCTAAGTGCCTGAGTATGTTTCCCATTCAAAAAATATTTGTTGAATGGATAAACAGACCTGAGGCAGCCTTCCAACAAGAGCACCTGCTTTCTTCCAGCATGCCTCTAGCCCTACAAGAGGAGTTTCTGCTTAGATAGGAACACTGAGAACCCCCAGAATCTTTTCTCTGCAGGATTCCTGGCTGCCTTTAGACACAAGCCTGGCACTCACCTCTGCGCCATGGTGTACTCCTGTTGATCGTAATTTCCACAGAACATCAACATCAAATACAGCCACTCTGTTACTGTAATGGAGCAAAAGAAAACAAGATGACTCCATAATCATGTCTAGACCCAGACCAAAATAAGAACATTGCCCAAACCACAAGAATGACCAAAGATGCTCCTTTCCTGGCTAATATGAGTGATTTCTGCTTCTTTATTAATACACCTTTAGCCTCATCTCATACCTTCTGCCTTCTAGGTAAGAATTATTAAGATATGCAGTCCTAGACTTACCTCTGCTTCCTCATAACATCCAATCCAGAGCAATCTCCCACTTCCCTGAATCCTCACCAGTATCACTTAACCCAAGCCCAAATCCTACAAGAAGTCTTTAATCACATCCTTTTACTGATATGCCCCCATGGCTCCCCATGCTATCTATGTGTTATCCCTCATTGCAACTAGTCCATAAACCCAACATTGTCTGACTTTAGTTCTATAGCTAGAGAACATTGACAAAGTGGACTGGAAGGCAGGCCCGACTGTTTTGCCATCTGTGAGGGAGAAATTCTAGTTGGGCCAACTGGTCAGCTAGAAAATCCTGAACTGCTTTGCCAATGAAACAATAATACTGGATGCATCCGGGTGCTCATTACCCGATTGGCACAAGACAGTGGCTGGTAAGGTTTCTGGTGGAGCTGCTTCCTTACAGGTGCAGGGCAGGAAGGGGCCCAGCAGGTGCAGCTATGGTCTGCCTGGCTGGCCTCAGAGGTACGTCTGCCCAAGCCACAGCTGTTCCCCATTGGTAATCTATCCTAGTCAATCTCCTCCACGCAGGTTCGAAAGCCCCCTCCCGCATCCACTCTTTTCCCTGCCCCATTTCCCGTGCTGCTTACACCCCCTCCCTTCTCCCTGCCTGAGCTAATCCCCCCACCGCCTATCACCCCCATACCACCCCATTGCCTGCAACTCTCTCACAGGTCTGAGCATCTGCACCAGAGGGGCTCTGGCCTCTGGCCTCTGGCCTGTGTCCACTTTTAAAGCCCTGCTTGATGATTTACTCACCTCTTCCCCAAAGGCTTCTTGGCTGGGCCTCATTGGCCGCCCAAGCTGATAGCAGCTGCTCTCCACATTTATAAAAGCGGCTCCTGTGATGGTAACTGACTGGGGTGATTTATGGGGTTTGGCTGTGGTGGGAGTGGGGTTCACATAATTCATCTCCACACCTAGAGCCTTAACTTCCCCAGGGCAGAGGTTCTTTTTTCATCCCCAGGTTTTTGATTGCTTCCTCCCTAGTACCCAGAAGCTGAATAGCCAGCGCTCAGCACTCTGGAGGCTCAGTGCCCTATGAGAAAGTCAGTCAAGAAACTGTCTCCTACAGGGCTGGGGAATAATACCTGCTTCTCAGGTGATCAATGCCTGCAGCTGGCAGGAATTTTCAGGGATTCTAGAAGCTCCTCCATTATCTTGATGGGCCCAAGTTGTTTGTTCCTAACTCTGAGTTTCATGGCTTTCTAGCCACAAAACCTTGATCCTGGGATATTTTTATTTCTCATTCTAGACATCTGCCAGCTTGTCTGACTACTCCAGGGCCCAGCTCACTTTAGTTAGGGGTTATGATGTCCTTCTCATCAACCTCTTCAGGTAAACACCTGATGACTCTTTAGAGAGCAAGGTTAAAATTACATCCAAACAAATTTTTATGAAAGGAGGGTATTAGGATAAAGGATGCTTTTCTACCTTACAGAGAATGAGGTTAATCTAAATGCACAGATGTGGGGAAATGCCCAAGAAAGGATGCTAAGTGAAAAAAATCAAAGGTTGCAAAATAATATACACACCGTGGGCTCATATTTTTACTCACATAGTTATAGGATTTTTATGTACAGAAAGAGTTAAAAGGGATTTGGGACAACTATTTTATTTTCATTTAATTATATTTTTAATATCTACAAAAATACACAATTTTGCTTCACCATTTAAAACATACTACTTAATTAAATGAAGTTTTATATATATCTTCTTTGTTTAAATTTTTATCATTTCCAATTTATTCTTTACTTTTTTAATATCTCAAAGCACTTTGGATTTCCCACAAGCTTTGTACTGATGCTTGCTCGTGGAAATCTGAGAAGGGATCATTCTAAACCCCTCAGAAAAACAGATCCTTGAGGAAATGTTTGAGGGGCAGTTATTCATTGTATTCTTTCAACACACATTATTGAGTGCGACTGAGTACCAGGCTGTGCTTGATGCCAGGACCTGAATAGTTGACCAAAAAGGAACTGGAATTTCAGGAAACACTCTAGGCTCTTTGGGTACATTGGAACCACAGGCTTGCCCCAACAGTGTAGGGTAGTGAGAACCCAGCACCTCTGCCTAATGGCCTCAGGGGCTTATTCCAGTCAGGGATTGGGTCAGATGCTAATAACAATCGCCAAAAATAACACAGGCTTAAGTAAGATAGCTTATTTTTCTTTCATTTAAACATGCAAGTCTGGAGCTAGGCATTTGAAGGTTGCTACAGCAAGTCACAGTCACCAGGGACCAGACTCCCTTTGCCTTTCTCAAGGTCACAAATTGGTGCTGGAGCCTTAGCCATTTTGTCTTCATTTCAGGCAAGAATCAGGAAGAACAGGAAAGAGCAACAAGCTCCATGTAAGCAGCCTATACCCCTTTAAGAAGTTTTTTTTGAAGTCTGACCCAGTGATCTCTGCTTCCATCTTATGGGTCATGGCTGGCTGCCAGGGAAACCAGAAAATAGAGACTTTCAGCCGCCCACACCGCCTCGCCATGTAAAGTTAAAAAGTGGCTTTTCAATACTGGGTGGGCAAATCAGCTGTCCTTACCCTAGGGTGAAAATATTGCCCATCTCACCAAATACTAGGGATTTAAATAAGATAATACTTGCAAAGCCTTCAAATGTCACCTCTCCTTTGAAGTCTTCCTCAAAGTTAGTCATTTTTTGCTTAAGAATCCAATAGCACAGTCTTCATACCCAAATCCTAGCAACTGGCTGGGGTTTTTTGTAATTTTCCATGATTCACCCCCACTAGACTTGAGGCCAAGGATGGGACCTTCTTTCCCTTTGTTACATGGAACCTGCACACTCTAGACTCTTAGTCAATCTTTGTTGAACAAATTTCTCTCTCCTCCTTTATGTCACTTCCTGAATCATTTTAATTCCAAATCTAAATACCCTCCAGGTCTGAGGCCTTCATCTTTGAAAAGTCACCTTTAAGCCCTGGTCTTCTCAGCCTTGAGACAGAGTGAAAAGAGCACACAGGACTGGCCTCGAGTAATCTGCTTTGCGCCTGATCTGCTGTGTGGCATTAGAATAATTGCTTACACTCTCTAAACTGTAGTTTTCTTCTCTGGGAAGCAGGGATAATATTAATGACCATGTGTGTGATGTAAGGATTGAATGAATGAGTTCAGCATATATCTGGCATGGAGCAGCACTCAGTAGACAGTAGCATCTTTGGTTTTCTTTTCTCATTATAGTTTCCTTCCTACTCTAATAGAGCACGTCCAAGCAAGTTAAAAGTAGCTAGCAAGCTTTTGAGCTCTTCCTATGTGCCAGGTCCTCTTCTTGATTTAGTCCTAGCAATAACCTGAGGTAGGTCCTATTAAAATCATCCCCATTCTACAGATGAGGATACCGAGGCTCAGAGAATCACCCAGCTAGAGGACAGAGGCAGGGCCGTAGTCTTGTGGCCACAGAGCTCATGCTTCTAACTGCTACACCACACTGCTTTTCATGTTGCACTTGGCAACTGTTAGCCTCAGCACATCTGCCATCGCTTTGTCACTGTCCCGTCATTGACAATTTCCCTGGGTGCTCCAGACTCCACATCACTCCAAGGATAGGCCAGGAGGATTCTGGGTCAGCGTAAGAGCTTAAAAGTCCCTACAGAACCTGGCAGCTACCTACTTCCCAGAGAACGTTATAAAAAGTTCAGCTTCAGAGTCTGAGAACAGCTGTGACCTCAGACCAATTGTCATTATAAGGGGCGCCCCTACCTTATGAGAATCCGGCCTTTGAAAAATTCAAAATTATATATATATATAAATCAATGTATGTGTGGGGGAGGATAATGTACATTACATAAAGATAATTCATTTTATAAAGTGAGTCACCCCAGGCTTTATTTAGCAATCTTTCCTTGTGCACTTACAGTGATTTTTTAAACATTCCATTTATATGAAACTTTACAGGGACGTGACTATTAAGCTAAGTGAGATACACCCATATAATTTCATGAGGTTCATATTGCAAGGATATTGCTACAAACCCTGCCTAAGAGGACCCTTTCTCTTGTATTTTTTTCTTCTAAATTTTCCTCTGAGGAAACTTTTTGAATCCTATTATAGGAAGAACATCATTGAAAATCATTCAATTGTCACAAAAGAAGGAAGTTAATTTTAGCCGGGCTGGGAGCTTCCACCCAACCATTCCCATCCTTTTTTAGCACTGGAAAAGTACAGTTTCTTTTCCTAGAATTTTACAACTTGGAGAGATCTGGGAATCAGTAGTTAAGGATCTGGCCGCCAGCCAGGGGCCGGATGCTGATGACATCACGGAACTCAGAGGCCGGTGAAGGAAGGAACTGTTCAGAGACTTGCCCTCCCAAGCAAGGCTGGCCTTGGCTGTTCTGGGCACACTGTCCCAGTGGGTGGATTAACGAGATGCCTTTCTGACCAGGCTGCCAGTGATGGAACAGAAAATCGCCAGCAAGAAAAGGGCAGAAGGCCGAGAGGGAGGAGGGAGAGTGGGGGGAGAGTCTGTAAAGCCTTGGAGAGAAGAGTGAAGCCTATACTTTCATTACATTTTATGGAAATTTATAACCATGCTTGGGTGTGAAACAGAATCTATAGGAAGCCAGTGACTAGAAGCTACTCGGTCACCAGCCTGAACTGTAAAAGAATGAGGAATCCAAGCATTTAAACTTTTTAGGAGTGGTCTTCTAAAGGACAGGAGAGCCTGCTGTAAGTTTACATTTCTGGAAAACCTGGCCTGGTGAAGCCTGTCCTGACTCATGCTTATGAGCTGGAGCTCATGTTCCTTGCTCGGAAGGGTCGATTTTCCTTCTAAAGCAATGAAACACAGAGCTGGGACCCAGGACTGCTCAGAAATCCCATGCAATCTCTTCTGTACAACCCTGTACCCACCTGCATCTTTTTCTTTAACTTATTTTTTTTCTTTTAGAGATGGGCCTCCTTATGTTGTCTAGGCTGGATTCAAATTCTTGGACTCAAGCAATCCTGTCTTCCTCATAGTAGGGACTACAGGTGTGCTGGCTTAACTATGTCTTTAAATAGGGCCTGATTAGGGTGAGGCCAGAAGGTGTATAGGGCACAAGATTTAAGGAGGTTCTCACTCTCAGGGCTGTGCAAGCCCAGCGTTGGCTCCTGAGAGTGGGCACCCCCTTAAATTTGCATGCTATACACCTGCCTTGCCTCACTCGTTCTGCCCTGCCTTTTTAACTCCTCATTCGGTAACCCCCAATTCTAGGTTAAGTTAATTGGTTATGGATGGGGTATGGACATTTTTAAATGCTCCTCAGATAATTCTAATGGGTAGCCAGGACGAGGAGCCACTGCTTTAAGTGAACAAGGGTGGATGGTAAATTGAAAGAATCCCATTGAAAGCCATTATCTTTTCTATTGTGTTAACAAGGGAAAACAATTCCTATCAAATTCATTTTGGTTTAGTCTATTCACTAGGAGTCACGAAGGTTCTGTATAGGGTTGCCAGATAAAAAACAGGACACCCAGTTGAATTTGTTATCTGAATTTCAGGCAAACAACAAATCATTTTTTACATTTACCTGAAATTCAAATTTAACTAGGGATCCTGTATTCTTGTTTGCTAAATCTGGTGACCCTCATTTCGCATGACAAGTCAAGCATGTGGACTTAATTGCATAGGGCATCATTTCCTGGTTTGTACTACAGAACACACGTTGCAGTAGACATAATGTGGATGACACCAAGAAAAATGAGTTTGGCAAACACTGGGTGAAACAAAGTTAACTGGGTTTTTTGACTGCAAAACTTCTCAGAGTCCTTGATATGCAAATATGCAGTGACCCCTCAAGTTGGAGACCTGTGGAGTTCCCAAACTTACATAGCTGAGGGGGATCTTACAGAACTAATGCTCCAGTAAACTTACTGTGGAAAACACTGCTGGGAGAGGAGGGGTGCTACTGAGGGGTTTTAACAGGCAAGTGACAAGGTCAGACTAATGATTGCGGTAGATGATTCCACTTTCAGAAGTACCAACTCAAGAGGAGCAAGGCTGGAAGCACAGAGCCCAGGCAGAAGGCTGTGTTATTTTGAGAGGCTACCATGACTCAATGCCACAGACTGGAACTTGAACAATAGAAATGGATTGCCTCACAATCCTGGAGGCTGGATGTCTAAGATCAATGTGTCACAAGGGTTGGTTTCATTCTGAGGACTCCTTCCTAGCTTTGCAGCTGGCCGGCTTCTCCCTGTCTTCATGTGGTCTTCCCTCTGTGTGCCTCTGTGTCCTACTGTCTTCTTATAAGAACATCAGTCATATCGGATTAGGGCCCAGCCATATCCCATTTTGCCTTAATTACCCATTTAAAGGCCCTGTCTCCCAAAACAGTCATATTCTGAGGTGTGGGGAGGTTATAAAGGAGATATAATTCGGCCCATAACAGAGGGCTATTATAATAAATCTACTGAAAGATGATGGAGGTTGTGAATTAAGGCAGTGGGGATGGGGAGAAAGGATTGAATCCCAGAAATATTAAAAAACCAGAAATGAAAGGACAGGGGAATTGATTAAACATGGTGAATGAAAGAAATAAAGCATCATTGCAAGCAAAGGGTAGCACTCAAATATTATTGTTTCCTTCTCTTTGCTGTTTCCTGAGTCTAGAATAGAATCATGTAACACAAATTCACGCTCATAATGCAATGTTTGATTGAATTCATTTCTGGGATAGATGCATGAACAACACAATTATTAAATATTTCCTGGCTGGGCATATACCTCGAATGGTGGTGGCTCATACCTCTAATCCCAGCACTTTGGGAGGCTGAGGTGGAAGGATCACTTGAATCTCGGAGTTTCAGATCAACCTGAGCAACATAGTGAGACCCTGTCTCTACTAAAAATACAAAAAATTCACTGGGTATGGTGGCACACATCTGCAGTCCCAGCTACTTGGGAAATTGAAGCAGAAGGATCACCTGAGCCCAGAAGATTGAGGTTGCAGTGAGCCATGATCACGCCACTGCACTCCACCCTGGGTGACAGAGGCAAAATCCTCAAAAAAAAAAAAAATTCCCATTTGCCAATATGTTTGCTAATTCTTATATTGAGATGATTGACTAATCTCTGCATCATCTCTCTCCACTCTTGGAAATGTTGAGCATTATGGCAATGCTTATCTGTGCCAGATTAATGCTGCTCCATTAGTCTCCAAGGAGAAAAAAGGCTTGGTGAAGAGTCTCTGACTTGGAAGCAATGCCTTGAACAGAACTGGCTCCCTTGGGGGCTATGGTTTTCAGGCCCTAGTTCCTGTCTTCAATCTAAAACCTTGGGGGCTATGGTTTTCAGGCCCTAGTTCCTGTCTTCAATCTAAAAATTAGCCAGAATGCAGCCAATAACTTTTGGAAGTGGAAATCCTAGCCAAGTTTTGATAGTATTAAAAAATCACTGGGTGGGTTAGACAAATGGAAATGTAGCCACAGGACATTTTGATTAGCAGCCTTCAGTTTTACATAATCTATAAAATAAAAAGAAACTTTTGATATTGCTGGAGTCAGGACTAAAAACCCACAGGTCAACATACCTTCCAAACACCTGCCTTTGCGCTCTCTTTATGGCCTCATTTGGCCTGGGCACCAAGAACATCAGCAGCTGGACCGCCATGGTGTGAAGGGGGTATATTGGTAACACTCTAAAAATCTGCCAAAACTACAACAAGCTAGGACCCATCTTTGCTAAAGTGTGCAGAATTCTTGTTGATACAAGTGTTCTTTCAGTTAAAAGCAAGAAATTCCTCCTGGTTTAGCTAAGGAAAAAAAATCAGTTGGGAAAATTTGGTTCTTTTCCCTTTTGTCTCCTGAGGATTGATGCGTTGCTCAGCCTTTTGGCCTCCCCAACAAGTAAGAAAGGATGTTGGCCAAAGTGCAACCAGTGTCTGTCATCTTTGACCCTTTGGAGTCTGTAATCTTGCATGGTTTCCTCCTCTCAGCCTGTGCTTGAAGTCCACCTCCTTCCAACGATTTTCCCTTAACCAGTCATCTCATAGCACTTACTATTCTGCCTCACTGTAGAGCTGGAGGCTTGCCCCGAACTCCCTGTTCAAGCAATACCTTCTTGTAAGGCAGGAAGGAATTCCTTGTAGTCTTCCGTGGCGCCCAGCACGTACCTTAATGGCAGACAGTACTGAACTGGTCCTGAGTCTGATGCAGAACCTCTGCTCCAGCTGGGCCTAGTCTTAAAAGCTGCCCTCTGTACACATAATGCTCAAAAATTACAAACGTGCTCTAGAGTTGACATCTTTTCTCCTTCAATCTAATTTAAATTTATCCCATAACAAGTTAAGTCCATTTCATTCATCATTTGCAGAAATGTCCAAAATCATTCTCTTCCTTGCATCCATGCTCCTTTGCAATGTGGTTTTCTAGCTCCTCTCATCAAAGAGAATTCTCTACCCTTTGAATTTGGGCTGACCATGATATCAGCTTCGGTCAATACATGGAAGCAGGAGTGACGTGCCATTCCAAAGCCCAGGCCTTAAGAGGCCTTGGGATTTTTCTGTTATCTCTCTCAGAAGTCTGCCCGCTATGTACCATGCAAACAAGCTCAAGCTGGCCTGCTAGACAGTGAAGGACCACACAGCCAAGTCAACCCTGTAACCCCTGTGGCCTCAGCCAGCAGCCAGTTAATCCTCAGAGCAGGGGTCCTTAGCTGGCTTGTAGCTGACCATGGATGCATGAAAGGGCCCAGGAGACCAGAAGAATGTGCAGCTGATCCACCCTAAGTTGCTGATATGCAGAATTGTAAGCTAAATAAGTAGCTGCTGTTTTAAGCCACTAACTTATAGGGTTGTTTGTTCTGCAGCAATAGTTAACCAACACACCATCCGAAATATTCAGATGTTTGAAGAATGTAAGAAACTTCCAGTCAATTCACATGGCTTTTCAAATTTATGCTTTAATTTTAGTGCTCTCAACTTACAGTAATAAGAGAGAAAATAGAAACTAAAAAATGGTATTGCCAGCTCGTGGATAAACATCTCTACAAACCAGAAATTTCATGTGTTCCAAGATTCAAAATGGGGGAGTCGGTGGGAGTTTAGTCTCTGCAAAGTGAAGGGAATTAAAGAGATCCACCTGAGGCACAGTATGAACGCCAATTACCACTTGGAGCCAAAGGTTGTGGGAGTGGATAGCATCCCCACTTTTGCCAGCTCACAAAAAGAAAGCTTTAAAATCATCATCAAGTATTATCACTCCAGCCAGGCATTCTCTCCCACCTGACTGTTAAAACTAAAGATCAGTTCTCAGTTCTCATTTCACTAAGTGGAATCTGATAGTTGATCCTCTCAGATTTTCTTCCTTTCTGCATGAGGATACATAATGCTTTCCTGGTTTCCCGCTACCTCACGAGCCCCCTTTTTTAGTTTCCCTTTTAATGGTTCTTCCTTTTCATCCCAAACTCTTAATGTTGGAGGACACATGGATTCAATTCTTCCGTTCTTTATCCATATGCACTCCTTTGGTGATCTTATCTATGCTCATGGCTTTAAATATTATCTGCTTCCTACTTCCAATTTAAATCCTCAACTCAGACCTCTCTCCAAACTCCAGGCTTCCTTTTTTTTTTTTATTTTTTAAGAGCAAGATATGAAACATAAATAGGCTGAAATTAAATAATACTGTATAAATATGAAAATACACAATTTGAAATATTTGAAATCAAAATTATAGTTGTTTAGATGTTCAATAGTCAGAACAAACTCTAGACTCACAGCAATTACACAGGGAATCAATGAATTGGAAAAGATACTGAGGAATTATCCTTCCATGGTCAAAGATACAGAGAGATTTAAAAATATGAAACAAAATAAGGAACAGAATTTGAATACTGCAGTACATGCTGAATAGGATTTCTGAAGAAGAAAATAAGGAAGAACAATATTTGAAGAGAGATGCAGTAGAGAATTCCATAATGAAAAATGAGAAAAGTCCTTGGACTAAAGGAACACTCTGGGGACTTAAACTGCGTAAATAAAGAAAACCCACATCTACCAGACACATTGAAGTACGACTGGGGGGCATGAATATTAAAGCACTGAGAAATCTCCAGAGAGAATTATATTGTTTACAAAGAAGTCATAAGTGCACTGACAACAGATTTCTTATCACTAGTAATAGAGTTGGAACTCCACTACAAGAAATACTATAGGATTTTATTTACTAGGAAGCAAAATGAGCCTAAGGCATGAAATATAAGAAATAATAATGCATGTAAAAAGTGGTAACATTTAATTTGTTAATTATTAAATTAATCAAGTTAGCTTAATTATTGACCATAAGGACATACATATTGACCATACGTTTAATAATTTTTTGCATTTAAGAAAGGGTGAAATTAAAGCTCTACACAGCAACATCATGTTCAATCTCTGAGGCATATGTAATATCAAAGAGGACAGAAAATGAATAACTCTAGACTTAAAAGTTTATGAGTAAGTATACGTATTTTAAAAATTAGGGGGAATCACTGAAATTGACAAATTTATATTTATTAAAATACTATAGATGGAAACTTCATTAATTCAGTGGAAGGCAGAAAATGCAAGAAAAAGATTTTCTTTACAAAGCAAGAAAAAATTATGGTCAGGAGAAAATCCAAAATAAGAAGGCATAAGTTCAAATAAAACAAATATAAGAAGATTATATTAATCTTTGTAAATAGTATCAATTTGTTTTTTAAAAAAACCAGCCACATGTGCTTCTTATAAGATACACAATGAAAACAAAACCAAAGAGAAAGACTGAATGTAAAGAAATAAAAAAAGGGGTACCATGCAAATAAAAATAAAGAAGAACATGGTATATCAATATTTATATCAGGCTAAATATAATTAAGGCAAAAAGCACTACATAATAATAGAAGCAGTAATCCACCGAGAAGTAATATTCATGAACTTGTGTGCAGTTAATAGCATAACTCTGAAAACCACAAAGCCAAAGCTGAGAGAACTAGGAGAAATCACCAAATCTCCAATTGTAGTGTAGGTTACCAAGATTAAAATGAAAATTTAGCAAGAATTGAAAAGGTTTAAACAACAACAAATCTACTAGATATATAGAAAAAAGTTCTTATACCCAACAGTAGATTCAAATACATTTTTACGTAATATTACCACCTATTAAAATCACAAAAGAAGTCTCCACAAGAGTGAAAGGACTGTCATAGAGACCATTGCTTTTTGACTATAATGAAATTTGAAATCAAAAATGAAAAGAAGTTAATAATTATAACATGTTTGGAAACTAGTAAAAGAAAACCTTCTAAAACATGGATTAAAGAGGAATTCACAATAGAAATGATAAAATACTTAGAAGTAAGTGACAGTGCAAGTTCCTCATATCACAACCTGTGAGAGCTGGACCAGGAAAAAAATGCTGTTAAGAATATTTTTGAGGTAACCAACAAAATTTGAATAAGATCTGTAGATTAAATAATAGTATTATATACATTTCCCGATTTTGATAATTATACTTTGTAGTAACAGAATGTCTTTGTTCTTAGAAAATGTACACAAACTATTTAGGAAAAAAGGCATGTAATGCCTGAAACTTATTCTGAAATGGATCAGATGATGATGATGATGATGAGGGTGACCAGATCCAGAGAGAAGTAAAGTGAATGGGATAAAGGCTATCCCAGAAATGGCGAACCTGGGTGAAGGGTATACAGGACTTTTTCTTACACTATTTTTGTAATTTTTTTATAACTTTGAAATTACTTCAAAATAAAAAGTTAAAAAATCTGTAACATGTATTTACATCTAAAAGATTTTTACTTGAAAATCTAAACAGTTCTGACCTTTAAAAGGATAGTAATTTACCAGTCATAATTTCCCTTCTGAAAGGTCTCTGTCTCACTGATTAAACAAAATCTGTTGTGTGAGAAAACTGTATATTCTGCAAATTAGCAGAGTTGACCATGATACCTGTTGTATATAAAACAGCATCCTACAGTTGCCAGCACCATTCATTAGCAATTGCCTTGGGGATAAACACAGGCCAGGGACTAAACAATGATGTCACACAATTGTTTTAAATAAATGAACCAAAAAGACAACTTGTGCCACATTCCAACTAGGTCATAAAAGCATATTTAAGGAGCTTCAGTCCTGGGATCTCGCTAAGCCTATTATACTACTCTGTTTTGACTTTTCTTTCCATGTGCCATAATTCAAAACAGAGACATTCAATCTCCCTTTAAATGTTTGCTGAGAAATCTGCCTCTTGACTTCAGAAGACCGCTGAAGTGTCAACATATTACTGAGAGATTGTTTCCAGGCGCTCAGCATTATGTAGATGATAGACTCTGTGATGGAGGACGAGAGCAGACAGGGACAAACATTATGGTGTCACCAAAGAGGAAGAGTGAGGGTGGAGGGAGAAACAGAGAGATGAGAAGACAGACTGAGGATCAACATGTGGTTTCGAGAAGAGCTTTAGGGATAGGTTCAGAAAAATCTACTAGTCCCAACGTGTTCACAAGATCTCTCTGTTGCGAGACAGACCTTTTTTGAGTTTGGAGAGGCTTTTAGACTGGGGGCTTTGGGAGGGTTGCATGGTAGGGAATAATTGCTGGAGATGGAAGAAGAGGACATGGATTCTAGATGCGTGATATCCCGGATTTCACAGCAGACAATGGCGGGCGGAGTAGGGTTGGCCGGGTGGATCTTGAGGACCTTACCCATTTTGCAGCAGATCCCCTGTGGGGGCCTCCTCTGCGATGCCATTCTCCCCGGCCCATCAGACTTACAGTCTGGGTCCTTTGTTACTTGGCAAAGACACAGCAACATTTAGGTCAATGGCACTCACAGCTTATTGACAGCCAGAAGACTAAGCATATAATGGCACTTTTAGAAGACAGCACAGTTTAGGTTTCTAATGAATTGTCCATCTCTTCATTTATGTTGTTCTGTCTATTTTAATTAAGATTATTTCAGAAGACAGAACATAGGACCAATTCTAGAACTACACATTTCATTACTGGCTAGTACAGAGACTCAGGAGTTACCTGCAATTTTCTGCGTTGTGCCTGTACTCTCTAGGGAGATGGCCATGCTATATGGTTTCCAGTCCTGGTTCCTATTTAACCTGACCAAATCCCTACTGTCACTTCCTACAGATAATCTTTCCAGACTGGATAGATCAAGTCGAGAATCCCTAATCTACCAGACATCAGTGCCATGACCTCTTTCTAACCACTATTCCTCCATATGTATTGGCTTTGAAGGAAAAAGAAGAAAAATCTGGACTAGATGAAAATAAATATCTCATACAGCAATCAGTGGGGGTTCTGGCAGAATGTTTGGAGCATTAGAAGGTTAGTGCTGAAGGCAGCAGTGTTTAAACTTTTTCTATTAGCTCAAACTTTATACAGATACCCACAATGCAAAATAATAATAATAATAATACATATACCAAAGCATTTCACTGAACATTATTTGAATACCTCCAGCTTAGAAAAATGAGGTCCAGAGAAATGGAGAACCATACCCCAGGCATACCAGCTAGTTGGTGACAACCCTGGGACCACAGCCTTTGGGCCTTAGAAGCATTTTCTCACTGTCTGGAAGTCACTGCATCATGAAAAAAGAATGGCAGAGACTGGTTTCTGTCCCCAGTAATTTTCAGTGTAAGAACGACTGTGAGAGTCAGCGCACACGCAAAACTATTTTTAAAGCCCTCTGAAAACTAGCAGCCAGGCTAAAATTTTTGGCGGAATTTATGTGAATATTCAATAGACTGTGCCTCCAGGAACTGTCACTGACTTTTCCCCTAACCCCAACCTGAGGTACAGGCCATGGAGACAGTGCAGAGAAGCAAACACAGGCAGAGATGCAGAGTGTGTGTATTCTGAGGGACCCATGGAGGGCCTCATGATAGTGCCAGCTTTCTTCACTCTGGACAAGACATACATTAGGCCTGCCATCACAAATGCTTAGTTTGGCACTTTTCTTTGTTTGTCTTCCAGGAAGAATAGAGAGAATGGGTTGGAGAACACTATTTCACATAATAACGTGATTATACTTCTACACTATTTTTAAACTTTGCAAAGTTCACCCACGTACTGCACGTAAGAATGTTTGACAGGAACTCTGTGAGTGCATAAGAGTGGTGTTATCCT
Organism: Cebus imitator; assembly: GCF_001604975.1. Lineage (NCBI taxonomy): Eukaryota > Metazoa > Chordata > Mammalia > Primates > Cebidae > Cebus > Cebus imitator. The sequence goes on along the minus strand of NW_016107398.1, from coordinate 2,823,925 downwards.
TTTCCTGCCAACAAAGGAAGTGAGGACAGAGCAGTCAGGTGGTTTGTCCAGGGCCACTGCATAAGTTGGTGACAGATGGGATGATCAGTCAGTAACTGAGGGAGGAGCACATCCTTTTATTCCCATCGGACTCTAGACTGGATTCAGATTCTGCTTTTTGGCCAACATGGCCTTAGACCCAAACAGAGGGGCTGGTCCAATTTGGAGAAATAAAACAGAAAAGATATTCCAATGATGCATGGATCAGAAAGAAAATTGAACAGCAAGATGCCTATAATTAATAATAATGTATAGTTCAAAATTGCTAAAAGAATGCATTCTAATGTTTTTACCACAAGAAACTAATAAGTATGTGACGGATTCATTAAGAGGCTGATATGATCATTTCATAATGCATACATGTATCTAAACATCACATTGTATACTATAAATATATACAATGGTTGTCACTTTAAAATAAAACAAAGTTTGAAAAATTACAGAAAGATGGTAACAGGCATCATGGAATTCCTTCTGACGTGTGTGTTCTTCAGAATTGTTTATAGATCATTTACATCCAAATGCAGATTTGAATTTGGTCGGTAACTTCTAGAACTTTACATTTACATATTCTTTGGAACCTATTTGCTGGTTAAAACTGCCCCTTTCTACAAAAAATTTTAAGGCAGCTTATTTCACTCCTGAAGTAAGGCCGAACAACGTTCTAAATGAATAGTGGACTTTGAAAGAAACATTCGCGAGAGTGCCAAAGAGAGCTCCAGGAATGAGAGGACTAATTTGGCAGCTGTCAGGACAGATCAGCTCATAGAGTGAGAAGTGGGTTGAAGGAGGAGCTTTGCCTGCAAGGACAAAGCTGGGCATGTAGGTCCGATTTTTCAAGCTGCCTCTCTTCTGGGGAGCCACCCCTAAAACCCAGCATGCCTTTTCACCTCATGAGATGCAAGTAGAATACTACCTCTGGCACAAAGTTCATTCCTATTTCCATGGCATTACCGGGGACTGAAACATCCATGCTCAGAAGTTGTCAAATAACACATTTTTTTTCCAGTGGCTTGTCTGAGCACTCCTGGAATTCCTTTAAAATACAGAAGAATGAATAACCCTGGTTCTCATTTCTGCAGAGAGGGCTGGGAAAGGCCCAGACACAACCTGCCAATGTTGCAAAATTCGTGAGGCAAATGAAGTGAACAGACTGCTCCTTTTCAGATCAAAACCTGTTAAGGATTTAGGTGTCTTTTTGGCAACCCCGGGTTTATTCATATGCCTGTTTCAACTGTTCCAATAGCTTCAGGAAATAGCAAGGTGGGGCAGCCCACAAGAAAGCCAGCATCATCCTCAAAGGATGCTTACAGTTACAGAAGAACGAACTTGGCTAAAAACCCTTTTCAAGTAAGGAATCATTTCCCACTCAAAGAAAGTTTCTGATCACCCCAGAAAATAATCCTGGGAACTTCTGAGTCATAGAATAAATATGAATATCAAAGAATAGGCTTACATGTTTGGGGAACATGGAACACTTTCTTTTTCTAAGCCTCAGACAGCATTCCTGAGGAGTGCATCTGCCTTGAGTTCAGGGAATTGAAAATCTGTCCTTGGTGTGGCAGTGGACTAGCTCATCGACCTTGGGTTAATCATTTAATTTGGGATTGGCAATTCATAGTCAAAACCATGACTGCTGTGATCCAAGAGAAGCAAGCCTGCCTGGGCATGGGGGCTCAAAGGTTATAATTTTAAGGATTTATTCCTTGGGAGTGGAGGCAAAATGCTGATGGTAAAAAAGTGGCCCAGATTCAAATGCCTGAACAGTGAGTTTTACCAGGTCCCCCACACCATTCAGTAAGCTCTCTAGGATTTTCAGTGGGCCTGGGAGGTATAACTCACTTTGGCTCAGAGCGATGAAAGCAGTACATGGGTGGTTTACTAGAATATACAATGGGAGAGTTGAATGAGACCTGAGTAATGATGCTTTTGTTCATCGCTTGTCTCATCTGAGCAAACTTCTGGACACATAAATTTAATGTTCTCATCCTCTGTTTAAAATGGCTTTCCACCGTTCCAAAATAAAAGCCTAAGTCCTCCACACTCTGTGTGCAGGTGATCCAGCCCCTGCCTACCTCGTTATATCCTGGTTTTCCTTGTTCCCTTTAATCCAGCCACACGGATTTCACTGCAGCTCCTCCAATGAACTAGCTCTTTATATCTCGAGCATTCTCTAACCCCTCTTTACTTTTTTGAGAGGCAGTCTCATTCTGTCACCTAGGGTGGAGTGCAGTGGTGAGATCATGGATCACTGTAATCTCTGCCTCCTGGGTTCAAGCAGTTCTCCTGCCTCAGCCTTCCAAGTAGCTGGGATTACAGGCACCTGCCACAATGCTCAGCTAATTTTTCTGTATTTTTGATAGAGATGGGTTTTCACCATGTTGGCCAGGATGGTTTCGAACTCCTGACCTCAAGTAATCTGCCCGCCTTGGTCTCCCAAAGTGCTAGGATTATAGGTGCGAGCCACTGCACCCGGCCCCCTCTTCAGTTTTTAATTTTTATTTTTTCAATGCTCAGCTCAAATGTCACTTCCTCATGCCACTTCCTCTGAGAAGCGTTCCCTGAGGCTTCCCCTCCCCATACACATTAGATCAGATAAAGCCTCTTATAATATTCTTGCAGAACATCCTATTTTTTTGCTTCAGGGCCTTTATCACAATTGATAATTATATACTTACTTTTATTTATTGAATTAATTCCCAGTCTCTCCCAGTGGATTACATGCAGTGTCTGTTTCACTTGTCATTGTATCTCTAATGCCTACCACAAGTGCCTGGCAGGTAGCAGACACAACTGCTTGTGAATGAATGAACAGTCTCAGCGATTCTTCACGGATGAAGGTGATATAAAGTAGTAGCTGGCAGCTCTACTCTGGAAGTCCAGAATACTTCTCTGATTCGCACCTACAAGCCTTATTGGTTAATGACTATTGATATTCCAGCCACACAAACAACTCCTTTTGGAGAGGCATTAATACTGTGAATAAAATGAATCTATTCTTTTCATACGTTTGGTTCAGAACACTAGGGGAATTTGAGAAGAGATGAGCCAGCCCCCAGGCTGTCCTGCTTTCTTTTATTAAGAATAGACCATGATTTGAATATATTCTACCACTTGCCTCACTTCTGCCTATTGCTGGGAATTGCACAGGGAAAAGTGAGAGTCTGTGTGTGGGGACTCTGGCTTGGCAATGACACAGAAATATCCTAAAGAAATATGCTGACGATGGGGTTTTATCTCCTCAATGCACTGGAGACAAAACCCCTGCTTTTAAAAACAACATTCATACAGAGCCAAGGATGTCCCAGAGTCAACAGTCCTAACCCTTTCTCAGTCTGCCTAAGAGGTCATTGGTTTCAGATGGATGAGCCAAGGACTTGCCACTTAGAGACTGCTGTCTATGTCAACCCAGCTGACATAAGTAAAGCACCTACTGTTTATAGTAGGAGTCTGTAAAATAACAGAAGAGGCAGACTATTGAAGGCTACTGATCTATCTGCGTAGACAGACAAAAATAAAAAAACTGGAGAATTCCAGGAATACCAAAAAGGAAGAATGTGATGGTATGGTAGACTATTTCTGAACAGTGAACTTCCCCTGCATTAAGGACGAGATCCCTATGAACTGGGGTCATTTAGGAAGTCTTCTTGGAGAAGAAAAGTTTGAGCATACCAGGAAAAAATGTTGGATTGGGGCAGAGAGCTAAGCTGTCAGTAGCTAGGCAAATAGTAAGTAGGATGCTTGGAGCTGTGAGTTGTGCTAAAGGAGTTGTAATTTGGGATGCCTCTAATTAACCATTTTGGAAAAAATCTAATAAATCCCTTTGTAGCATCTATAATAAACTGCCCAATATCTAGGTGATGGAGGAAAAAGTTTTATTCTGCTTTTCACGTGGATGGTGATAACACTAGGTAATCTCAGCATCTTTCTGATTCTCTTGCTAATCCAGGATTCTAAGTGGTAATCACTTTGTTCTACAACCTGAATCTTATAACTTGTACTGTGCAGTTTTGCTTACACTTATTTTTCCTGTTGTCTCAATCAATCTCCATGGAAACACAAGTTCTACTGAGTTGTAACCAGGTGTGTCCTTTGAGGTAAAGAGGCAATAAAAGGCGCAGGGCATACAAACCACAGCAGCAGTTACTTCCCACAAGGAACCAGAGGTTGGAAGTGACGCTAAAACACTTCCAGCTACAACAGCATCTCTTTCAAGGCAAGCCATTTCCCTAGACAGTTTCCAGCTCTGAGCAAAGGCAGAACAATCAAAGATCAAGGATGTCTTTCTAAGGCTGCAAACAGAGTAGCTAACACCTTGAAGCTGATCTGCTTTTGAGTCCTTTAAAAGCCAGGACAGCAACAAAGTGCCCACATTACATTTTCTATATGCTTGCTAAGCATCTGTTTTCCTAAACCACAAAACCCTAAGTATTTGTAGAAAACAGGCAGGAGGGGAAGTCCTGGGAGATCAGGGCTGTGTCTCAGCAGGCATCACTCTAGCCTGTCTTTTCCTGGGTGTTTTTCTGCACTTCTCTTCCATCTTTTCCCCTCTGTCCCACTCTGGAAGTCACTAGTCTGTGCCCTCTTTACCTCCCACGGTTTCTGCACCTTCCTTTCCAAAGGTAAGTGAAAACAGTGCCAGGCTGTGCACACGGGTAACTCCAGGGACTTCTCTCATTTCCCCTAAAGCATTTGATAGTTAGAGCTGAGTCCAGCCGCACTGAGGTCAGAGTGATGGCTAAAGCTAAAGGCAAACTGCATTCTGTTCAGGAGGTTCTCCTTTGTCATTTTCATCTCCAAACAGAAGACCTTAGTCTTCCTAGAAGATAAAATAATAGAAAAGAAGTAGCCCAAGGTGGGTGACTCTGCAAACAGGTGGGTGAGGTCTCTAGTTGAGTGAGGGAGTGTCCGTGGCTTGTGGGTTCTTATGAGCAGAGGAATCTGGTCTATATGTTGTGGTTTTCCCAGGGGAGAGAGGGTAGGTCTGGGACTCTAACGATCATCATCAGAAGAATTTGAATTAGGCCTCTGAAACTTTAAGTTGTATGTGGATCCTCTCCCAATCATGTTAAAATGCAGATCTTCTTTCAATAGGTCTGGGACAGAGCCTGCCTTTCCATCAAGCTTCTGGTGATGGAATATTCCTAGTCTCATCCACAATTTGAGTAGCAAGACGTTAGCTTTTCTTTTTTCTTTTTTTTTTTTTTTTGAGACAGAGTCTCAGTCCGTAACCAGGCCCCAGGCTGGAGTGCAGTGGTGCGACCTCAGCTCACTGCAACCTCCGCCTCCTGGGTTCAAGCAATTCTCCTGCCTCAGCCTCCCCAGTAGCTGGGACTACAGGCACACGCCACCATGCCCAGCTAATTTTTTTGTATTTTTAGTAGAGACAGGGTTTCACCATGCTGACTAGGATGGTCTCGATCTCTTGACCTCGTGATCCGCCCGCCTTGGCCTCCCAAAGTGCTGGGATTACAGGTGTGAGCCACTGCGTCCGGCCAAGAGGTTAGCTTTTCTATTTAGCTGCCTTCATATCCCTAGTTGGCTATGTCATTTTATCAAAACAATGTAGTAAGAGTGAATGTCAATTACTACCCTCTTGAATCACCCATTGTTGGAGCTGTTTCTTTCAGGTACATTTAAAAGACCCCTCCCTGTGGTTCCCCATTGCACAAGAAGCCCATTTGCCAGGCAATACCTTGAGTAAGCAAGCCACTGTGCAAAATGGCATTGGCTCTTCCTGATGCCAGCCAGGCGGCTGCTGGTTGACATTGGAGTTGTAGTTTATATGACAGTGATGACAATGCTGATTCTGAAGGGTACTGAGGATCCTGAAGGGGGACTTCGCTGCAGCAGCTTCACCTTCCACTTTTTTTACCCACGCCCCAGGCTTGTGGGAGAAGCATCAGGAAGAGTTCTGCACATGCCTTGCCAGGGGTGGAGGGATTATTTTTTTCTTTTTTTCTTTTTCTGCTACAGGATATACCATTCCTTCTACAGATATTTATAAGACAATTTCGCTCCTGAATGTGCCCTAGCATGGGGAATGGTGAGGAAGATGGTTGAAGGGAGAAAGCAGGAAAAGAGAGTGTGCACATGTATGAGGATTGGAAGGTGGGGAAAACCCTGCGGGCTTGGTTCAGCCTTCAAGAAAGAGGAGGAGTTGACCAGATTTCAATTGTTAAACCAGGGGTCTGTGGATCAAACCAGAGACTCTCTGCACTTGTAAGCTATATTTGGCTGGTGTGTTAATTTGCTTAGGATGAGAGCCCCTAGGTTTGAACAGATTTTCATAGAGTCAATGATACACAAAAGGTTAATCAGCCCCATTTCCAACCAGGATCATCCACAAGTCCCTCCCAGAGCAGAAATTTGGAGCACTAGGCTTCTAGAAGCAGCAGACATCAAGTTCAGCCACAGGATTAGGATGGACAAGTTCAGCCACAGGAATAGGATGGACAAGGCAGACACTTGGAATCATTTTCTACCAGAGGCAGAAGAGGCTCAGCTAGCAACAGCCCGTTTTACAGAGCAGAAGCTGCGCTGCAGTCAATTCAGTGATTCCTCCTTAAGTAGGGAGTCAGAAGCTGAGCCTGGACTGGAACCCGGGCCTCCAAGCACACAGAACACAGGTCTACATGGGGAAAAGCCCCTTCAATCTGGCAGTTGCCTGGAAAGGGCAAGGCATTTGCAGCCAGAGCGTCAGGAGCCCAGCTGGTTATTTCTAGCTTGCTGAATGTCAAAAATCCAGGCCGCTTCTCAAAGCAGCCTCCACTTGTCAGACCAAATCAAGGCATCAGCGCGTCAAGCCGGCGAATGAATCCCCTGCTCCTGGCACCAGCCTGGGGGCGCACGCCCTGCCCCGCCCCGTCCCGCACGGCGCACCTGACAGGTTCCCGCGGTGCGCCTGACCGCGGGCAGGAGAGCGCTGCACCCATGCACCCGGGCGCCCCTCCCACCTGCACCCCGGCGTCACGCCTGAGCACAATCTGCAGTCTTCACCTGCCTGGGCGGCTGCCTGGCTTTCCTCAGGGTTGGTGCCAGCTCGACAGCCTGCCTTGGCCGAGTGTGACCAGGTAGCTGGCCTTTACCCTAGCGGCAGATTGGGCATGACACGCTGCCTTCTGTCTAGTCTGTTTTGGAATCTCCCACTTTCACTTACTTTTCTTCTTAGCAAAACTCCCACCCCAGCCCCTACCCCAACCTCTATAGATCTAAATCAGTTGGCTTGTTGTGTCTCTGCAGAATCAATCCAGTGTTACAGGAACAGAAACAAACCCTAGTCCTGTCTGTTGGTCTCCCGTCCCAACTTCTGTTCACTCAACAAACATGGGAGCATCGTCTGGTTAGGCTTTGGACACAACAGACTGACCCCTACCCCCAGGGAACTGGCAGCCCCTCCGGGGAAAAGAGAAGCGGATGTTTTTAGGCTGTAATTTAATGGTCGTATGGGTTTTGCCAGGAGACGTGGGGATGAGGAATGAGCATTGCAGGCAGAGACGACATTTGCTGGTGAGAGAACACAGCAGGCAGTAGGACTTGAAGGAAGGCAGGGTGGCCAGTGGGCACAGAGAGATGAGGGCAAGTAGCAGTGATGGGCTGGGGAGGAGCCAGGACTCCAGAGAAAGGAGCCTTGACTTCATCCTGAGAGTAATGCAGGGCCTTGGAAGCTTTAAACAGGGAAGTGACCAATCCAATTTGCTTTCATAGATGGGGCTGGAGAGCAGAAGTCCTATAAAAGTCCCAGCCCCTGGGGCAGCAAGCAACAGCATCACTGAAAGCAGCAGCATTTTCAAGGACAGGGGCCATGTTCTCCCACTTGGGGATCAAATTACCTACGTTTTCTTTTATTTCCACCCCCACGCCGCTGCCTGATTCCTATCCCTGGCCCCACTGTGACTGGTTTGCCTAGCCTTTAGGTAAGATGCTAGATTGACCAGGTGTCCAGCAACAAACGAATGGATAAAGAAGACATGGTGTGTGTGTGTGTGTGTGTGTGTAAAACAATGGAATATGATTCAGCCATAAAAAAGAATAAAATCCTATCATTTGCAGCAACATAAGTAGAATGCAGGGACATTATGTTGAATGAAATAACCAGGAAGACAAAGTTGAACACTGTATGTTCTCACTCACATGTGGAAGCTAAAAAGATAGTTGATCTCATAGAAGTAAACAGTAGAACAGAGGACACCGGCGACTGGGAAGGGAAGGGAGAAGGGATGAATAAGGAGAGGTTTGTTAAAGTAAACACAATGACAGCTAGATAGGAAGAATAAGCTGTACTGTTCTATACCACTGTGGGATGATTACAGTTAACAATACATAATTTCCGATAGCTAGAAGGAGGATATGGAACGTTTCCAACACAGAGATGATAAATGTTTGAGATGATGGGTATGTCAATTACCTTGATCTGATCATTGTACATGATATATATCAAAACATCACTATGTACCCCATGAATGTGTACAATTATTATTTGTCAATTTCAAAATTATTTTAAAAGATGCTAGGTTGGCCAAGCTCAGTGGCTCATGCCTGTAATCCCAGTACTTTGGGAGGCCAAGGCAGGTGAATTCACCTGAGGTCAGGAGCTCGAAACCAGCCTGGCCAACGTGGTGAAATTCTGTCCCTACTAAAAATACAAAAAATTAGTTGGGTGTGGTGACAGGCACCTGTAATCCCAGCTACTCAGGAGGCTGAGGCATGAGAATCGCTTGAACCCAGGAGGCAGAGGTTGCAGTGAGCCGAGATCATGCCATTGCACCCCAACCTGGGCAACAAGAGGTTAACTCCATTTCAAAAAAAGAAAAAAGATGCTAGGCTGACTGTACTCCCAATCCATCACGCTATTTTTAACCATCCTTTGATCATTTACTCAATAACAATTTCTAAAGTGTTGCTGTATGCCAGGTGCTGAGTTAGTCATTGTGGGATACAGAATGGGAGATTTATGTGTTTCCTGATCTCAAAGAGCTTAGAATTTATTCAGTGTCCAAACTTGCCCATGCATCGAATCATCTATAAATTTTTAGAAAAATATAGCCAAATGAGCTTCACCCCAGACTAACTGAATCAGAATGTTTCAGAGTAAGTTCCAGGAAGCCATATTATTAAAATTCCTCTACAGGTAATTTGGCTGAGCAGCCAGAACCTCTGATCCCTAGAGAAATGCTGAACTGGAATTTCTCTGGTGACTTTTCCACTACATAGTTGAACAGACTCAGAATCTGGCTCCTGGCCATAAGACAGAGAAATCACCAGAGAAGACAGGACAAGCCTGGGACCTGCTCACTTGCCTTCAAAAAAACAGGTGGGGCAGGTGGGATGGGTAAATGTAAGGAAACAGAAGAATGTACTGGGATGGTGGGGTGGGCTGTGCATGCTTAGATGGAAGGTGCCTCTATCTCTTTATAAATTATATAAATTGTCCATTTAGAAGGCAGAAGACCAACTCTCTGGCTTGTTGAAACAAACACTCCTTCTTTCTCGGCTGCACCTTGGTCAAGTAGGGATGATTGCACTGGCCAATTTCAAATGGCGACCCTGATGAATAATAACAATCTCCAACTGCGTTATACACAAACCCCTGTCTCCACCAATGAAGTCTGAGTACTAGGGCAAATTGAAGCAAAGGGTGGTGGGTGATCCTGTTAGTTTGCTGTCCTTGGAAATAGTTGGATCATGCCTAGAAAGCAGGTCTTTTTGGAGTTTGAGGGGATTAAAATTTTAGTTCCAGTTAACTTTCTGTCTCTTGGAGAAGACTGTTCCCAGAAATCTAATTGTGAAGTATTTATTTGTTGACAGCTTATGATGAGCCAGCTACTGTGATGCCTTAAACATGAATATATTTACAATCTTCCAGGGAAGATAAGATACAGTTATGCGTAAAAGTAAATAAACACAAGACTTGGGTTATTTCCAGACTATACTAGAAGAGATGGTTTCATGGGCATCCTGAAAGCTTATCCGAGCAGTATGTATTTGAGGGCAAAATACTCTGGGTGCCATACATTCATATAAGACATCATCTTTGTCCTCAGGAAGCTTACAATCTGATAGAAAAGACAGGACGTGTAAGTATATAATATAGTAGAAAATAGTATAGGTTAGGCCAGGCACAGTGGCTCATGCCTGTAATCCAGCACTTTGGGAGGTTGAGGCGGGTGGATCACTTGAGGTTAGGAGTTCAAGACCAGCCTGGCCAACATGGTGAAACTCTGTCTCTACCAAAAAATACAAAAATTAGCCGGACATGGTGGTGCATGCCTGTAGTCCCAGCTACTTGGGAGGCTGAGGTGGGAGAATCACTTGAACCCAGGAGGCTGAGGTTGCAGTGAGCCAAGATTACGCCACTGCATCTAGCCTGGGTGACAGAGTAAGACCCTGTCTCAACAACAAAAAAAAAAAAAAAAAAAAAAAAAAAAAAAAAAAAAAAAAAAAAAAAAAAAAAAAAAAAGAAAGAAAGAAAGAAAAGAAAATAGTATAGGCTGGCATAAGGGATAAGAGGAATTCAATGTTAGCTTTAGTGTCAACAGAACTTGCACTGAAATATTCAACTTTTTTTCCACAGCCCTGGACAACTTTCAGGAAGACCGTTCTGATCTGTAGCAATTAACACAAAATCATCCTCAGAAAAGGGGTAAGGAGGGCACCACTTGACCTAACAGAATCCTATACATGCCAACAATGTAAAGGTTTGATGGGTGTTTGTACTTAGTCCTCTCAATTATTTCTCAGAGATACCCACAGCTTAAAATGCAGGAACCAAGAGCTTTGAGCATAGACATCTGGATGAAAAGTGTCCACGTGAGGAAAGTCGCTGCCCCTTTGTGCAGAGGTAGGTGCCCTGATACTTGCCTGACAGCTGGAAAGAGTGGCTCAGAAGAGGTAGGTGGGAGAAGGGGCCACATCGTATCTCCCTGAGCCTCCTGGTTAAAAACCTATGTGTGATTTTTCAGGCCTGCCCACAAACTCAGGGAAAGCTGGCCCCTACTCCAGACTTGGGGCACAGGCACAGCCCATTCATGGCAGTCTCTGGAGGGAAATATCAAGGTCTCAGGTCTCTCTGGTTGGTCATGGTCACCACATATTTGCATTCCTAGCCCCTGAATCTTCATTCCTGGTTTCTTTATCAGAAGCCTTGGGCAGAGGTATTCTTTTGGTACCTCTGCAGAGGCATCCTTTGGGTGGGGCAGGGAAGGAAGAGAAACCTTGAAGCCACTTTTCCCCAATGACTCAGAACCTAGTACTTCCACTCCTAGTCTTCCCCCTCCCTTGCCCTCAGCCCCAGAGTCCATAAAACTCCCAGAGCCTTTTGTTCAGGGCTCTGTCAGCAATGAGACCACCCGACCCCACATTCCTGTGTGTTCCATGGGGGAAATGGAACACGGAGAGTCCACGCTTTCTCTGGTTTCACATACTTGCTTATACCATTGCAAGACATGATGTCAAGCTTTTAAGCTTGACTCTCGTTTTGGGCTTGTTGCCTTAATTGGCTATTGTGACACCTGGCAGCTCAGCGTTCCCTCTCCCAGTTCAATTGAGCTCCTGAAAGAGGAACTCTGCCTTCAACCTGCCTGGGGCAAACGCTCAAAGACAGACTTCATTTCTGTTACAGGCTCTGCCTTCTCCTAATATGTTTCCACTGCATTTCTAGATTCAGATCTCTCTCCTCCATATCACACATTCACAAACAATAACTGCCTGAGGGCCAGGAGAGGCACAGGGCCTGCCTCATTATTCCTCCCCTGCATGCTGACTCTTCCACTGGGGCTGGGCAGAGTCAGCACACACAGGAGGGAACAATGAGGCAGGCCCTGTGCCAGATTCAGACTTCCAGACCTGAGAACTACCCAAACCCCAGAGACACAATTCTTCCACCTACTTTACTGAGGAGGACCCCGAGAGTCTGGGAAGTAAGTGACTTGGCCAGGGTCACCCAACGAGAACCATGTTCTCACCCTTGGGTTCAAACTCTGATCATGACCAGGCTGCCTCCTTGAATCTCCTCTCTACTCTCCTGGTACGGTTTCCATGCAGAGCTGAGTCCTTGGGTGCCCAGGACTACACTAAGTCCTCTCAAATCAGTACTTTCTAGGAGGCTGTAGCCTAACTGGGGAGAGAGGCGAGAGCTGGGTTCCCAGACTTGAGCAGGCATTAGAATCAGCTGGTGGACTAGTTAAAACACAGATTTGCTGGCCCCACCCCAAGGTTGCTGACTCAGTAGGTCTGGGATGGAGTCTGAGAATTTTTACTTCTAGCAAGTTTCCTGGTGTGGCTGATGAGAACCACTGGACTAACCATAAACAACCGAAAATGACAGAGACAGTGAATGGAAACTGAGCAAAGGCAGGCAGAGAAAGGAGAGGAGTGAGGGTGGCATTGCTTCTAAGGGCAGGAAACAAACTCCAGGGGCTGGTCCTTGGGAGGTCCTTCTCTACCCTCTACCTTCATCTACCCTGACTTCGGGTTTATCTAGAAGTTTCACAGTAGGATATAAATTCTCTCTCTCTCTGCTGAAGGGCCCTGGCCAACAGGTAAAGCCAAAACCATCACCTGTAGGAGGAGGTTGCTTAGAGCTGGCTCCTGTCCCAACACCCTCCTCTCAGCTACCCTGTTCACATCGCTGCAGGCTGCTCAGCTGCCTGCCTCCCATGAAGCCTGGGGGCCCTGTCCTAAAAGCCTTGAGGATGAAGAGTCGCAGAGGGTGGTTGTGGCGATCTCACCCATCTCTCCCTCGATTCTTCCATTTACTCACATAAGCCCTGGAAGGCCAAGGACACTGACACTCGGAGAAAGCTTAGGGAGTGGGTACATTGCACAAGGATTGGGAGAGGGGGAGTGGTAAAAACTCCACAGCTCACATTCATTGACTCAGCTCATCTTTCAAGGCTACAGTTCTCCTGAGTCATCAGTGAGCATGGACTTACTTTCATAGTCACTAAGGCTGAATGTGGGCCACTGGGATCTAAACTGGTGTTTAACCACACAGAGGTGAGTCAGACACACACACACACACACACACAGAGAGAGAGAGAGAGCAAAAGAGAGAAGAAAGGGCATTTAGCTCTCTCTCAAGTAGGGGTGAAAATCCAGGAGCGAATCTGAAACAATCCACTCTCCAATCCGTCCACTGTTTAACTAGCTCCATGTAGCTACAAGGAAATCGAGGCATAACTGCTGTGTCCACTAGCCTAAAGCTGTTCCAGGGACAGCAGCAGCCTCAGGAGGAGGCCAAAGATTGGCCAATGAAAAGGCAGAAAGCAGGGACTCTCCACCCAGGCAGAGGCACCAGAGGGCCCAGGCAGGGAATGGACAGCTGGTGTAATGGTCTCCTACCTTTTCTCAAGACTCTGCCAGCTAATGACCTACTGAGGCTGCCCCTTGACCTTGAATACAAATGGCCTTATGCCCAAATAGCCACTAGCTCAGATCCAACCCACAACCTCCTGTGAGTTTCTCAGCCCCAGGCTGGCTCTGCAGGTAAGAGATAGACATGATGTTGTGGCAAATGTAACCCATGCCAACCAGCATGTAGCTATTTCTACCTAGTTTTATTGTTATGAACTCCAGACAAGAGACTTAGAAACTATGTATGATTTTCTATATCAAAAGCCTGTGTCTGAGGCTTAGGGGTCACTCCTCCCTTTTCCACCTCCCTGTGTGTGTTCGTTGGGGGTGGATGGAGAATCTGCCATGGAATCCCTGTCACCAGTCCCTTCCAGAAAAGCTTGCATGTGTCGGTGGGCATTTCTCTCCCTGGAGAGGAGATGGGGGAGGCCCTGGACGTGCTTCCTGGAGCCACAAGTAAAGGGGAGGCTGCTGATTCACCACCAGCAGCTTCCTGGAATGACAGTTCTGGGCTGGCAGACAAAGAGTATTTTTCCAAGGTAATCTAGGCCTGTTACAACATTCCTGCTCTGCCCCCATCAGACCTTCCCGTAAGTCCAACCAGAAAGTCACCCAGACCACACATTCCTGAGCAGCCAAGCACAAGATTCCAGACACAGTGTTTCCAACCTGTCTTGCTATCTCTCCTGGGACATGGGATCCAGTCACCGCCACGGCCTCTGTGCTTCCTCAGCCAAGGCCATGCGTTTGCCGCGCTGGCCCTGGAGTCATGTGGGAGCGGCCGTGTGGTTCCAAGTCAATTGGGAGGGGAAGGCCTGACCTGATTCCCCTGACAATGGTCAGCTGGGAAAGAGCAGAGCCTTGAGCTTGCTTTGTCCCCGCATTTCACAAAGACACTGTCTCTGGTTCTCCCAGCTTTCTGAGACAGAAAGCTACCATGTTCCAGACCAAATCCATCTCGCTTTTTTTTTTTTGCTTGTTTTTTCAGAAATAAGGCACTGTTTTGGAAGTGCCTCTGTTTGAGGCTGGTGTTTGGTTCTCTCCCTCTTGTACAAGGGACATGAAGGAGAACCCATCTCTGCTGCTTTTGAAGTGCAGTGGCTTTCATTTGGAATGGAAATCTTTTTGGGTGGCACCAGGGGCTGTGTAGAAAGGACCAGGGAGAAATTCTAGACTTTGGTGTTCTGCCTCTGAGACAGACTGTGATGGGAAATACAAACAAGAAAAATCCTTAATTCCACTTTCCTCACCCCTTCCTGGCAAATGGAATCGAATGAGGTTGAGGGTGACTAGGGAATAAGGCAGAGGGAGTGGAGGGAGGAGGGCCTGCTCTTAGAAGCAGCGTCTGAACTCCACCCCCTCCGGGATGAACTGGAAAGTGACTTCTCTCTTCCTTGACTGATGGCTATGGGGCCTTTAAATGGGAAAATAATGATGTCTCAACCAAATATAATTTGTGTTGAGAATTAAGAGTTCACAAGTTATTCTCTTTCTATTTTTATTTTTTAAGAAACAGCCTTGCCCTGTTGCCCAGGCTGGAGTGCAATGGTGCTATCATAGTTCACTGCAGCCTCAAAATCCTGGGCTTAAGTGATCCTCCCACCTCAGCCTCCTGAGCAGCTAGTACTACAGGTAAACACCACCATCCCTGACCAATTTTTCTATTTCCTGAAGAGATGAAGTTTCACTATGTTGACTAGGCTGATGTCAAATTCTTTGTCTAATTCGATCTTGTGCCTGGGCCTCCCAAAGTGCTGGGATTATGGGTGTGAGCCAATGCCCCAAGGCAAGTTATCCTTTTTTATCTTCATCATAATCTTATTCGGTGGGTAATGTTATTGTATCATCATTTAATAGAGAAAGAGAACCAAGGATTGGGAGTGTTTAACAGCCAGCCCAGGATGAATGCATCGAGTTTCAAATCCACGTCTCCTGATTCCAAAGTCCCTATTTCTCACAGTCCATGTTCTATACTCAGCAGATGCTGTTGACAGGCTCTCTGAATCCAGGAGGCAGCTCTAAGCCTCAGAAAGTAAGTTGCTAGAATACCAGTTAGGGTCCTAATATTCTAAGAGATACAGACCTAACAGAGTTTGCGGTCCCTGTGGCTTTGTGGCAGGGTTTGTCTACAATAAGCACATGGCGTTCACAGGGCTTAACTCAGTCCTATAACAGGAGCTGCAGAACGGACAGGGCAAGCAGTCCTCTTCAGCAAGTACTGCAGGCCATGTCTTAACCTCTCAGATGAAGTTGCAAAACCTTTGTAAACTCTCTCTCCCACCCCTTATTATACAACCATTTCTCAAAGCTTAATTCAAGACTTTATTTCTGTTTTCAACAGTTACACACCTTATCTCTAAGAATAACCATTTTCAATGCTTTTGGTTTTTTCCCACTGAGCTCTTTGCCCCAAGATTGTCCAGGAGCTAGGCATGGCTGAGTCTGCACTGGTGATTACCTGATAAACAAACAGCGATCCTTCCTCCTCCCCCATCCCACAATCCCGGGTCCCTGACTTGGTTCTCTATCCCTTGTCCTTCAGAGGAGAATCAACCTCTCTCCAGCCCCAGGGGGCTAAGGTTTTGTCCGAGACTTAGATTCTCGGCACTGGTTCTGTATTCTGACTGCGCATTGGAACCACCTATGGGGCTTTAAAAATTCCACTGATGCCAACAGGGGCTCCAGGGCTCCCTCAGTAGCTGTGGCTTGGCTCTCATTATTCCCTTGCCAAATGATTGGCGTTAGGGATGGTCACGTGATGCTAAACTGGCCAATGGGGTATGAGGATGTGAGGATGTGAAGCTTCTGGGAATGTTTTCCACAGCTAAAAGCAAAAAAGCTGCAATTCAGGGGCGTTTTCTTTTTCTCCCTGGAAGTTGTTGTCTATGTGCCCCAAAGGGAGGAGCTTAATTTAGTTAGCAATCTGTGGACATTATCTCATTTGATCCTCACACTACCCTTTGAGGGTGTTAATATTTTGGTTTAGTTATTAATTTACAGACAAGGAAACTAAGATTCGTGGAAGTTTCAGTATCTCGTCACCCCCTTCAATGACAACAGCCGAGCAGAGTCAGGGTGAACCTGGTCCTGCTTGGTTCTAAAGACCATGATTTTCTCACTATTTCCCTATTTGCAAAGTTGTGCTGGTAAGATGTCTAAATAATAAAACTAATAAAAGTCCTAATAAAACTAATAAATGTCCTGGCCAGGTGCAGTGGCTCATGCTTGTAATCCCAGCACTTTGGGAGGCCCAGGTAAGGAGGATCACTTGAGGCCAATAGCTCAAGACTAGCCTGGGTTGATAGCAATACCTTATCTCTACAAAAGTGAAAAGAAAAAAATTTAGCCAGGCATGGCGCAGGAGCCTGTAGTCCTAGCTACTCGGGAGGCTGAGGTGGGAGGATCACTTGAGTCCAGGAAATCCAGGACTTTGAGGCTACATTAAGCCAGGCTCACACCACTGCACTCCAGCCTGGGCAACAGAGTGAGATCCAGTTTCAAAAAAAAAAAGAGTCCTGACTTTTAGCACTTACCAATTTCCATGGTATAAGTAGTCCCACAATAACTAATTTTAAGCTACCATTGTGAGCTCTCTGAGCACTAACTTGAAAGAGATGTGTGCAATCAGCTTTCATGAACCAGCGTGATCCAGCTCCAGCAAACCACTGGAAAATGGGACAAGGGCTCAAACCTGTTCTTTTTTTTTTTTTGAGATGGAGTTTCACTCTTGTTGCCCAGGCTAGAGTACAATGGTGCGATCTCAGCTCAACGTAACCTACACTTCCCAGGTTCAAGTGATTCTTCTGCCTCAGCCTCCCTAGCAGCTGGGATTGCAGGCCTGCACCATGATGCCCAGCTAATTTTGTATTTTTAGTAGAGACGGGGTTTCTCCATGTTGGTCAGGCTGGTCTTGAACTCCCAGCCTCAGGTGACCTGCCTGCCTTGGCCTCCCAAAGTGCTGGGATTACAGGCGTGAGCCACCATGCCAGGCTCAAATCTGGTCTTTGATGCTAAAAACATGTTTTCCTTCATCCCCCTACCAGAGCTTTCTCTGAACACACACCTCCCCAGAGCAGATCTTTACACTGGCATTCTGCATTGTTAGAAAAGGTGCTTAGCTCTAGTTCCTAGAAGACAGAATAAGGATAATGGGGGACAAATCAGTAGGGGTGAACTTCAGAGGTTTCCTAATGCCTCCAGGATGATAGTGATACAAGCAGGAGTCCCAGAGAACTACTTATCATTCTGCATGAAAGTGGGCTGAGAAAGCCCTTGCCATTTGTTTGATCTCATTGCCATCTGAGCTGCTGTGCCTTTTGTACACACTGCTGAGCCCCCAGCAATGCTGTGCACAGATTCATGACTGTGTGGGACAGTGAGAATAGCAGGGGCCTGGGCATGTGGCCAGTGGAAACATGATGGTGAGCCAACTCAGGCCAGCCCCAGTGGGCCCCCTAGGGCAAACACCATAATAATAGTGTGCTTGCTAAGCCCATTCCACACGATGGTACGCTAGCCTCTCAGGGTGGGGAGAGCCCTCCAGTTCAGATCCATCATCCCCACCGAGAATTGTAGACTGACGATGTCCAGTGATCTTCTCTCTGAAGGAAGTCTATTACATATTTAGGGACCTTGATGGAAATGTTCATTTTTATGCTAACATTGTACCAGAGCGAGCATAGAAAGTCAACACCAAGACAAAAGTATGCCAAATTGCAGGGTCTTTATTGCTGGCAGCCATGGAGGACTCGCGTCTCTCCAAACTGTGGCCCCGTAAGGAGGATGCCAAGACCTTTTATGCCTGTAAACCACCTCCTAGGTAGTGGTGGGGGGCGAGGGGCTTTGGACATTCTGAGGGCCAGTGGACTATGGACATTCGGTAAACCACCTCCTGGGCGGGGGTGAGGGTGAGGGGCTCCGGACATTCCGATTATTACTTAAGTGGTTCACAGAAGTCAAGATAAGCATTAGTTTACACATTGTCTGGGTAGGGTGGAAATTACAGACCTTAGTTACTTATTACAAGTTGTAGGGGCCAAGATGGCACGGGTTTGGACTGCTTGCCTGTCACATCAGGGTTACAGAGAGCAGTTTCAACAGAAAGTCAAGGTATGGTTGAGGTATGCAGTTTTATGGGGCTTTTACCATGTCACACTATTCCGTGACAATGGCATGCATAGTAGTCAGGATAGGCTAGGTTATGCTGCAGGGACAAACACTGATCATAATCTCAGTGGCATGAAACGGCAGTAATAAAACGGAAAACAGAAAAGCTTTCTAATGTTAAAATCAGCACAAGAAGTTCACAAGAAATATAAGCCCCCTTCTGGTAATAGAGCATCTGTAGATGAAAGAGAAAGCAGGATTCCTCAACATTTCTGTTTGGTTTTTTTTTTTTGGGGGGGGGGTTTGTTTTTCTCAAGGAGAATGATTTTTGAGATGACACAAGTATAATACTCATTGATGAAAATGAATCGTAGCCCAAAGTAGATAAAGGGATCATACAAAGCATTCAGTGAGAATAGGCTGAATTGCAGAACAATTATTTCAGCAGTAATGAGCACTGGGAGTGGTGTTGATCATTAGAGCTATGCATGGGTTCATAAAGAACAGGTCTTGAAAGTCGAATCTCATTTTCTTCTTAGATGGTTCCTGGACTGGTTGATCAAGGATAGGTGATCATTTTTGCATAGCTGAACTTCAACAACATACATGACAAAATCTTACCCTGTTTCCTTCTGGCCAACCTGGATTCAAGAAACAATGGTACAGAGAATGTGGCGATTAAATAGATTAGTATCAATCTGGAATAGTCGTTCTGCAACCTTGCATAACCCCTGCTCTTCTTGGATTAACAGAAAAATTTCAAGTCTTACATTAAGCTTATTTGAGATTTCATACCTTCAACATTGTGACTAAACACAAAAATCAAACAATGGGACAAAGGGCTACATGTTTTCAAGCTACTCATGCCCTCCCAGAAGATTCTAATATAGAAGAGCACATGAGTTTAGAGATTGATTCATTTATTCATTAAACTAGTATTTATTGAGCACCTATTATATTTCAGGCATATTGTGGTTGCTGAAAAAACTAGAGTGAAAAAGACACCCCAAGATCCCTGCACTCATGGAATTTACATTCTAATCAAAACATGTTATAATGTTTGCCCAAATTAACCCCATGGTGAGGCAGCCCTGTGGTCTGTCTTCTTTATAACTGTATCCATGGCACCTGGCATTTGTAGGTGCTTAAGACCTGTATGTTGTCGAACGATAAAATCAGAGCTGGGTGTCAGACACACGCTCTTTGATAGCTATATGCCAGAACAAATTGAAGAAATAAACATGAACTGTACTTCGGTCTGAAAAAGCGCATTATATCAGGATGAGAAGGAGGCAATAGGTCTTGACACCATGAATAAAAATTAGGCAGAGGCAAAGACAATAAATTCAATGTATTTAGTCATCTAACAAATATTAGGATTTACTAGAACTTTTTCCAAGTGATAGGGCCAGAACAATGAGCAAGGAAGTCATAGTCCCTACAGTTCTTGAGCTTAGAATCTAGTGAATATAAAACAGGGTGCTGTGGCTGCCAAAAAATATATATAAAGTGCAATCTTAGCCTCTAGGGTTATGAGTGTGATGTCTCAGATGTGAGGAAGGATGAGTTCCACTGAGTTTTGCCATGGTTAGGCTGTGCCTAGAAAACTGAACTCAGCTCTAGACACCACCGCAGAGATACAAAGCTGGATCGTATTCAGAGGAGAGTGAACTAACTGAGTGATGAAGGGAGCAGAAACATAGCACAGCAAGTGAGGAGGTAACTGGGGTGAGCCGCTGGAGAAAAGACAAGTGGACAGCATAACCACCTTCCAATATGTGAAAAGCTAATGTGGTGGTCATTACTTTTGTTTCCCAACTATTTCCAGCTCTCTGCCTCCTGAGCACAGACAGGTGAGGCCGTGTGACTAATTCTAGCCAGCAAGTCCAGAGGAGAATGGTGTACAGTACTTGCAAGCCAGAGCATTTCAGTGCTGGTGAGACACTTTCTGCTCCGGTGAATAGCAGTGATGAGAGGTGGTGGCTGGGCTCTGATAGCCTGGGTCCCTGAGTGATTAACATGAATAGGACCCTTAGCGTACCCTCAATGAACATTTTGAATGAGCAAAAAATAATAGTTGCTGTTACGGTTTTTATTATTGCCATTTCATGCCACTGAGATTATGATCAGTGTTTGTCCCTGCAGCATAACCTAACCTATCCTGAATAATATGCATGCATGTGAAAGGCAATCAGGTATGAGATAGTGTCAACTATGTGACTTGAGGGACAAGTGATCTATGTGAGCCTAAAGGGAATCCCGGGATTGAGACAGCATGCAGAGAAGGTCCACAGGTGTGCCAGAGCATGCGGTTTGCACAGAGATGGACAGGGAGAAAATTCAAATGATAGAGATTTTCTACATGGTGGGAGTAGCGTGGGGTTGGCCTCTATCAGGGGAGACCAACTGACCATATCCCCCTGCCCCCTTTTAGCCAAGAGTACAAGGCTACAAGAACTCGAGAGATCATCTAGGTTATTCCTGGCTCTGTCAGGTCAAATGAATACTAGACCATCCTGGTTTCTAATTTGAAATGTCTCCAAAGAAGATTCCTGTCTCACCCTCTGCAATCCACTTGCATGTCTGACCACACTCGGTGCCTACACAATCTTCACTTTGTCTAGCCTAAATTCTTCTGTGGTCTAAGCCCTCAGAAGAATGACGCCTCTGTGGGTAAGAACGGCCTTGGTGGCATGAGAAAGGCAGCCCTGGGTGATCTGGAAGGGCTGGTGCATGGGGATAGGAATGCTGAGGCCTTTTCCAATAAGAATACACAGGACTATGGAGACTCTTGTTTTACTAGAAACCTTCTTCACAGATACCTTAATCTAGGAAGAAAACGCCTTTGGTTCTTGGCTCTCCTATTGGCTTCAAGCTCTTAGGTGTGCCAGGCTCTACTGAACATCTTGACACATGTCCTTTCTTCTCTGAACTGGCTCACAGGCATGGTGAGTAACCAGAGGGTGACCGGCAATACCAATGCTGGGTGTGGTCTTTGTGTGATTCGGTCAGAAGCAAATAAAATGTACCTTTGTGTTAAATCTGGCAGGACAAAATAGTTCCTGAGACTGGTGAGAAAAGCCATTTAGGCAAATTGTGGATATTTCGTGGCCTCTTTGTAGGGTAAGCAGCAGAATCTGAAATTTAAGACTGATCCTGTATACCAGGTGGAGCTCAGGACATCCTAGGAGAAGATTTGATAAGGTCTCCTGAGGAGGTTCTGTAGCCAGTTAGTTAGAATAGTGAAATCCCTCCAAACTGGAGCTGGCATGGTGTCAGCATCCAAAGGGATGGGCGTCATGGAGAACACGAGTGACCAACTCTGTCCATTTTCAGATGGACATCACAAGCAACCTTCCACAGCCCTTTGTGGGAGAGCTGATGATAATAATAGCCAACATCGATTGAGCATTTCTGTGTCCCAGCCCTGCGGCAAACGCTTGACATATATTATCACAGTTAATCCCAGCAGTATTAACACAAGGCAGGTAGGCGCTATTCTCACTCCCATTTCACAAATGAAAGTTGAAATTGGGGAAGGAACTACCCTTTCTTAAGAACACACAGTAAGAGTGGATTCCAGGGCTGCCCTCTACTCTTACCAGCCAGGGCTCTTACCCATGGCACATCTTGCCTCCTAGACTTCATGGGCACATAGGGGGGCTCTCCTAGGCACTCTGTGCTGCTGACACAGGGTGATGCCAAAATCACAGAAACACATGGGAAAGGTGACTGCCACTTCTGGGCTCTAAGAGGGCCTATAAAATAAATATGCAAATCAAAAGTTTATGCCATCTTGGTGGTTGGAAAACTGGCTATGTAACAGTTTGGCTCTAAGAATCAAGTGGTGCAGGGAGAGAAAGTGCAGAACGGATTTGCTACATTGGGGAGTAAAGAGCGAGGAAGCAGGAGGAGGGGGAGAACGGTGGACAGGGCAGTGGCGGTGAAGAGGTTGGGGTGGGATGAAGCCCAGGGTGGCTCCCTTAGCTTTGGTTCTAATTCAACGCAGGAATAAAGGGAGACTACAAGCTCCTCACAGCTGCACTCCGGCCAGCTCTGTCCAACTTGCAACTCAATTCAGAGGAACATCTCACCACGGGGCTCATTTTCATCACAAACATCTACTACAGTTGCAATGGAGTCTTATCCTTGGATGACGTAAAATGAGAAGTTACAGGGCCCAGTGCGACCCTGAGCCAGGGGCAATCACTGTGGGATGTCTGCTCATTTTAAGTCAACAGTGCCAGATTAAGCAACCAGGATGACCAAACTTGGGAATAATGAACAGCTTTATCATGTTAGCATGTGAAATGGCCAAATCCATGGCTGGAATATTTTCAAGGCAAAGTGTATCCACTTAAGATCTGAGTGTGGTGGCTCACGCCTCTAATCCCAGCACTTTGGGAGGCCGAAGTGGGTAGATTATCTGAAGTCGGAGTTCAATTAAGATCAATAAATGACAAATGGGATGCTTTAATTTTTGCTTTTATTATTTTTTTCTTGAGACAGAGTCTCCCTCTGTCACCCAGGCTGGAGTGCAGTGGCATGATCTCAGTTTCCTGCAGCCTCCACCTCCAGGGTTCAAACTATTCTCCTGCCTCAGCCTCCTGAGTAGTTGGGATTACAGGTGCCTATACCACGCCTGGCTAACTTTTTAGTAGAGATGGACTTTCACCATGTTGGCCAGGCTGGTCTAGAGATCCTGACCTCAAGTGATCCACCCACCTCAGCCTCCCAAAGTACTGAGATTACAGGCATGAGCCACCGTGCCTGGCCTATTTTTGCTCTTTTCTTTGCTGCCAAGTTACACCAGCTCAGCTCCGTAGCTGTAAACACGCAGCTGCCAAGTAGGCTCCAGGCTGCACACCTTCTTCCTGATGCTGCTGCATAAGCCAGCAGGGTGGGTGATAAGGAGTTACTGAAACAAGAAGTGGCTCCTCTAGGAGGGGAGAAAGGACTGGAAACTCCACCAAGGCTCAGAAGTTACCCCAGGGGTTCAGATGGGGTTCACGGGATTCAGAGAGAACCAGACTATTTCCTCTTCCCCTTCCTCGAGGAGTTTGAAGTCCTGATTTCACCACCTTTGCCTGCCCAGTTCTTGGAACTGGGGTTAGCAGCTGTAGCTCTTTGATATGCAAATCATACAGTCTCACTACTGATGAATTGCTCTACCCAGGGAAAGGCTAATACTGTCCTGCCCAGCTGGCAGTTTATCTTGGTACATCCTGCCAACCCCACAAAGGTGGAAAAACGAAATTGGTTTTCATAGAAGAAACTCACTGAACTGGAGTAAAAGTAGGGACCCTGGAGTTAAACTGCTTAATCCGAATCCTGACCCCACTGCTTTAGTTGTGTGACATTAGACAAGTGACTTAATCTCTTTGTACTTCAGTTTCCCCCATCTGTACAATGAAACTGAGAGTACCCACCTCATGGGGTACAGAAGAAGTAAATACATTTAAAGTATTTAGAACAGGGATTCACATGCAATAAACAGGCAACATGTTAGCCATTAAGTGAAAACAGCTTTTGCAGTCAAAGGCTGATTCACATCACAAAGCAAAGGCTTGAAGTTGTCCTTTTAAACACTCAGTGCCACGTGTCTAATTTAAGTAGGTCAGTGTGGAATGGCTTGAGAGAGTAGGAGCAAATGGGTGTGGGATGAGGACCGGGTGGGAAGGACAGTGGGATGATAAAGGCTGAGGATGTCTTAAGATGGTCCTGAGGGAGTGAAAGGTCACAGGGTGACCTCCATGCTGCCCATTGATCTGAGGGAAGCCAGGAGCTCCACTGGACTCTGCCCCAGCTGCCTGAATGGCCCGCTGCCCACTCTGTGCCAGCCTTCTCCAGGAAGTGTGGGCAAAGCAGCCTTGTGATCCCTTGGAAGGGGATGCCAGATCTAGCAGAACTGAAGAAAGATGTGAAGTAGAATTCCAGGAATTGAAGACTCTTTTGAGCTTTAGGTAAATATTCGGTATATCTTCTCTCTTTTCAGATATAAAAGAGGATTGAGGAAGAAGTTCTAGAAATCTCACCTTAGCAACATCATTAGCTGCTGAATAACCTGATACGCATGGAACGAATAGCCTCAAAAGAATGGAGTCATCCCAAACTGGGGAACCCAGATGGTGGGCTCGAGAATCAATTGTGACGAAGGAAGTTGCTGAGTGATCACAGACTTACCGAAGACAGTGTTTCGGCTCTGTGTGGCCATGATAATGAGTTTTGTGAATGAAACAGGAGGCAAGCTTTATTTTTTGTGGTTCTTTACTGCAGAGGAGTTAACCATACCAAAAAGCTGATCAATCCCACAGAGCAATAGAAGACCCAAAGTAGAGGAACTATGAAGGCCAAAAAAGTCCCAAAGTCAGAATGATCCCTCCCTTTCCCAGACCAGAGCATCAAAGATTTAGACCCTAGACCTGGATATACTCCTTACCAAGCCTGAACCCTTTGGGAGACCAATGAACTCAACTTCTCTGAGCCTCTCTTCCCACTTGTAATATGTGCTGCAATACTCCCACTGTCATCAGTAGACACAGTGGGCGTGTCATGAAGATCTAGTGGCATGATGTGGGTGAGAATGACTATGTGTGCTAAGTGTGACACAAATGGAAAGGGAAGCTCCTAGCTACTCTATTCATTCAAAAGTGAGTGTTCACATTGGAAAGCAAAAAGAGAACCTATGAGAGACGAGACTGTCAGTACTAGCCAGCTACTCCTCAGCTGCTCTGTAATTCCCCTATCCCATCTGTAGTTAGAGGGAAGCCATGTTTTGGCCAGTCAGTGTGAGAAGAGGTAAGGTGTGTCCCTCCTAGGAGAGGTAGAGAGGCAGCTCGCATCCCCTCCATGTCTCTTCCTTGCTCTGGAGGCTTTGCAAAGCTACATTTTCCAGATGGTGTAGTTGTAGGATGGAGGAGGATTGTTGAACTTACATGCTACTCTATGTGAATGAGAAATAAACATTTATGATGTCTAGCCCCTGAGATCTTGAGGGTTAGTCTGTTACAACTATGCTTAGCAGTCATCACCCTCATTCAGGACAGAAATTTTGGTCAGTAAGAGACAGGCCACATCTACTTCAGAGAATCACAGCTTACATCAACCTCTCTTCTCAGGACTTTCTGTAAGTTGAGTTCTACCCATTCTGCTCAAGGTTTTATTTTGATTGGAAATCTACAGTCTTAGTGGGAAGGAGACAAATCATTCTAGACAAAATCTCCCTTTTGCTACAAAATGCATTTATTCCCAGTCGGACAAAAGTCTTGAACTGTATATTTGGGTACATATTATAAGGTCATTTTTGATATATGCCCTGTTGACAAGATCCATTTCTAATTATTAAAGTAAATATCAAACACACATCTTTGCATCTTAAAACATAAATAAACTGCTAATGTTTATAAGCCGTAAATCTGGCCATTGACATGAGTGGCCTGCGATTCTTCAGTGATGAGCGCACAGTGATACAGACATAATCAGATTCCCCAGGTAGGCAGGCAGCAAGCACCTGTAGTTTGCCCACTGACTGTGCTGTTGTGGCAGTGACCCTTCTTGTGAAGAAAGAGTTATGTGCAGACAAAAGTGGGACATACGCAATGTGGAGAAGCATTTCACAGAATGCAAACACCATTCAGGTAAATCAACAGACTCCAGAATGAATGAAAGCCTCATGAATGCAAACCTGTTGTTTACAATACCGGGTATTGTGGCACCTTTTCACTGGACACTTAATAAATATCTATTAAAGAAAGTAAAGATAAGAGAAGAAGCTGAAGCCGTTGTCTTGATGCACAACATATTTTCAAGATTGGGCTTTAGGTTGTGAGTTTCAGAGATAATATTTTTTGTTTCTTCAGAGTAAATCATTCTATTTGGAAAGCCCTTCATTTCCTTAAAAAGATCTTTAAATTCTTCATTAGCAATAAGAGACTTCTTGTAGGCTGCCAGGAGTTGGGGTTCATTGGCTTAAAGAAGAGTATAGCACAGTCGACAGTAAGTCTTGGTTTGTCTCTTGAATTAAGCCTGTTTGGCTCAGAATTTCTCAGATCTACTTTATTCTTCACACTGTCCCTCCTTTTGGCTCCTGTTAACATCCCAAGCCCATAGCCGCAGACGCTCATAGGTTGAGCAGTATACTTCATAAAATCTCATTTCAGTATCAACTATTTCTAGTGACATGGCTCCCTCTGGACTCGAAATAGTTGGTATCTTAAAGTTCCATCCTTCACAGAGTTCTCCACTTGCTCCTGGAAGGTAAGGTTCTTGTTCTAAGGCTTATTGATGCTGGGAAGTTCCCACAGAGGAAATTCCTGGTAAATCTCTATTCCCTTTGGGTTCTCGTGCCCTCTCTCTCACTCCCCATAAGGCTACGGCTGCAATTCTGGAGACACATAGGAAAAGTTTCTAAACTCATCCTGGTTAATCATTGGAAGGTGTCCCTCATCAATTGGAGTTAAAACTGGCTCTTCCTTTATGAAGTCGGGGTCGAAATTACTGACATCTTCTCGGGATTTCTGCCAAAAAAAGGGAAACAAGGGTCAGATTTTGTGCACTTGAGGCTTATTCAGCTTGCATGGGACTTAGCCCATTCCATTGAGTTCAGAGGCGTGCTCTGTGGCTTGTTCAGTAGCATTATTTACAGTTACCATTATGATCAAACCGTGCTTTACAGCAGTTCCACTGCATTGTGCATTATGATGGCATTTGGCAACCACCAATTCCTTAATCCCACGAAAATCTTGCTGAGCAGGCCAGCTGTAATGGGAGGCTAAGAATTAATTTGGTCATCCAAAAGCAGCTGGCTCACTCACCCTTTATCCTGATTTCACCAAGGCGGCACTTCCCAGCAGGCCTCACAGAGGGTGTGTATTTGTCAACAGAGGTTAGGTAGGTTCACATTTGTCCTACCTATTTTTTGCACAGAGTTCTATCCATTTGAAGAGATGTTTCCAAAAGGCTTCTTGGAAGTGCTGAGCTTAGGGAACAAGTGTCTGTCATTTCGCTCTCTAGGCGGATGGGTTACGCGCTGCCGGACCAGCTGTGCAGTTAGGACTACGTAGGCTCCAGCCTCTGAAGGCCATGCTCTCCCTAATCCCAGGGCGGCTGGCAGTGGCTGCCCATTGCAGGAATGGCTCTATCTCCAGGTGCCTGGTGTCCAACAGCCTAGTAGGCTATTAGTGATTGTGTTTTAAAAACTGTATGCTTTAAAAGTTGGGTATCTTTATAAACAAATGCTGCAAAGATCATTTCTAAGTGAGTATTATACCTCTCACTGCTCTTATCTGAATCAGTGTTATTTCTCTCCCTATCACTTTTTGTTTTTTGAGACAAAGTCTCACTCAATTGCCCAGGCTGGAGTGCATGGCGCCATCTTGGCTCACTAAAATCTCTGCCTCCTAGTTCAAGCAATTCTCCTACCTCAGCCTCCTGATTAGCAGGGATTAGAGGTGTGCATTACCACACAAGCCTTTTTTTTTCCTTTTGGTATTTTTAGTAGAGACAGGGTTTTGCTATGTTGGCCAGTCCTGCCTTGGCCTTCCTAAGTGCTGGGATTACAGGTGTGAGCCACCACACCAGGCCTCCCCATCACTCTTGATCTATCACTAGCCAGGCTTCTCTACCTTCCCACTGCGGAGCTCTTGGCCCACAGATGAGCACGAACTCAGCTCTCAGACCACAAGCGGGACCCTCAGGAAGTCCAGCTCAGCTGCAGGGCTTGGAGACGTGCTCCTAGAGCTCCCAGTATTTCTTTTGTCAAAGGAAGCCTGGCCTGGGCTCTGCACTGCAGCAGCTATTACAGACCCAGGCACTCCAAGCCAAGAGGCCAGGCTCAGTGAAGTGAGCAACATCTCACACTCTCTCTGCTTTCTCAGGGGCTTAGAAAAGGCACAAAAAGTCCCCCAAGGAGCATGAGGAAATTGGCTAGAACATTGACTTTCTCAATTAGCCAAATTCTTTTGGGGAAACCTGGAAAGTTTCTGGCCTCTTAAACCCTGTAAGATTTTAATTTAGGTTAAGGGAAGTTGGAGCTTGTATAAACGAGGGTGAAACTTTGTGAGAATTAACCTGGGCACGTGAAGACATGTTGTCCCACGAACTAGGAGCCCAGCCTAACCCCAAGGAGGCTGCCCTGTGCAGTGTCCGGCTGAATTTCTGGTCTGTCACCCAGAGGGGCTATCCAGCTGTTCCATGGACTTTGGTGGAATGCTGTGACATCTGAAGAAAGGAAAGTCTCTGTGACAGCCTGGGACACTTACGATTCTGGGTCTGAAAGGTGGTTCCAGTTGGCGATGGTTCAGCTGGGCCCAGTCGATTTCCTTAAAAAAAGGATGTCTCAAGATGGCGTGCTCGCCTCCCTGAGTCAGGCTGCCCAAGCGCATGGTGGGGTTCTTGGTCATGAACTGAGTGAGAGAGAGAGAAAGTGTCAATCATTCATTCACATACAACCAGCATGTCACAAGACAGCAGGCATCAGCCGTGGTAGAGAAGCTGTGCGAGACTTTCTGGCAGGTCTTGCTTAACTAGCTGGGTTTTCCATCACAGGCAGCACAGTCAGTATGAATCATGCCTTAAAGGCGCAATTGCCTGTGTGGATTTATGGCTTTTCCCACTTCCATTTCAGACATGGCCACTAAAAGAAGGCAGGAGGGTCCAGTTTTCTTTTCTGTAAACACCATGTATTTTTCTTTCCTCTTTAAAGAAAAGAGGCTCTTTATAACAGTGTGCCTTTCTTCAACACTGCAGTTGTGGGCAGCAGACATCTTATGAATGGGGCTACTTTCAGAAACAGCTGTGCCATTTTTCTGAGCGACCTGACCAGCTGGCCAGGATTCCTGCTCTCTGACGAGACCGCGGAAAGAAGAGCGAGAGTCGTTATTTTTGAAGATCTGTGTGAAGCAGCAGCAAAGGTGACATACTGAAAAGGTCTGTGTCCTGGCTCTAGCAAAAACAAACTTGGCCACTTTTCCTTATGCAGCGAAGGTATCATAGCTCTGGATGAAAGGCTTTTCTTCAAGATGTTCCCCCCACCATCGCTGTTCTGAAGTAGGTTCACTGCTGACTGAGAATCCATTGCTCCATAGACCAAAAACTAAAATGAGCACTGCCACACAGCTAAGCAATGTGTGCATATAAAGTCTTTGTATTTGCATCAGTTGGGAAACTTCCTTAGTGCTGGGCTCCTATCAAAATATGCTGGGCGAACTATTCACAACAGCAAAGACTTGGAATCAACCCAAATGCCCATCAGTGATAGACTGGATAAAGCAAATGTGACACATATATACCATGGAATACTAGGCAGCCATAAAAAAGGATGAGTTCATGTCCTTTGCAGGGACATGGATGAAGCTGGAAACCATCATTCTTAGCAAACTAACACAGGAACAGAAAACCAAACACCATATGTTCTCACTCATAAATGGGAGCTGAACAATGAGAGCATATGGACACATGGAGCAGAACATCACACACTGGTACCTATTGAGGGGTGGGGGACTATGGGAGGGAGAGCATTAGGAGAAATACCTAATGTATATGATGGGTTGATGGGTGCAGCAAACCGCCATGGCACGTGTATACCCATGTAACAAACCTGCACATTCTGCACATGTACCCCAGAACTTAAAGTATAATTTAAAAAAAATATGCTGGGCTAAATCTGCTTTCACAAAAGAGCCAGGAAAGGTGTTTTGATCACTTCCTGAGCAAGGACTAGTACAGGATAATTCACTTTTCATGGCCAGAGTGTGGGTCTCAATTTCAAAGACATTTAAGCTAATATAACTTCCCATATCAAAAGAAAACTGCCTTGGATACAAAGTTTTATTTTTGTTTGAAATTAAGCTATCTATAAATAGACTTATGACAATCCCCAAACACTGCACCTCTGTCCAAATTTGATTTGTGAACAAGACAAAAGTAATATTGTGTTTATGGAAATTCTTTTGGAGCTGAATTTACAGAGAACATCTTGTTGAAGGTGCAGACATGGAAAGACGGTGTTTGGAGGTGGCCACCCTGCCATGCCAGGTGTCCAGGTGTGTCCAGTTTATTCAAATGAAAATGAGAATGTTGAAGAAGGAGGCTGCAAAAGTTCCTAAGCAAACTGATGCGATGTACCTTGTAAAATGCTTTCAAAAAAGCTTCAAAGGGCAGCTAATAAATGAATCTACTGACAGGGTTTTAATCACTTCTCCTCTCTCCTAGTAACAGGGATTAAAGGCCACAGGTGGTTCTGGGTTGGAGACAGGACCCAAAAGTAAAAGAAGCATTCAGAGCTGTACTGGACCAATCAGAGCAGTTGCCACTGAGGCACTTACCATGGCCACTGGGGATTTAGGAGATATGTATCTTACAAGTAACTCAGTTCTGTAAGAGCTAGGAGTTCGCACTGCTTGGACTCTCACGGAGTAAGCCTGTGCAATGCCAGCAGAAATGGAGGAAATGCTTACAGAAAAGAAATGAGTACATTCTCACCTTAGCAGAGTCAATGGGATACAATTCCTGACCGAAGAGCAGTTGCTATTCTAAGAGCTGATTCACAAAAAAACAATACCCCAAAAAACTTGGGAGACAAGGACAGCAGAACACAGGCAGATGGCCTGTGGGAAATTCCCAGGCCTGCCAATGATGCGAGCAGAGGACCTCTTGTGAATGGGCGGGTACAGCTTGTTCTTCTGGGCAAGGCGAACAGTGCAGGACTCTATATGCCAGGGTGGCTGAAGCCCCAGTGTCTAAGAGGCTTGCCCATTTCTCCCTGCCCCTGGCACTGAATGCAAGCTTCCATGGGGGCACCGTGGAAGAGGCCTTGCCTGAGGACAAACACAGCTGTCCCTCCTCTAAAAACTGCACCCTTGGAATTGGACAGGCAGAATAACCCTTTCACTAGCTTGATACTTAGCTTCTTGGGGTTCTGATAGATCCTTCTGAATAACTGAGAAGTTTTGTTTTTATTTTTAATACCTTGGCCTGAGCCCTTTATATGCAGCCATCTTTGACTTACAAAACAAAACAAAAAAATACCAAACTTTGATTCAATTTACAAAGGTTTTTAGGGTGTCTACTATATGTGAGGCAGCACACTAGGGGTTTCGTGGGGAATTTCCAGATGATAAAGTCAGTGTCTCTCCACCCAGGAGCTGATCAAGGAAGGGGGAAGAGTCAAGCAAACTTCATAATACACAGCTGGATGAAATGACAAGAGACTTAGACCAAGTGCTGTAAGAGCCTGGAAGAGGGACGGGCAAATAACACTGGGGCTGGTGGTGGGAAGGCCAGTGACAGCCTCATGGAAGAGGTGGCATTTGACTAGAGATACGACAAATAGAATTAACACAGTAGTCATGAAGGAAGAAAATGTGCCTGAGGACACAGCCAGCACAAACGCAGGGGACTACAAGTGCCTGGCACAGCTGGCATGCAGCGATGGCTGAGGAGCTGCGGGACCAGCCAGTGGGATCCCTCAGAGGTGAGTGATGACAGCTACATGGCAATTGAGGGGAGACTCTAGCCACAGTGTGATGAATACATCTTCAATGGAGAGGTAGCACCTGTGAGCAGTTAGGGGCTGAGAGAGTAGCTGAGAACACATGGTAAGTTCAGCAACTAGGAGAGTTTCTAGCTAATCAGAAGGAAGAGTTGGAAGCACGCTCTAGAGGGTCATGGAAGAATGAACACAATCCACCAACCGCCTGGAACAGGAGGGAATGAGCAGAGTCCAAGGTCACAGGGTCCTCCCTGGCTGCCTGATGGGGCAGTGGTATTGAGTCATAGAAATAGGGAACAAAAGAGGAGCAAGACTTTATTCTTTGTGGTATTAGTATTAACAGTGGTGTTAGTAGTAGTGGCAGTTTTGTTAGTGGAGCAAAGACAAAAACAGCTCACAGTCTGCCAAATCTGGGAGGCTGATGGGCTCAGTTTTGCTCTGGAGGTGTGTGGGCACCCACATGCAGATGAATTCTAGGGTAAATCTGGGGTGCGGGCCAGGGCTGGCCATCTAACACTCACAGACATTGACATTTGAGCGACCGCTGAAGCTGGGAGGGCAGGTTAGATTGTGGAAAGGGACAGGGACAGACTATAACTGAGACCAGCCCTAGGCCTCAGACGCATTTTATTTGGTCTACATGGTGTGTTTTGAAATAATTTTAATTACTTCTCAAACATTTAAACACTAGGAAATATCACATCACATAAAAAGTCAGGTTTTCCAACTTGTCGTGGAAAATGAGATATTCAGGAACACTGGGCCCGCACTCCTCTTTCCTAGAAATGGACTGGAGTTGAGCAGGGGCTGCTACTTTCCACGGGCGTCAGATCACCAGTTGGTCATATGCCCCACCACTCCCTATCGCCTCCCACCTGGCTGGCATCACTCACCAACTTTCATGGCTCCTGACCCCTGGTGTAGAGTGACAAGCAGCCAGGGTGGCGGCTGGAGGAGCTCAAGAAGAGGCCAGAGGATGAATACCATAACACAGAAACCAGGACCCGGAGGAGGAGGGTCCGGGGTGGTGCTAGCAGGGTAGAAGATTTGTTTGTTGTGGTGGTGGGTAGGTGGCCCTGCTACCATTACCCGCCTCAGTGACGTGGAGATGAGGAGGTAAGGGAACGCTTAACATTAGTCCCAGGCCTGAATGAAAACTTTCACAGTTCACATTGGTGCAGGTGTGTGGAGTTGGAGGTGAGTAGCTTGCTATCCTAAGGCTGTGCACAGGACTCTCCCTAAACACTCTGTTCCCACTGCTGTGAATGGTGACAGCACAATCCTTTTGCAGAAAACTTCCACTATTTGCTTATGTCCCTAATGGGACCCAAATGGCAGTAAGTTAACAACTGTGCTGCTCAGAGCCATCACTTCCATCCACATCTAAGGTCACACTGAAAACTTGCCTCACCTCAGCTGACCTTCTCCCTGACTGAGGTCCAAGAGGGAAAGTCGACCAAAGAGGAAAATAATGTGACTTCATGAAATATTCTGCACACATTTACTAAAGGAAGCAGAATGTTTTCTACGGCCAAGAAAAGCACTTTACAAGCTGCAGAGAGTGAGTGAGGGGAGCAGGGTGGAAAATCTGGATTCTACCCCAAATGTAAGTCTCAAAGTGACCAGAGAGCAGGGGAAAGAGAAGGGTCAAGAACTCGGGGACTCATTTTGTGTTCCCCCTCCTGCTGAGGTCCTCATTCAGTGGAACTGACCGAGAGGATACTCAAGGAATCAGAGGCACACCTGGCCCTGAAAATGAGACACTTAATAGTTTTCTTTCCCAGACTACAGAGGAGGTGTGACTGCAGGGGAAAGCAAGCAGGTATGCTCCCTCCTGAGGGTAGCTCTAAGGGGACATGTAAGGGATTTGGGCCAGGTTTGTAGAAGAATGTCCTGGGAGGACTCCTGCAAGCCAGGGAAGGCTGAAAGAACGAGTATCTTCTCTGACATGGAGGGCTAGTCAGGCTCTGGAGCATGACTACTTGTTTGTATAATTCTTCTACCACTGAGTTGCTGTGTGACCTTGGACAAATTTCTTAACTTCTCTGGGCCTTAGATTTCTCAACTCTAAAATGAAGATTTTCCTATATTTCATAAAGTTATGATGAGTCAATGAGAGAATCAACATAAAGTGCCTGGCACAAAGAAAGCTCTCAAGAAATGAGAGTATTAGTGAGTATCTTGTTGCTGTCCTAGGCTGGGCACAGGACTCTCCCTAAACACTCTGTTCCCACTGCTGTGAACAGTGACAGCATAATTCTTTTGCAGAAAACGTCCTTTATTTGCTTATGTCCCTAATGGGACCCAAACTTGTAGGTCCATCCTGCTCTACTTAAAGGCAGGGGCATAGATACAAAGCTGCTGAGAGACTAAACTCTGAGGTCAGCCTTGACCCTGAGGCTCACCTGGCTCTCCCTGTTCCTCTATAGCCAGGAAAGAAAGAACAAGATCTTTTTCTGCCTTCACCTTCCTAGGCTCCAGCCGTGCAGTGGGAGGAACAGTCTTTGGAAAACAATTTTTCTTTTTCTTGATTTTTTTTTTTTTTTTTTTTTTT
>NW_016107398.1:2768095-2789234 GCF_001604975.1 Cebus imitator | reverse complement strand
TTTTTTTTGACAGCAAACCTTTTCTAAGACAATCTTAAAATGAGAATACAAAAAATAGCAGTGCAATGGTGCACAATCTCAGCTCACTGCAACCTCCCCCTCCCAGGTTCAAGTGATTCTCTTGCCTCAGCCTCCCGAGTAGCTGGAATTACAGGCATGTGCCACTATGCCCAGCTAATTTTTGTATTTTTAGTAGACACGGGGTTTCACCATGTTGGCCAGGATGGTTTTGAACTCCTGACCTCAAGTGATCTGCCCGCCTCAGCTTCCCAAAGAGCTGCGATTACAGATGTGAGCCACTGCACTCGACCTACAAACAATAGGTTTTAATGTGTAATTGTAGCTACATTAACAACAGAACAGAGATACTAAATGCAGCAAGAGGAGTGCAGTGGAGCGATGTCTTTGCAAATCTGGTGTCAGGTACAGTGCTTATCACATCTTGTGGGCTGTGCTACACATGAGGCAGCTTCAATTTTGAGTTGTTGGATGTTCCAGATTATGGAATTTAAAATAATCCTGTGTCATTATGAGTCTTGAAATTACTGGGCCCAAACGTACTTTCAAATTCACTAAAATGTAAATAATGGCTACAAGTATTTTTTTCTTCTTTCAAAATCTGTTTGATTTCATAGCAAGAGAAGAAGTTATATAAATAAAGCAATTAGTCTAATAAGATTTTCTTCCAGGAGCCAGAGAACACTGTCTTTTCTACCTAATGGTTGGATTTGGCTGTTGGGCAAACAAAATGACCTTCTCCTTTCATTCAATTTCAGACCTTAAACAAAGGGCAGAGAGAGAGTTAGCAGCAAATGCTGGCAAGTTAGAAGGGAAGGAAACCATGCCGCAGAACCTTCCTGCCAATATTCCAGAGCGATGCTCCTAAATGGGGAGAAGGCATTTTATGGCTCTAAAGAGAGTCCTGGGGAGAAAGAGCAGAGAAAGAGCACAGGACACAGAACAGAGTATGGTTCACAGCCATGACGCCCAACCTTGCCATGGGCGTAGAGCCTAATGGCCGCCTGGGGCTGATGAGAAGCACGCCATGCATGTGTGTTGCAGGCACGTGTCCATATGAAGGATGCTACTGGTGCATGCAGAGTCTGATCCAGTTACGAAGACCAATCTTCTCCTTTCATACCCCTCCTGCCAGCTGTTGGGAAGACACTCTTTGCTAGGCACAAAGCTCCAGCTCAAAGCAGTGGTCATGCAGGGATGTGGCTGCACAGGACGGGAGAGACACCAGGCTTGGACCTGGCATTGATAGGAGAAGGCAGAGCAGACATTTAAACGTAAGATGGCACTGATGACAGTCCACTGGGAGTGGGAGTGGGATGGGGCTTGGTAGGGTGAAAAGGACAGACAATAGATTTCC
This sequence comes from Cebus imitator, assembly GCF_001604975.1. NCBI lineage: Eukaryota > Metazoa > Chordata > Mammalia > Primates > Cebidae > Cebus > Cebus imitator. Next base: position 2,787,859 of record NW_016107398.1, on the reverse strand, counting down.
AGAATCACTCTGGGGAAACAAACTGTAATCTTCCCAAGTCCAGGTTCTTATACAGAATCGTGCTGCTATGGAACACTGGACAAGCCAAGAGAAGGTGAGGTGCTCTAGCCTGCTCAGATTGGATCTGGATGGGACGTGTTGGGAGGGGCTGGAACTAGCAACCTGCACACCGGTTTGAGAAGGTGGCAGCTGCAGGAGTAGAGAGAGTAGAGGATGATACAGTTTGATACAAGTCACAGCTTAAGAGGCGGTAGCCATTACTACTGTATATGTATGCTGCATACTCTTTTGTTGCACTAGGTATTAAGTGTTCCAAATTCATTGTATATAATCCTCACGGCAACTGTGGTTATTATTCCCATTTTAAAGATCAGGAAACTGAGAGGCAGACCCACCTGTCACCTGCCACACAGTTTGGGATGCTAGAGTCAGGATTTGAACTCAGGTCTCTGCTCTCAGTCACTATGCTAGATCTCCTCTTGAGGCTACCAATCTTCTTATTTGGACTCTGGGTTAAGATACTTGGACTGACAGGTGAGGAGAATACACTACACAGTTTGCTTTATTTTCTCCTATTAAACGATACTCAGGACTTCACCTGATGAGAATTCACAGCACTCTGTGTTTCCTTATGTTGTACTTCCTTGCTGGCTCATGTGCCATTCTCTTTCTTCTGATTCTATGGACGGAGAAGGGCTGAGAAGTACACACAGTGCAGGTGCTAAGAGAAGGGAGAGAAAAGTAACAGGCCTGGAAAAAATCTGAGGCATTCTTCAGCCTGACCACCTGGTTTTATTTCAAACTACTGAGAGTCTTTATGCTGGAGAAGAAAAGATAGAAGGAAACTTAATATTTTCAAATATTTGAAGAGCTGTCAGCCAGAAGAGGGATTAGATGAGAAATAAGTTCAGGGAGAAGTAAGTTCAGGGAGTGGAAGTTAAAGGAAGCATATTTAAGTATACTACAAGAAAAATTAGAACGTATAATGTGGTTGTAATACTCAATACGATTAAGTGATGAGAGGGCTTCCTGGCAGGAACAGGAGTGTCACTGAAAACACCTGAAGCAGAGCCGGCCTGGCCTGTCCAGCGTCAGGTGGGTGGCCACACCAGCAGCCTCTACAGTCTGTGCCCATGTCAAGGGACTCTTTTCTTTCTTCTCTTTTTGCATTTATCACTAAAAACTCTGGGTGGAAAAAAAAAAAGCTGGCATTTTGAAGACTGTATTTCTCTCAGCTGCAGATGCTCTGTTTTCCTTGAGTCTGAGATGGGCTTTTCTCTAGAAAAAAATTAAGTGAAATAAACTTGCTTAAGCTGATCTCCCTGAGCCAGTGATGGAGGAAGCGGGCATGTGGGTGTCTTTGAGAAGGCTGGTGGATCGGTGCCTTATCTGGCAGGTTAAATAACTGATCAGCATCAGAATATTCTGTAAGATATCTCTAGAGACACACTACACAGTGTACCTTATTTTCACCTAATGAAACTCATGATGGTAAATGCCCTGTACCATTCCTGTAGCAGGACAGGGACAGTGCTCAAATCTGTGGTGGGTTTGCTGGCTGTGTTTTTCATGCTGTCTGTGACTGGAATTCAGCAGCCTTTCATGAGCACATACTCAATTCCTTTCCAAGGCTCCCAACGCCCCGCCTTTCCTGTGTTTTATGAACACTCTTGCTTCCCTGTATCTTCACTCAGGTCATGGGACACTGTTGGTTAAACGTAGGTAAAGGTTAGAGGTGAGTCTCAGAGATGGAAACCCAAGGGCATGCAGCCGCGCCAATGCTTGTGTTAGACAACATGCCTTTATCCCTGAAAAACCAGTCTCGAGCAGCTCTGACTGACAGGACGGACTTCACTGCTCTCCAATGACTTCCCAGGGTTAAGAAAAAGCTGCTGCTACTCGACATGCCCAAGCTATACTGTTTTTTCCAGGTATGATTCCCCAAGTGTAGCTACTGAAGACGAGTGAGTGCTAAATAAAGATTCTTTAGTGGGGACTATACAATGTCCTTTATTCTCCTCTGATGAAACTGAGGCCAGTACCCTTCTCTTTTTTTTTTTTTTTGAGATGGAGTCTTCCTCTGTCACCAGGCTGGAGTGCAGTGGCGTGATCTTGGCTCACTGCAACCTCCGCCTCCCGGGTTCAAGTGATTCTCCTGCCTCAGCCTGCCGAGTAGCTGGGACTACAGGCGCGTGCAACCACACCCAGCTAATTTTTGTATTTTTAGTAGAGACAGGGTTTCACTGTGTTGGCCAGGATAGTCTCCACCTCTTGACCTCATGATCCGCCTGCCTTGGCCTCCCAAAGTGCTAGGATTACAGGTGTGAGCCACATCACTCAGCCACCCTTCTTTATCCTGGATATGCATTATCTTTGGCATCCAAACCAAATCTAATGATCGACGGCCCAAAATTATTGATCTTTGATAGTTGGCAAGGACAAACAAACAAAAACAACAAAGTCAACTACTTTTGTTAACAGTTTTTCTAACTTGAAACAAAAAGCTTTTCTGACCCACAGACATTAGCTAACAAATCTCCACATAGGAGGTTTCCATGGCCATTTTACAAAAGCTTTGACATCTTTATCTTCCTGGCAGAGATGGAGATCAATGAGACACGTAGCATGAGTACTCTTAAAAAGTAAAGAAAGAAAAAAAAAACCTTCACACTGCTATTTACAAATAAAATGTTAGGACCTCCAACCTTAGGAAACTTACAATCTAATGAGGGAAAAAGAAGTAGAGAACAAGAACTTTAATAAAAATTATATGATTTTAAAAGACCCAAATACAAAATCTCTGGGAAGAGCAGTGGTTTTCTGTTTCCTGCAGACGCCAGCCTTGATCTGTGAGCAAATGGTTCATTTTCTGAAAGGTGTTAACCTCACTAGGGGTTTCTAAGAGGCCTGTGGGGCAGCTTCCTGTCCTCATGCCGGCATTCCAGCCTTGGCAACAGACTGCAGGCTGCATGTTAACCACTCCTCTTACTAAAGGATGTTTTGATAACTTTCTTTTGGATTTCCCCATAACAGTGTTTGAAAAATCAGCCCTAATGATCTGGGTTGGATCCTCCGTGTTACTCAGGTCCCATTTTTCCCTCCTCTTCCCCAGCCTTCTCCTGGCTGCCCACCTTTGGTGGCTTCCTTGAGCATTCCAGCCTCTCCCAGGAGGGGAGTAGGGAAATGGAGAGGAAGACAGTCAATGCTCCTGGAATTCACTGCCTGGTGACAGACGTGGGACAACACTCAGGGCTAAAGGAGGGTCCCCGAATTCACTTTGGTTCTCCCTCCTTTGTGCATAGAGGCAAGTAGGATTCCTGCAGACAATGCTTGGATGATGGAATCTGAGAGGCTGGATGACAGAGAAACCCACACGCATACACACTTTAATTTCTACAAAGCTTAGGAACAAAAGCACTTTATAATCTCCTTCTGATGCCAAGTTTACAGTGCTTCCAGAGTCGACAAAGGTGACTCGGGAGAACGCACCCAGCTCCTTTCAGCACTTATTTACCCCAGCCACCTGTGTGAGCTCAAAGACAAGTCTGCCGACTTCACCTGAATAGACCCTGAGCCACGTGATTTCTCGCTGGAGATGATTAGCAAAGGAGCACTAACCTCCGAGACAAGGCATCAGCTTAGCTTCCTCAGCTCTGGATTTGCCTGGGACTGCCCCAAGCCTTTCTGGACCTAGACGAGGGCAAAACTTAGTGGAACCTCAGAAGCCCTAAGCAAACAATAGACAATAGACTTTCTTTTGTCTCACTGCTATCAGCATTTTGGGATAATTTAGTGCCAGCCTAAGATACCTGATGACATGGTGACACTAGAAAAAAGGTAGTATATATTCCCAAACCAAGTAAAAAAAAAAATAATAAGAAATAACAGCTGGAATGCCTTTTATTTTTTCTTTACACAAATGTGTGTGTTGTCATAGGCCTTTTTCGTGTTAACTTCTGAGGATCCTGCCAGTCTGAATACTCCATTCTCTGCAAGTCGCAGGTGAGGCTGCTTTTAGGGCACACACATGTTAAGTATTGAACAGAAACATCTGAAGCAGAGATGAGATAGCCAGAAACGGAAGCAAGAAAAATGGTCTTTCCAGTGTGCTTATTTGGGTGCACATAAAGTTACTGTTAGATGTGAGATTACCGGTTAATGATTTGGGAATTTCTTTTCAAGTAGAAATCCTGGGCTAAACACTGGTGTGTGCGCTCTACCCCCACATCCACTGATTCTGAGTGCCATGGGAAATGTTCTCACAAGTAAGTCCTTTGTCCACTACCCACGTCTATGTGAAATGTTTGAACAGCTATACACAAAGAACTCACAAGCCCACAACCTTGGGGGTATTGTGGGTAGAGAGGGCAGTGGTAAAGGTGACGACAGGGAGGGCCCTTGGGGACAGTAATGTTAGATTAGGGGTCAGAAAATGCTGGAGCCTGCCTTGCCAATCACATACTTTTAGAGGAATGCTGGACAGGACACACCCTCCCCAACCCTGCATGTAGGCACTCGCTGACATCATGCTGGATGAAGCCTTGAGGTCTTTAACGTTTGTATCACTGTGGTATGTAACATAAACAGGTGTCTGAACAGTTTCCCCAGATACAGAATAATAATAATACCTTCCATTTAAAAAGGTCACAGGGAATTCAACAAGCTTTCTCTATTAAAGGAAAAAAAAAAAGGCAGACAAAATATCCAGTAGACACCAACTATAGGAACAATTCAGAACATACAGTCCCAAAAAGAGATCATCAGAAAATCTTGATCTCAGGAAGCCATAGAAAGATGGCCCCCACACTAAGCTAGTAGAGAGAGGCATTGAGAAGGGCTGGCTTGGAGATCTGAACTCTTACTGCCTCTCCGTGGGAAAGGGCAGATCCAGCTGGGTGGGAAAGGATCTCCCAGAGCCCCAAGGAGCAGCATGGGGCAAAGTCCAACAATGAGGGTTCTCTCCTTCCTGGGTCTCTTTTCTGTTAAAAATGCTTCTTTGGGGTACCCTTTGTTACTACCCTGGGGGTTGAAGGATACTTCTTAAGAAGGCATAAAAACTCTTCAGTGGCGCTCAAGAAATGAGTTGTGCTAAAACCACTGGTTAATTTTGTCTGTGGCAAAAAAAATCATCAGGGTGACTCAGACTCCTGGGCCAGGAACCTGAGACTGTCACTTGGATTTAAGAGATGTGGCCGGATCCACAGGCAAGAGCTTGTATGTGGCTCACATCATTTGCTCTTTCTGTATATTTGTGTTGTAAACTATTTCCCTTCATTTGTGAAGATGGAGGTCACTTTTTCTATACAGGCAAGAAATATTTCTTCATACACACACGCTGAGCTTGTTTGTATAAGATATTCGTGCCGGGCGCGGTGGCTCACGCCTGTAATCCCAGCGCTGTGGGAGGCCGAGGCGGGCGGATCACGAGGTCAAGAGATCGAGACCATCCTGGTCAACATGGTGAAACCCCGTCTCTACTAAAAATACAAAAAATTAGCTGGGCATGGTGGCACGTGCCTGTAGTCCCAGCTACTCAGGAGGCTGAGGCAGGAGAATTGCCTGAACCCAGGAGGCGGAGGTTGCGGTGAGCCGAGATCGCGCCATTGCACTCCAGCCTGGGTAACAAGAGCGAAACTCCGTCTCAAAAAAAAAAAAAAAAAAAAGATATTCATTTATACGGTGGGTTTAAAAACTTTTCCATTGTGGACATTTTAGACAACAGTAATACAGACCCTCATTTACTCAACACACAGCCTTGATGGTTACTGACACACACCCAATCTTGTTTCATCTGTTCCTCACCACAACTCCTGGATTATTTTGAAAGAAATCCCAGAAATCATTTCATCAGTAAATACTTCAGTCTATTCATCCACTCTTTATACAATAGCCAGGGTGATCTTTTACACATGAAGCAGTGATTGTATCACTCATGCTTGCTTGGAATTCTTCAGAGACTTACGTTGGCACGTTGGATAGTCCAGAGTCCTGCGTGTGGCCAAGGACGTTCTTCGGGCTCTCACTGTTTCCTCAGCCTCCTCCCCTGCCGTTCCCCTCGCCCCACCCCTTTGCTTACTACACTCCAGCCAGCCTGCCATTGAGCTACTCAAATGCACTGCTCCCTTCTGAAGACCTTCGCACACTTTCAAGCCTAATTTCTCTCCAGCCCTTATTAAATGTCATCTCCTCCAGAAGGCCTCCTTTGGTGGCCCAGATCACATTAGATATGCCTGCTAAATGCTTTCAAAAACCTTGGATTTTTATTTTTCTCATTAAATTGTAAATACATAGTTAATGTATAATTGTTCTTTAAAGTTTCTTTCTCCTTCCCCACCCCAATGGACTGAAAATTCCACAAGAGCAGGATCGTGTTTTCATTGCTCATCACTGGATCCCTGGCACCTCGCACAGAATCTGAGCATTGCAGAACCCCTGCCTGCTATGCACGTATGCGCTGATATAAGCCTATTACATAAACAAACAGGTCAATATCTATTTGGCCATTTATACCCCATCTACGTGTCTTTGCTCAAGATTTAAAAGCTCCTGGAAAAACAAGAATACAATTTCCTTAGGAATAAATGCCTACAACAGCCTTGTGTAAAATTAAGTACTTAATAACCTTGATGATATTGTTGAATTGTTCAAGGAGAAGATGAGGATAATGACAACTCTAAGAGTGTTGTGAAATTACTCATCAAAAGTTAGCAATACTAATCACTTATTCTCGTATTGTGCATTCCACTTGGAAAACGCTTTCATGTATATTGCCTTATTTGAAGTGGGTACTGTAGGTGTTTTTATCACACCTTTACAGACTGAAAACCAGTGGCAGAAGTCAAATGAGGTCTAGGGTGTGTTCTTTCCTTTCTAATATGTAAAGTCCCTTCAGCTCTCTGGGCCTCAGTTTCCTATCTGTAAACCAGAGATTTGGACAAAATATTTTTAAACTATTTCCAGCTCTACAATTCTGTGTTTATGCGTCTCATGGTCACAAAGCTCTATAAAATTAAGGGCAAAGACAAATAATTACAGTTCAAAACTTAGCACTCATGATTTCTCTACTGTTTTTAGAACGATGCAAAACACCATCCAATGGATTCAACTGTTCACATTAGGAACTCTTGAAGTCACCAAGCTCCCAGAATGCCTCATCTTAGGTGGTCACAAAATTCTGGAAGAAGGCGTCAAGTCAATATTGGTAAAGAACACGGTATACCTTGATCTGGCCCTGTGCAACCAAATGAATGCTTATTCAGAGTGCATGTGCCACATCTTATTTATCTATTCATCTGTTGAGGGACACTTGGGTTGCTTCCACTTTTGAGCTATTGTAAGTAATGCTGCTATGAACATGGGTGTCCAAATATCTATTAGCGTTCCCACTTTCAATTCTTTTGGGCAAATTTCTGGAAGTAGAAGTGCTAGATCATATGGTAATTCTGTTTAATTTTTTGAAGAACCTCCCACCATACCATTATCCACACCATTTTCATCCTCATCAGCAGTGCACAAAGACCCCAACTGATTTAAGTAACATGTCAAATGGCCTTTGATGAGTCATAATTTCTCAGTGCCTCATGGTTTCCTCATCTATAAAATGAGGGGGTTGGAATGGACAATCTCTAAGTTTTCTTCCGGCAGTAAAATAACTATATCGGCCTAATTAAATCAAATTGCAATTAGAGCCAGAAAGCAGCCTGAGTGGTTTGCATAGCACACCTTGCTCTCTTGAACCCTCCTTCCTGATATGACAAAGTAACACTTTTTCGGAGATAAGGGCAGAGTCTAAGAAAATCATTTCATGCATGCAGCTCATGGCAGTAACAGTACAGGACACTTCCTGGGCACGCACCCTGTGCCAAACACTGCTTCAGGCACCCACACATGTTATCTTGTGCCAACCACACAGTAGCCCTGTAGGTTGGATACCCCACCTGCTGAGGCATGCAAGTATTATGCCATTTGCCCAAGGAAATGGAGAGAAAACTGAGGCATGCAAGAATTATGCCATTTGCCTAAGGTCACACAGCCTATAGTCAAAGAGCCAAGATCTGCCTCAAACAGCTCTGCTCTGGAGGCAGGTTCTTAACCAACCCCATTCTGATGCCTTTCCCTCCTCAGTGTCTCTCCCCAAGTCTTGAATGCTCTGAACACTTCTTTCTTCTCTTTGATCACATTTCTATTTAAATGTGTTAGTCCCCTGTAAAGCCTAGCTGAATGTTCTCATCTATACCACTTAAGCTTCTTGTTTTTAGGCATAGAGAGTAAAATGTGCAAAAAAAAAAAAAAAAATCCCCAGAAATCCTCTTAGTGAATTTTTTTAAGTAATTTTATCTGACAACATTCAAGTGTTTTTCAGAAAATTACATTGAAGGTATATGCCTTGAAGGAGGAAGAAACAGAATGCTTATTATGTGACCAGGAAGTTTACCTATGTTATTTCACGTAATCCAAATAATCACCCTGTGGTATGGATTTTACTACCTGTATTTTACAAGCAAGGACGTTGAGATTCAGAGAGGCATAGAGGCTCACCAAGGTCACTCAACTGGAAGGTAACAGGGCTGGGAGGCAGGCCTGGCACTGTGAGCCCAGAGCCCCTGCTCCTTCCTATGTGGGAGACACCCAGAGAGAACGTCGAGTGTCATTCAGGAAAATGAGTGCTAGACACAAGGTATGTAACAATCGCAGCTGCTGCCTTCATCCAGCAGAGCAGCTGGCATGAGAATGGAGCTGAAATAAAGAGAAGTGAAAGGACTCGTAGCTTCCCAAAAGTGAGCCTGCAAGGAGAGAACAACTCAGTCTCCACTGGATGCGAGTCTCCTTAGGCACCAGAGGCTGTTTCGTCTCCGAGGAAAGACCATGGAGGCGATTACTGGACAATATATGTGCTTGTTACAAAAAATATTCATATTTACATAAAAGATATAGATTGAAGTAATTGAGCTTATCTGGTTAAAAAGAAACAGTCTTAAACATTCCATATGAATCTTAACCTTGCTAGTACTTGTCCTAGGTTCTAGGATAAAGGGATGATACCTAGTTTCAGATTTAGTTGGAAAGAACTCTCTCAAGAGGACTCTGAAACACTAGAATGAGGCTGAAAACTTCTAAAAATGTAAAGACAAAGAATAAGGAATGTCCAACTCAAAAGGTGATGTGACCTCTTAAGAGTCCTACTAGACCTAGATTCAAAAGGTATAGGGTATTTATCAGAGAAACACTGATCTGGATTGCTAATCCAGCATTTATATTAGAGAATATAAAAATTTCCTGAGGCGTGAATTGACTTTTATTTCCTACTCTTCATGGTATCAAGCCTAGTGACCTTTATACACCAATGCTGACCACAGGCATTGCTTTATGGCTTGAAATAGTATTTTCATTTCAAGCCATAAATAATTACGAACTCTGGGGTCCTTCCTCTAAATATTAAAACTACTAAATCAGGTACAGTAATTGAATTAAATATGTGCAGCATGGAAAACCATTAGTATGATGAAGGCTGGCATGCTGTGGGAATCTCAAAACACCAGGTTCTGGGCTGTGGAAGTAGGAAGGTGATCATGCAAAGTCCGCTTCCATCTGCAGCACGGTGAGGCTGTGTTATCGCGGTTTATGTTATCAAAATTGGCTGCAGCCAACCTAGGTGAGTACATTTCCCTTCAGGAAGTTAAGAAACTTCATGGCACAAATCCATGAAGACAAGTCCTTCTCTATGACTCTTTTTTTCCATAAAATTATAAAAGCCCATAGTTATGATTTCCTCGATCTAAAATTTCTACTAATATAACAAATGAGCTGTTCTTACAAAAACATGTGAGAGAGGAGATATTTGGTAGAATCCCAAAGTACTGTGCTTTTATTTCTGTGAGATTAGTTCAATTTCAGGAGGGTGCTGGCACCTCAGCTTGAGAATCGTGTTATGAGTTATGATTCACTTTGATAATGTTTGCCTCAGAAGGATTTCTGTGATTATTTCCCTTTTAGTATTGTGGAGGATTCTCAGGGACAGTCAAGCCTTCAGCCCCAGTGTACAGTGACCCACATACAAAATGTCCTTGAAATGGCACTGATTATAGGACTAGAGGTTTCTAAAGACAAACAAGTCTTTCAACAAGATAGCAAATATTTCTCATATTTAGCTTTTGTCTAAAATTACTGGAAGGGTGTAACTCAAGGATAGTAATTCTTATGCCATAGATACTATCCAACAGAATATAGATTGTTCTGATTTCTCCCTCCTCGACAAATGGATCTATTATTTGTCTTTGTATCTCCTCTGCATATAGTAGGTGAAAATACGTTATTTTGGAACTCAACTAATGTGGTTACAGAACTGACCCAAATTACATGTACTTTATTTTCAACATAAAGGCGTCCAACCCATATTTTTTCCTCAATTCAAAAGCAGGCATCCGGCACAGTGCCTTAAGTGCACACACAGAAAGACTTTCTCAACATGACCCATTACAACATTGCTGGGCAGCCTGGGCGTGGCACGTGGCTTGCATAAGGATGACATGGAGGCAGAAGAGATCTGCAGAGGTTTGGAAAACCTACTTTCTCCTCTCCCAGCCCTAAGAGAAAGGCCCCTTCATCCTGCTCCTTGGACAGGCCAACAGAAACACAATTGATATAATAACAGGCTGGATTCACTTGACCCAAAACTCTGGTGCAGCCTGACTGTATGAAGGGGAAACATCACCTCCCTTCAGCTAAAGTGACGAAGTGCTAGAAATACTTGTTATACGGCAAACAAATTTATCGAGGGCTATCGAAATTGGCCCCAAAATAGCTATTGCATAAGACAGGGTCTATTGCATAAGAGAGAGTAACAGCTTGAGAAAACTCCAGTTCTTTGATTCTTTAGATTAGAAGACAAATTTTAGTTAGAGCTGGTGGTTTACTGGTAGGAAGTATTGAAAAGACACAAGAGGCACATAGATCAAGCTGGTTTGCAACAGATCAGAAGGTGGCTGGGTAAGCCAAACTTACAGATTTCAGGATCCCTGTGGCATCTTCATGGAGCCAGGTAGGGTAGACCACCTCGTCATTCAGTATGGCCTCAAAGAGGTCATCTTCGTTCTCTGCCTCAAAGGGCGCATGACCACAGAGCATCTCATAGAGCAACACGCCCATTGCCCACCAGTCTACTGCAGGCCCGTACAGCATTTCCTGGAGGATCTGTGCAAAGGGGGCAGCGTGAGAAGGTGCTTCATACACTGGATTAACAAATATGTTCTTCATAACTAGGGAAATTGTGCATTAGGAAATATCAGATTTTTTTTAAAAAGTCTCCTGTGCTGGCACGCATATTTCATTCCATTTTGACAGACTGGTCTGTTTTCCCTGAGGTCTACTCAGAGATGCTTTCTCATCTAAGTGAGCAAACATTTATGGCCTGATTGGGTCACAGTGATGGGCTTGTGTAGATCTCAAGACAGAAGGGTTCTGGAAATATACGTGTGGAAAAAAAAGGAGACTGGGTTCACTCACTCATATGGGAAGATTTCAAGGATTCAAGAGCCTTTCTTTAGTTCTGCTAAATGATGCTGGAATTAAATCACTAAGTAGAGATAAAGAGGAAAATAAATAGCCATGAATGGCACATACTTTGTCTTCATTTAGGGCTAAAGCCCAAAGCAACTGCAAAGTTTACAAAAACATTTTTTTTAACTCAAATTCTTATTAGAGGGACTTAGGCCATTTTCAGCCATCATTCACCTAGTGAACCATAAATGAGTCTGGAGGTGTCGGCTTTCAATGCTGCCACAAGGCTGCAGCACATAAAAGCAGCCAGTGGCATTTCTGGTCAGAGTTACTGGAGAGCTCAGATTTCAGAGCTGTATCAAGCAGCTGCACTCACCTCTGGAGCAATATAGTCTGGCGTGCCACAGAATGTGGCCGTGGTGACACCATTGCAAATCCCCTCCTTGCACATTCCAAAGTCTGCCAGTTTACAGTGACCCTCATGGTCCAACAGGACGTTGTCCAGTTTCAGATCTCTGAAAGATACAAAGAGTAGCAAGAGATAGGGCAGCCAGACCCCGAACCACCCACCTCTCAGGATGGGCACTCAGACCACAGTGGCCACGTGCAGCCATGTGAGCTTCCTGCACACACTTCAAAAGGAACAAACTTCTCTGTGCTATCTGGATGAATTTAGATCAAGTCTCAGAACTCGCCTCATGGCACCAAGATGATGGGTCCACAAGAATGGGCTAACCACAGGAAAATGAAGGCTGGCCTTTAAAAACTGAGGGCAGAATGTGGCTTTTCTGGGCTTTCCACTGACCTTGTACTCAGGCTCTCCCCCATCCTCCACTCTAGCACTCATCTCTACCCATTAGAGTCAGAGTGAACACCCATAGGGGAGGTGGCCACTGTGTGCCGGTGGTGGTGAATGGCACTAGGAGCACAGCTAATCTTCGTCTGCAAGGGACTCACAGTATAATGGGAGACAAATATATGCTAGGCTAGAAGCTCCATGATGGCAGGGATTGTGTTTATGCGGTTCACCATTATTCCTGGCATAGTGTACTTAGGAAATACTTGTCAGCTGGGTGCCCGAAATCCCAACACTTTGGGAGGCTGAGGCAGGCAGACTGACCGAGCTCAGGAGTTTGAGACTAGCCTGGGCAACATGGTGAAATCCCATCTCTACAGAAAATACGAAACAAAAACTAGTGGGGCATGTAGTCTCACCTACTTGGGAGGCTAAAGTGGGAGGATCGCTTGAGCCCAGGAGTTTGAGGCTACAGTGAGCTGAGAGTGCACTGCTGCACTCCAGCCCAGGCGACAGGGTGAGACCCTGTCTCAAAAAACAAAAGAGAAGGAAGAAATAATTGGGTTTTTTTGTTTGTTTGTTGTGTGTGTGTGTAAAACAAATAGATACATATTTTATATATAGACAGATACACACACATTTATGGACAGGATAGACAGGGAGGGGAAACACACCAATTGCTGTACGGTCCTCATGGCGTGATGAAGGTATGAACCAAGTGCTATGGCAGAAACATAAGACAGAACAATTCCTTCCAGTGGGAGGAGAGAGAGATGGCCTCACAGCAGAAGCAGAAATTGAGCTGGGTCGGAAAGCATGAGTCAGAGTCTCCTAAGCAGGGAAGGGGGAGTGGGAAGGCCGCCATGAGCAGGCAGAAGGAGCAGGGGCACAGCAGCAAGCCCAGTGGTGTGGTTGAGCAGGTGGGCTCAGAGAACCCTCGGTATGGTGGAGGAGGCTGAGGGGCAGGCAGCAGAGGACACAGGATCACTGGGGCCATGAAAAAATCTCAGGGCTACAGAGGAAAGTTAAGTCCAAACCATGAAGGATCCTGAGTGCCACACTATGGAATTTTGATTTTTAGATATCAGGCAAAAGGAACTTACTGACTCTCCCTAATTAAGGGAGTAACAGATTCCTGGCTGGACAAGAAAAGATCACTGTGGGGAGGCTGAAACTGTCCAGGGAAGAGATGTTAAGACCTGAACCAAGAAGGTGATGAATGGAATGGAAAATAAAGAGTCAGTTAGGGGAAAGGATGAAGGGCTTCAGTGAAAGCAAAATCAGTAATATGGCTTGATAACCACTTAGAAATGGACAGAGAGAAGCAGCAGAAATGATGGCTCCTGGGTTTCTGTCTGAAATCCAGTAGGTTTACGGAGATGTTAATCAGGAAAAGGAAATCCAGAGTGAGAACAGGGTTTGTTTGTGGGTACCCCAGGTGCACAAGAAGCCTAGTAGATTATGGAGACTCCAGGCCAAAGCATTTTCCATCCCTTCTCCAATCCCTAAGAGCAAATTCAAGCGAAGGGAGTGAATATTCAGCAGTAGGATTGTTTGGTAAAGCGTCCTCAAGGTCGGTCAGGAACGTGGCTGTGTACTGATAAAGCTGTCTGTAAATAAAAGGCAGTGCTCTCCTACAACAGCCTTCTTCCCAGCATAAGCACTTGGTTCTCCTGTCGCCACCCATAGCCCAGGGCACTGTTATAGAGGGAGGGTGGCATTGCCAGCCTCACAGGCACAGTCTAGATGGGACAGAGCTGCAGCTTGACCTTTTGGGTGAGATATTTACACTTTGATTTTTAAAGGAATAATATGCTCAGAGGCAACCCACATGGGCTGATCAGTGATGAAGAGGCTGCAGGTCATGCGGGGGATGCTAGGTGGCCTGGAGCTTTGTGGTTAACTGCTATCATGGGAGGCTGCCATGGCTTTGGGCCGCCTGGAGCTCCAACCCCCCTCACCCCCTTGCTGTGGCATCTTCACAGTGGCTGCAGCTGACTGCTCTTTCTGGAAAGTCACATTCACTATGGGTTGTGTCAGGGTTCTATTTTCCTATTTTCCTGCTTCAGTGTGAGAATCAAGGTCTGTTGGCCTGCATGGCCCAGGGAAAAAGGCTGGTCTCTGTCCAGCCTGGATCACATCGCTGGCTTAGAGGTCGGTGATGACAGAATTGGCGTGACTGGTTTCTACACCATGTCCTGTGAGTTGATACGGCCTGGCCATGCAGGTCTTACAAGGAGTGGCCACTAGAAAACGCCAGGAATAGAAACCAAGTCCAGTATTTCAGGAATCCCCAGTAAGTGTGGTTAAAGCAGCAAAGCTTTCATGGCACAGATCAATGGAACACAGAACAGACTTCTCTGCTCTGGGCAGCAGCTTCCCCGCGTGTCAGGGGCATAAGGCGAAGGCATGCTGAGTACCTGTGCATCCACTTCAGTGAAGCAAGCTTTCTGTGTCTCTAACCCAAACCCAGCCCTGACTCCAAATCAACCCTCCTCTATGCAGAATCCCACATCCCATATAAGTGACAGTTTTCAGTGGGCTGATGTGTGGAAGCTGCTTCCTCCCCTGGGCCCACCACACACCCACAGTATGAGCACAGCCAATTTAACCTACAGGAGGCTGTAATCGTGGCAGCACGGGTCGGGAGCAGGGGTGAGGATAATCCTGTCCAGTGAGCGAGGCCACCACTCTCAGTTCTTCTTCTACACATTTTTCTGACTTGGGAAGTGTTGTAAGGCCTGGCTGCCTGGCTCCTCTGGGACCGCCGCATACAGTAGCGAGGTGCCTGGCTGAGGTTAGATACACTAGTCTGCAGCCCCAGGAGACAGCACGGCCCAGGGGATAAGGCCTGTGAGCCCAGCTTTATCAACACTGTGTCCTAGCCTGACAGGCCAGGCCTGTGTGGACCTGAGCCCAGAATATTCTCACTCACATTTCCAAACAAGGTCACTGAGTTTCTGAATTTTCCCGAAGCCATCATGCCTGCTGAGGTCTTGGAAAGGATCTTCTTGGGCAACAGAAACAAGTGCTAACAGAAACCCACAACGGTCCAATAGTTGATCCACAATTGCTTAAGAGCTTGTGACTAATGTCCCAGGTAAGAGGCCTGACTGCTTATTACTCAGCTGCTATCATGGGCAGCAGGAATCGTGCAGGGAGAGAAAGTTCTGGGCCATCAGTTTTGTCAGTCAATTATGACAATCAGCTCTGCACGGGGAAGTCTTGGAATGCAGCTCTCAGAAGACACAACTGGGCAACACAAGGATGTGACTCATCCTGGTCACAGGATGCCCAAGGCCACAAATGCAGGTTATATACCTTAATCCTGATTTCAATCTAATTTTAGGCATTCTCAGAACTGTATGAGCTGTAAAGGAAACACCATGGCTGTTTTCACACCAGGTGCTATTAACAAGACAGATCATGCAAATTGGGATCCCAAGAGGGTTCAATTAAGAATATAACATAATTCCAGGCTACCGGTTCTGCCCTCAGCCCAAGTATCTCATATCTTCTCTATGAAGTCTGTCCTGATGTCCCCAGACAGTCACAGCAATATCAACTTTGCTCCTAGGGTGCCCGAGTTTATACTTCTATGATAGCACACCCTGCACTGTATTCCCGAAGGCTCTGTGCACCTGTCTTCCTTCTTAGCAGCTCCAGCATGGACCTCGCAGGAGGTGCTGACCAAAAAGAAAACAGAAGCATTTCAAATGGACCGCAGTGGAGCTGCCCTGGCCATCTAGGAGCCTGTCTTATTTTTAGGGGACAAAAGAACACTCCACAAATTTTGCTCCAAAGTACTTAAACATAAAAAGCTACATGTTTTACCCGTTAGACACAGACTCCAGAGGGAAAAGAAGAAATCTGAAATCAACATTTAAATTCTTCCCTTTGGTGAAGCTGGAGAAAGGAAAGTGGTTTAGAAGGGGCAATTATTAAACAACGAGGACCAAGAAGAACACTTATCCTTGTGCTGGCCTGCATCCAAACGCAAGAGCTGCACATGGAGAGGGTGACTCAAACAAACCCAAAAATTACAGAGCCATTTACAGTCATGGTCAGCTTCCACTCTAAAGGGAAATCATGCCTTTTTTTTTAAAAAAAGCAAAGGAAGTCACCCTAAGCCTCCTGACTTTAGTTTGAAATATGCAGAGGTCAGTTTTTGGCTTAGGAGTGTCTCTGCTTCCTATGCCAACATATAACTCAGCAGCTAAACTTAACAAGACTATACAATGAAAATTACAAGTTCATACAGGGCAGAAGCTCAAATCCTAAAAGGCCAAAAACACAATTACCAGCTCGCCATTCATTAGCTCATGGCGCACCGGTATTTAATAGGTGCAGCTTTTGTCATGCAAGCATAGAAGGGTAGAAAGTTATTTTATCCTCTGTGCTTGCCTGAAAGCCACATTGTTCTTGCTGGGTAATCAGGGTTACATAAAATGCCCACAGTAGGTTCAGAGAGAATTCCCAAGTGGTTGAAGACAAAGGAGATTCAGAAATTGGATTTATTTTGTTTCCACCGTAAGCTATCCTGAGAGTAATAAAACAGATTGACGAGTCTTACTGCTTAGATCACTAGAATCAGTTACTCTTCCAAAAGAAAGGAAAGTGAGTTGAGAGCTGGCTCCTTGAACAAGAATGAATCTAGGAGGCTATTTATATCAACTATTTTTAACATATTTTTGAACTTGTATGATGGGAAATTTTCAACACAGAAAAAAGCACGGAGAATGACACAACTCCCATACCGATCACACAGCCTCGGCGGTTGCCAGTGTACACCTCAGCATGTTCCCTCTCTACGTTGACTCCCTCCCTCCCTGATCCATCTTTATCAGATTATTTTGAAGCAAACCCAAGACGTGAACTATCTCATCTGTAAACATTTTAATATCTGAATCTAAGAGATAATTCTTGAATAAAGTACAACTTTGATACCAGTTATCATAAATACACAATTGATGATTGTCAGTATACTGCCATTTGTTTATTGCTCATTTGGGCGTGGTATGTGTCTGTCTGTCCAGGAAACCTGGAAAAAAGCTTTTGCGAATAATAACAGTGTCGTCAGTGGCTAACACATACTGAATGTTAATCAAACGTTAAGTGCTTTATCCATGTATCTTATTTTATTCTCAGAACAGCCCTATGAAGTAGGCTGTACTCCAAGATCATATACCTAGACAGGGGTTAAATCAGTACTCAAATTCACTTTTGCTCACCTCCAAGGCCCCAGCCTGTGACCTACTACACCAGACCCAATCCTTTCTATGTAGTGGTGTCACTGGTCAGTCCTCCCGATAGATTGTTTCCCTAAAGGACTTCATTAATTGAAACAAGAACCATCTGAGAGAATAAATAAATATCTTAAGATGGCACTATGATAGAGGGATGTTGTATGCATATTACTATGAAATTCATAACCAAAATACTGCAAAGCAAAGGTTTTGTTTTGTTTTGCTTTGCATAAAGAAAGAGTTCAATAGATTTTACACAATACTTGAGGATACAGGGGTAGGGGAGTGCACAGCAAATCTCTCCAGTGGTCAAATGTGCAGACCATGTGCCACTTTCCCCCAAGGAGGAGGAGGTAGCATGTAGGCAAGTATGAAAAGGGGGCATCTGCCAAAAGAGGGAATATGGATTATGATCTTTATTTCAGAATAAAACTCTTAGGACTGGCTTGTGTTTCACGTGTCTGGGTTTATACTTAAATTTTTTTCAAAGCAAGACTAATTGTATGAAATTGGTAAAAGACCTTTGAAAAGTCACTGAATAGCAAAAGCCTAAAATTTGGTTTCACTGTGAGTTAGACAGTAGTGCCATTCATGCATCACCTGACACAAGATAGCCATCCCTTCACCCACCCAACCATTCTTTGAGCATCATCCATGAGCCTGGCCATATGCCAAGATCTCGGGATACAATAGTAAGCAGAAGGGGCACCATCTCTACCCACAAGGGGGTGAATGTCTGGTGGGAGAGGCAGACAGATCGTTACACCACTAAATTTACAATGATCAGCCGGGATGAATGCAATGAGGAGAAAACATGGGAATAGATCATGGGAAGGCCTGACCTAGCACGGGGGGAGACTTCTCAGCAAAGTGACATTTGAATTGAGCTGAGAAGATTATTCACCAAGTGGAGAGACAGAGAGGAAGAAAAGTGAGGGTAAAGAGAATTTCAGGTGGAAGGAACAGAGGTGAGGGGGTTCAGTCAAGAAATGAAGACTAGCATGGCTGGAGTCCTGGGTGGCAAGAGGAGGGAGCGTGAAGGAGACAGGAGAGAGTAGGGGCCAGATGAGGCAGGGACCAGGGAGGATTTCAGTCTTTAGCCCATAGAAAAGTCTGACTCAGGAGAAGGATGGCATTAGATTTTCAGTTTTACAAGACGCCAGCTACTACATGAAGAACACATCAGAGGGGCTGAGAGTGAACATGAGATCGTATGGGAAGCAACTAGAGTATCCAGGAGATAAACGATGGTGGCCTGGTATAGGGAGGGTGGGAAGGTAAAGAGAACCAGATGTATCAAGAACTACTGGGAAAAAGCAGTGGGATTTAGTAATGGAAGGATACAGGGGATAAAGAGAAGGAGGCATCAGCAGGTTCTGGATCACAGAATTTATTTTGGACAGATTGAGCTACTTTTTTAGACATACAAGTGGAGATACTTAAGAGGCAACTGGATACACATGGCTAGAAGTCAAGGGAAGGATGGATCAGAGCTATAATTTTGAGAGTCATTACTTGGGTGTGGATGAGTTCACCCTGGGAGAAGGAATGGAATGAGGAGAGAGCCTGGGACCGAGCCTCGCAAAGAGGATCTCCTGAGGCCAAGATCCCTGGACTTTTTTACACGGAGGCTACAAAAAAACGAGTGACAAATTATACTCAGAGTAGGGCAGCAGAGCTGTGTGATCAGAGAGTGGAGCCCAAATCTTCTGCCTCCATGTGGGTCCAGGTAAGCTTTAAAAGGATTAAGACTGGGCGCAGTGGCTTACGCCTGAATCCCAGCACTTTGGGAGGCTGAAGCAGGAGGATCACTTGAGCCTTGGAGGTCAAGCCTGCAGTGAGCTGTGATCACACCACTGCACTCCAGCCTGGGTGACACAGTGAGACTCTATCTTTAAAAAATAAATAAATAAACAAACAAACAAAAAAGATTAGGAAAACATCAACCTTGCACATTCAGAATCACCCAATAAATTCTTTTCAGGTTAAATTCTCAATCTCTGCTATGTGATGTGATACTCTTGTGAGTATAAACTTAAGAATCTTATTTTACAAAGATATTTGTTGCTGTATCATATCTAATTTGAAAACAAGCTAAATTGTATATCAGTCATGGAATGGCTAAATAAATTACGGTATATCTATGACAGAATTTTATGAAAGCTGCCAAAATTTTATGAAGGACTAAAAATGTAAGGAAATGTTTATAATTTTTAAATGTTATTT
>NW_016107398.1:2736588-2767803 GCF_001604975.1 Cebus imitator | reverse complement strand
TAATATTTTCATTATATAAAATTCATCATTCCTGAAAAAAGTATAGAGAAAATGATGATGGGTTCAAAGTCTTCCAATCTTTCCTTCTCAATGCTACACTAACATAATATTATATATAACACAATTTTCTCACTTGAAAATTGTCTTGGACATATTTATGTCTCCTATGCAGCTGGCTCATTCTCTATAATGGTTACTTACAATTCCATTATGAAAATGTACCACAATTTAACCAGTTCCTCTACATAAACATTTGGGTTGTTTTAAATTTTTTGCAGCTTCAAACAATGAAGTAATGAACATGATTTGCACACTTGTAGGAGTGTTTATTTAGGATAAATTTTTTAGAAGTGGAAATGCTGCATCAAAGGGGATAAATATTTAAAATTTAAACAGATGTGGAGAAACTGTCCTCCAAAAAGATTGCGTCAATTTATATTCCCACCAGTAGCACACGGAAGTTCCATTTTTTGGCTCCTTGTTCGGGCTAGACAGAATCATCCTTATAATTCTTGCCAAACTGCCAGTGAAAAATGAGCTCATTGTTTCATTTCTTGACTACTAGTGCAATTAAGCTTTAAGAAGAATATATGTTTAGTGGCCATTTGTATTTTTTCTTGCCTGTTCACATGGTTTACCCCTTTTAAAACTTGAGTTGTTTATCTTTTCGATGATTTTTTAAGAAGCTCATATCATGGAATAGTAATAATTTGTTATATTGGTTGTATTGGTTGTACATATTATTGCCTTGTTGAAGTTTTGTTCTGATATAGTCAAATTATCAATCTTTCCTTCATAGCTTCTGGATTTCATAATTTACTTATAGGCTGATACAATTCTAAGTGAAAGAACAGGATACGAAATTATATTTTTGATGTTCTCTTAATTTTGTTACAATTGTGGTGGAGAGGGATAATGAAATGGAGGAAAGACAGGAGGGAAAAGGAGACAAGGAAAAACATAAAAGTCTGTGTCTGGGTGATATGTTTATGAGTGATTTTTATTTTCTGTTTAGGATTTTCTAAATTTCCTACAGGAATCACGTATTACTTTGTTAACCAGGAAAAAGTCATTAAAATGTTTTTACATATTCTAGCTTTAATCCTTTTTGTTTGTTTGTTTGTTTCTCTACTATTTAAGGCCATAATTCTCAAGAAAGATGTGCAGGGAAAAGGACCCATTTGTCTGAGTGGAAAGGATTTCTTTTGAGACCCAGGCTCCAAGGGAATGTTGGAAAGAAGCATCTTACTTGCTTAGAGAACCTGCACATTTGTAGTCTCAGAATTGAACTTGTTGTTGTCAGCTAATTTTTTTTTTTAACCACAGAAATTACTTAGGGTCTACTAAGTGTCTATGATTGCCAATGGATAGCATTTATATTTTCAATAGCCCCGCAATGTGTCCCTGAAGGGTGAACAAACTTAAATATGAAAATGAATTTCCTACTAAAAGCAGCAGCATTCCTGATTACTAAATGAGGTCCCTATGCCATTTCTCCTCACAGACACTTAACCTGGTGTTCCAGAGGCTGACCTATTGGAATATCTGCTGAAGAACATGTATACAAGACGTGAACATTCATCATTATGAGGCTGAATGCAAAATAATTCATTTAGTAAAGAAGAAAGTCAGTAAAACAATTTCAATTTCCAGCCCAGAGAGTGTTGCCAAGGCTCTTCCCCACTACCCCCTCATAGCTCCTCCCAGTAGCTACTTGGGATGAGAAATGATAAAAATGATTCCTATTTGAGTGTGGTTATTTCACCCTCTTCAAAATAGGGCCAGGGTAGGAGGATTGCTTGATCCCAGGAGATTGGGACCATCTTGGGCAACATAGCGAGATCCTGTCGCTTCAAAAATTTTATTCATTCATTCATTCATTGTCTCATTCTGTTGCCCAGGCTGGAGTTCAGCAGCGTGATCATAGCTTACTGCAGCCTCGATCTCGTGGGCTCAAGCAACCCTCCCCCTTCAGCCTCCAAGTAGCTGGCACTCCAAGCACACACCACCACACCCAGCTAATTTTTTAACTTTTTGTAGAGATGGGGTATTGCTATGTTGTCCAGGCTGGTCCCAAACTCTTGGGCTCAAGTGGTCCTTCCTCCTCAGCCTTCCAAAGTGCTGGGATTGCAGGTGTGAGCCATTGTGCCTAGCTCTACAAAATTTTTTTAAAAAACTTAGCCAGGTGTGGTGACATACTCCTGTAGGTCTTGCTACTTGGGAGGCTGAGGTGAGAGGGTTGCTTGAGCCCAGGGGTTGGAGGCTGCACAGAGCCATGATTGTGCCACTGCACTCCAGCATGGGCAACAGAGCAAGATCGTATCTCAAAAAAACAATAAACTAACAAACAAACAGGGAACATACTCACAAACTAATCCCCATAGACTAAGTGATGGTCTCCATCCTGTTCTGGGTGCTTGATGACCCTGACACATAGGCAGTATGTTCCTAGGTAAAATTTATGGGACCAACCTCAGGAGGGATGTGCAGGCTGGTTTTGGCAATCACCACTACAGATACACAGGACTAATTTAACTTGAGCAAAGGGACTGAGACATTTCCCCTCACTTTATCTCATGGTAGAAAAAAGTATGCCCCAAAAAACACCATCCACTGACTCTCTGGACAAATATAAGAGGAAATGAGTTTGACAACATCCACAGGGTACTGATCATACATATCCTTCGGACCATCAAATAAATGAGCCATCAAGCTGACAGCTGAGCCTCATAATTATTTTTCTCATTCCACATCCCCTATCACCATCACACCCAGGAGAGCTGAAATTCCCTGGCTGAAGCAGTGCAAATTTATTTAGCAGCTCCTTACAGTACTTTTATTTTACGGTTGCCAAGAAAACCTCTCTCACGGACTTTCCTTGCCAAATGCTCATACATGATACCTGGCAGCGGGTCAGCTTATAGACGCACTCAGTGACGAAAAGCAGGGAGGCCAGAGGACTTCAGGCAGACACCAGGAGATGACAGACCCTTGGTGGCTAAGGATTTCCTGAACATAGAGCCTTGCTCTGATAACACAGACTGGATGCTGGGGCCAGTGGCACACTTGGACCTGACAGTGCAAGGGGAATAAAGCAGCGAACAAGCCAAATCTCTTCCCCAGTGCACACAGCCAGGTGCAGCTGACCCACAGAAACCACGGGGTCGGCTTTGCTTTCTGGTGGCAGAACCCAACAAGGAAATGAAGGTTTTCTGATAGCCAGTCACTCAAGGGCAGGAGGACAAACAGGATCAAAGAACCATGGCAGATTCTGAGAGCCTCCAGCCAGGAACAGGATTGGTATGAAGGAGCCTTTACTGGCTGGCTGCCTGCAGGCCATGTGCATGAAGATGACAGAATAACTTTGAATGAGGAGGAATCAGAATTCAGTTTCCTCTTTAATGTTAATATCTTAATCACAACCAGGGATGGCTGTGGTACAGAATGAGGATGGGCAAGGACAGTTGGGTCCTGCTAGCTTTATGTTGGACACACGGAACCAAGGCCAACAAACGAGTTCACAGAGTGAAACTCTTAACCATTCCAAGAGCAAACAGTGCTAGGTAAATGCTAGCCATTATCAGCACTGTCACTGTGGCTATTATTAAATGGATAACGCTATGGCTCCCATCCTCAGGAAGGTAAGCCAGACATCTGAGCTGTCA
The DNA here is from genome assembly GCF_001604975.1 of Cebus imitator. NCBI lineage: Eukaryota > Metazoa > Chordata > Mammalia > Primates > Cebidae > Cebus > Cebus imitator. Next base: position 2,764,138 of record NW_016107398.1, on the reverse strand, counting down.
ATACAAATACACAGAGCAAAGAGTGTAGACAGACATCTTAGCCTGTCTACCCATCCCGGTCCCCTCTAATGGAAACAGCACTATTCTTACTAGACCTATCAGCACTGAGGCCAGTTCCCCGAAGACATTTGATTGTCAGAAAATAGCAATGTCCTTGCTTTGCCAGGGTTGGAACTTTTCTTCGACTTGGGAAAAGCAAGCAGTGAAAGGTGCAGCCATTTGCTGTCCCAATGCACAGCCTCACATAAAGTGTGAAAAGGGAGGCGGTGATGAGGAACGCTTTATGACAGGAAAGAGAGGAATTTACGGGACCAACCTCAGGAGGATGTGCAGGCTGCTTTAGGCAATTGGCTAAACACGAACCATTGCCAGCATTAGGAATGCTTTACGCAGTATCAGAGGGGAGGCAGCCTGCCCACTGGAATCCGAACTGTGGCCACTTCAGCAGGTCTCATCTGGTTCCCTGCTATCCCCATGAGAGATTAAACCTGAGCCAACTAAAAAGAAACCTCTGAAAAACCCAAGAGGACACTTGTAGTTCAGAACCACTCACAGGCTCTTGGAATTATAAACATATGTCACATTTTACTACGAGATTATAGATGGCCTTACTTGATTCTCTAATTATGTTTTGCATAAAAAGCTTTGCTTCTCCCAATTGGACTATAAACTCTGAGGTCAGGTCTGGAATATTTCTCATATCATCTCTAGAATATCAGTCATGGACTGGACACAAGACAGCAACACACATAGTAAAGTTCAGGGAACGACTGATTGCCTACCAATACTGGACTCACATCACATTTTTCCCTAAGAAATTTCCCTTGGGAGAACTCACGATACTTCTTGAGCACTCACTCTATCCCCAGCACTTGGTTTTACAACCAAAGAGCCCAGTTTTCCCAAATAGCCATTTAGTTGTTTTCTTTAGATAGCTAAGTACTTACATGTGGAGGCATTGTCTGAAGAATGTTTCTAATTTTGTGTCACAGAATTTTTAATAAAAGTTATTATTAAATGTGCAAGTGTGAGTCATTATAACTTCCTGAGCTCTTAAAAGTAAACTGAATTCAAAAGTCAGGGGAAAATTTATTTTTTAGCCTATGTATATTATTTTTAGTTTAGAAAGTGTCACCACCAAACATGCTAGTAAAAGTAGCAGATGACTGGACTAACATTCTTCTTGCCTAAATGCTGGACTAATCTTGACCCAATAAATAGTGGCAATTTCAGTTTGGAGCCCTGTGTCATATAGAGAGATGAGCCAAGGGTAACTTCCCAACCATGCTCTTACGGTTGCCTCCCTCAATCTGCCTCCTTCCCCTACCCCCAAGTGACCTTGGGGAGGTCATCCAACATCTCATCTGTCTGTCTTATTTCAATGGGCAGCATATTGTAAGGCTGTGGACACAGACTTTGGAGCCTGATTAGCTGAGTTTAGTTTTAGTTTTACTAGCTGTGTGACCTTGGGAAAGTTACTTAACCACTCTGGGCTTATTTCCTATCATCAAGAAATGTAGATAACAACAGTTTCTGTCTCATAGAAATTATGAGTTATTTAATGTGAATGGCTTAGAATAGTGCCTGGAATGTATTAAGTGCTATAGAGCCCTTAGCTATTATTTGTTCATCAACAAGAAGGATAATATCTACATGATCTATTGTCATGATTTTTATAAGAATTGATATTAACAAAGAGTAAAAACTTTGTAAATTCTAGATAACTACTAGCTCTGTGAATTCTAGATAGATAAATTCTAAATATGAGCTTTACAAATTCTAGATAACTACTGTAAGCTCTTGTGTTTTGGGCAGGTAGGCCTATTAAGTGACACATCTGGCTTATAAACTGCTCTCTGGGTAATAGAGCCTAGAACCAAAGCCAGATGGGTCATACAGTGTCACAGTCTGGCACTAGTACCTTGGGCAATGAGCAAAATGCCTCCAGAATTGGTTAAACCCTACCCGCCACAACACTTTCGTCTACCTCAACCATCTCTGCTAAGACCAAATTCTGACACATTTGAATTGATCCCTCTGTTCAGTATCAGCTGCCCAGTTTGGTACAATGACAAAAAGCTGGTGGTTTAAGTTGAGGTTCATTCAGTTCATCCTAGATGGTCAAAAGCCACTGAGTTCACCAGAGGTGACTGGTTCTGTAGGTGGGATACGTGGAAGGAAGATGAAGTCTCTGACTCCTGTTGCGATCCACACCACCACTGTGGCTGGAGAACTTTATTTCCATTCTGGAGAATTTCAAATCTCCAGAAATAAAACACAAAATTCCCAGGAAGTGAAACATTATCTGTACTTCACCATGTAATCAAACAAAATTCAGCTGTACAGCCAGTCCTTATTCTTCACCCTCTCCAGGTCTAATTGTTTAGGACCTCTACCCAACAGCAGATGCTGGCTTCACACAGTCAGTGGCGTGATAAAACTCAGATCATGCCAGGCCACCTGCAGACGTTTTTTAAAAAAAATTTTCACTGTTATAATCAATTATGTGATAAATGAAGGAATCTTTTTTTTTTTTTTTTAAACGGAGTTTCGTTCTTGTTACCCAGGTTGGAGTGCAATGGCGTGATCTCGGCTCACCGCAACCTCCGCCTCCCGGGTTCAGGCAATTCTCCTTCCTCAGCCTCCTGAGTCGCTGGGATTACAGGCACGCGCCACCATGCCCAGCTAATTTTTTGTAGTTTTAGTAGAGACGGGGTTTCACCATGTTGACCAGGATGGTCTTGATCTCTTGACCTCGTGATCCACCCGCCTCAGCCTCCCAAAGTGCTGGGATTACAGGCGTGAGCCACTGCTCCCGGCCAGGAATCTTTTTAACATGTTTGAATCTATGAATATTTTTATCATGTATTTTCACAAAGATGCAATCAAATCCAAGTGCCATGTTCACATTTAAGAATTTCTACCAATGCTACTGTACTGGTGTTTGCATTTCTTGGTTGTGGAGACCAAAGGAGGCAGGCAGAGAGAACAAATTTCAAAATCCAGCCTTGGGCTGTTATTATATGACTTATTTCTCCAGCTAAAATGCAATCTCCATGAGGAGAGGTGACTCACTGCATTCACTTCTATATGTTTATATTTTGGGGTTCCTGTCGGTGCCTGATACAGTGCTTTGCAAATAGCAGGCCAATAATAAATGGTTGTTAATCTGAACCACAAATTCCTCCCTGACCATTGGGTTTGGCTGGGTTCTAAGACCCCAGTGAGGAAGGATTAGGGAGGATGTGGCAGGACTAGTCGGGAGCTGGGTGGATTTCTGGTTTGTGCTGGGATGCTGGCACTCATCTGGGACATCTGGGACCTTCCAACATGAAGCTTCTATTGCCTGCGGAGATCCCGTCTTGGGGGTGACCTAAGACCGGGACAGTACGCTTCGTGGCTCTCAAGTCCACCTCGGACCAGGTGTCAATCCTTCAAGACCAGTCTAGAACCAAACCGATTCCAGGAGATACCAATTTGCCCTGCTTGGTGACTGCCTGCTCATGTTTGGCTTACGGATGAGATAAACCTTTGTTCCTTTTTTTTTTTTTTAAGGAGAAGAATATTAAAAATTCCATTGACTGCCCAAACCGGATTTACATGAATTTAACTGGCTACTACAGGACACAGTGAACTCTTGGAGTGGCTTCTGTCATTAAGACAGGGACTGTGAGCAGCTGGGTCAGCCAGGTTGGGCACTAGGTTGGTATCCCTGGCACTTGCTGATGGACACAGATTATTCCCTTTCTTCAGAGGCAGTAGGCATGGGGGAAGCGGGTCAGGCATGCTGGAATGCTGGTGCTATCTGTTGACTGTCCAGGAGAATTAGTCAAAGGGCAAGAAGAAAAACTGTCTTGTGTTAGAAAGCAGAGTCTGGTCTTAGCTCTGTCACCTTTCTGGGCCTCGGTTTCCTCATCTGTAAAATGATGGGACGGGACACAATGATATTTCCTCCACATTTCTCACAGCAGACAATCACTATGTCTTCACATATTTCCTTCCCTGCCCAGTGCAGTGCTACTCAAAGTGTGGTCCACCAACTGCTGCTCATCTGCAAATTGGCGCTGACCCATGGTGAGGTAAAAGTTGAGATACAGAGTTTTTAGAAACTTTTATAACTATTTGACAGTATGACAAACTATCATACTGTCATACTATATGACAGTATACGTCTGCTGAATCTAATAAGAAAAACATGGGTTTCCATTTTATATGTATTTTGAAATTTCATTTTTCTAGTAATTTACTTTTAATATATTTTATAAAAAAGTATTGGCCCTAAATGGAGAAAAAGAAAAAAGAAAACACACATTGGTTTACCTCCACAGATAAATGAAGAGCTTGGGCTAGCACCCTATCTTCCCATTTCTCTCCTGGGCTGACTTCGTCACTCTCAATTGAAGCTTCTCTGACTCCACAGCCTCTGCGTCCCTTCCTAGGCCAAGTCTCTCCTCTGTGCTCCAATGCTGCTTGGTGCATGCTTCTTAACGACAGCATTTCCTGCGCTGACTGTAATTCTTGGTTTCCCTGCAGGTCTTCTCCATGCCTATTTCAGCTCTCTAGTCCGAGAACAAGGTACCTGGCACAAGGCTGGGTGGCCAATTAAGTACTAACTGAACTGAACAAGCTCTGAGTTTCTCACCTTAAACTTTGGTTGCATTTACTTTATCCACAAACCCTTTGACTGTAAAGTGTAAAGTTCTGTGCATGGTGGATGCTGAGGAAATGAGGAAGCAATGGTGAGAACTGCTTTCTGCATCTGGGGGTAAATCTTTTATGCTACCAATCCCATTGCGCTGTTCCTTTTCCAGCTCTCAATCTGGTCCTATTGTTACTATAAGTGTCAGCCTGGGCAACACAGTGAGACTCTGTCTCTACAAAAGAAAGTTTTTTAACTAGCTGGGTGTGGTGGTGTGTACCTGTAGTCCCAGCTACTTAGGAGCCTGAGGTGGGTGGATCATATGAACCCAGGAGTTTGAGGATATGATCATGACACTGCACTCCAGCCTGGGTGACAGAAAAAGACTCTGTTTCCAAATAAATGTACAAACACACTTATTTAAAAACCCAAAAAACAAAGAAAATTGGACTTGTAGTTACAACAGCCAGTGACGATGTATGTGGCTGGTAATTAAAAATCCTTACAAACCAGACAAGACAAATTACTCCTGCACATCTTGCATAAAATTAAAAGGTCAGTCCAGGAAGAAAAGGAAGGATGAAATTTCTTAAGTTCTTCATCAAGCTGAAAAGCTCATTTGATGCTTTGGGTTTTTTAAAAAAGGCATTTCATAGAAAACTCCAAAGTCAGAAGAGATGGAATATTACATAGGAAACCATTTAAAAGCTCAGAAAATTCTTTAAGCCCAGATCAAAGAATGCAATTCCCATCATATGGAATTCATTTCTTTTTGAAAGTCAGTAAGTCAAATTTTTTTTTTTTTTAACCAGGAATTGGCTGGTTCCCTCTGTAAACTCAGAGAAGGCAGTTTGGGAACGCGGTTCCAGAACCTCAGCCTTGTGAGTTCTACTCCTGGATTTTCTCTCTGAGGCTGTGGAAAAATTATCTTTCCCTCTCTGCTTCTGAGCCCTACTTAAAAAAAAAAAAAAAAAAAAAAAAAAAAGGTCATGTGATCATCCACCCAGTTTCAGGATGTAGTATATGAAATCCTGTCCCCACTGCTCCCTGAGTGCTTCTAATCCCCAGAGCCAGACAGCCTATGCTCACTTAGAGTTTGTAAAACACAAACAAGCACCAGAGACATGACAAGTGATATTTTCCCATTAGAAAATGAACTCTATTTCTCAAATTAAGAAGCAATCAACTGATGGAAAAAAATTACCAAAATTCAAGATCTGAAAAATATGAACTATTTGAAAGTAGAATATTTCAACTGACTCGTCTAGGTAATACACAAGCTAGAGTTCCATCCACTCAGATAAAAAGTGCAATTTCTCTCTGAGTTTTATGGCCTTTCCATACAATGTTCTATCTGCCTACAGAGCCGGGTCCCGTTGATAGAGAAGTAAACCTGAGATTTTTGATCTGGGTTGCGTGACACATCCCTGACTAGGAAGGTGGTGCTATCTCTCCTGTAACTTTCCACTGATGCAAAGAAGGTCACAAACACCAGGAAGCAGCAATGACAAGTCTGTGTGGGCAGAGGATCATGTGCCAAGGTGGAGCATGAGCTTCCTCTTCCACAAGAAGCATTTATGCCATCTTATTGACATACATCAGGGAGGCCGTGTGCCTTTGTAGTTTATGCCATAAAGGAGCCAAGCCTCCAAGCTATGGCTCTGGGGATGCCTTTTCTTTCTTATGTGGTTCAGGAGGCAAGGAGCTTCATTCACCCTACTAGACCCTCAGGGGAAAGGACCTGGAACCATCTGAGAGGCTCTGGCAGTTCTGGGTGGGGTCTTCCCCAGTCTGACTCCTAGCCGGCTGGAGCCAGGTGTGACAGGTGAGTGGCCTAGAAGGGTGCCCTTTGCCCTCCTAGGAGCCCCCAGGCAGGTTCTACAGCGGGCCTTCTAGAGGAGGCTCTGCAGCAGGCATTCACCCAGGACCATGGTCACCTGCCAGGCACTGGCTCTCAGCAGCAGAGCTCCAGGTTTCACAATTCTACATCTGAACCAAATGGAGACAGTTAATTATTCCACTTGCTTGTGTCATGGAAAACTCACCGGCTATGTGAAAAGGAAGAACTGATGCATAATACAAGCAGAGGCTCTACTTGAGTCATTAAACCAAAGTAAGTTGAGAGTTCACCATGTGGTGGCTCTATTATCAGGCAAATCCGAGGCCACTAAACACCGAAATCCTACCTAAGTCTCTCGCTACTCCTAAGTGTCTCCTCTGGAGGCTCTTCCTCCTCCACCCTCCCTTGTAGGGTAGATGGCTCCCTAAGGTTCTGTTCTTGGCTCTTGCCTAGGTTTTCTTTCAGCATTCCTGCTACACACCATATGGTACCTCTGTGCAAATTAGAATAAGGTGCTCCTTTCTCAGGACATCTAACTGCCACCTGCCAGAAAATCCACGGTTATTACACAAATCTATGACAGCTGGGATGTGCTGGCACTCCCTTGGGCTGTTGAGGGCCCGAACTACCCAGTTGTGCACAATTGCCCTGCTTGTCTCTCTACCTGTGCAGTTGAATCCCACAGGTTCAAGTATTCCCCCAGACAGATGGCTCCCAAATCTAAATCCCTATCCTGACACCTCTCTCTGGAGAGTCAGACCTCCATCTCTGATTGCTTTACGGGCAAAATTACCAGATTATTTAACCCTTCAAACACAAATAATGGACAACCAGTAACCACCACGAAAAAAACTAAACTTTACCTCATTGCTGTCCCTATTCAGTTAAAAGCTCCTTCACGGGAAATTCTGGAGTCACTTTAATACCTATTCGTTGGTCCCCATCCACTTCATAGGACTCCCTTCAATGTAAATCACTCCCTCTCCTCTTTTCCTTTCTCTTCCCACCATTACTGTCTTGCCCCAAGCTGTGACTATTTCTTACCTGACCCAAAAGAAGACCTTCTAGTTGAACTCCTGGCTTCCAGGCTCAATCCTCTGTACTCTAACACACTGCATGTATTTCCTGTTTGTCTCTTTCTCAAAAACCTCTGATAGCTTCTATTGAAAGGCAAATAAAGCCTACACTTCCCTAGCCCAACATTCAAAACCTCCCAGGTTCTTACCCTCATCTACCTGCACTGCCACCTCTGCCCTGCGCCTTCCCCGGCTCTGGTCCTCTGGTCATACCAAGTCCTCATGATTCCTTAGCACAGGACGCAATTCTGCCTCCATGCCTCTGTCCCTGTTGTTATGTCTACCTCGCATGGACTTCCCTATTTCACTGTTAACAGAAAGCTTGCACATCAGACTCGTGTCATCTCTTCAAAGCCGCCACCAAACCTCTCCATCAGCATTCATAGCTGTGTTTGTTTGTTTGTTTGTTTGACGAAGCCTTGCTCACCCAGGGTGGAGTGCAGTGATGTGATTTTGGCTTACTGCAACAGGTTTAAGGGATCCTCCTGCCTCAGCCTCCCAAGTAGCTGGGATTACAGGTGCCCACCACCATGCCTGGCTATTTTTTTGTATTTTTAGTAGAGACAGGGTGTCACCATGTTGGCCAGGCTTGTCTCAAGCTCCCAACCTTAAATGATCTACCCAACTTGGCCTCCCAAAGTACTGGGATTACAGGCATGAGCCACCACACTAAGCCAGCATTCATAGTTGCCTTTTCTGTGCTCTCATTGTATTGTGTTTGCATTTTACTGAGCATTTATGGTACCATATCTTACATCGTCAATTTATGTGTGTATGGAACTCCCAGTAGACTAAATCCTAAGAGCAAAGTTCCTGATTTATCTTTTGATCTTCAGACGCAAAGACAGCACAAAGCAGGTGCCCAGGACCTGTTGAACCTGGTAACTTAATGGTGGAGAAGTCTTCATGGTCAAACAAAGCCCATGGATGACTTAACGATGGTCTCTGAGCCTGTGTATTTTCAAAGTGCCAGCCAAAGAAGGGCTAACAAGTGTGTTTCAGTATGCCAGTCATAGGGTGAAGGGCATTGTCCAAACTAAAAAAGTCATTTAAGACACAAATACATATTTATGCTGTAGTTTACAATCTGCATCAAATGCAACTCCTGGAAACTGCAAACCCTGGCACCCTGGAGAGGCAATGGCAGGATTCAGGGGCCTCTTTCTGGAGTCTACTTCTGCCTCCTCACAGCTCTCCAGATCCTGGACTGGCTCAGACCCAGCACCCAATGCTAACGATGCATTACAGGAATCTGAGCATGCATCAGAATAACAGTCACCTTAGGGAAGGTAAGAACATGGATGGGAATCGAGTGAGGACCAATGGAATGCATACAAATCTACTTGATAGCATTGTCTTGAGAAAACAACAGAAAAAAACTTGACTATAGGTTCCAACTGAGTAAAACAGTGTCTTCATGCTTCACTCTTCAAGATACATCTACAGAGTAAAGAAAGGTAGCCAAGAAAGACCATTTACAACACATGGCCTCATACACAAGATAAACTCAACCATCTTATCCATGTTTTTCATCTTTACCATATGTGATATTTGGACACCGAAACCCACTCCTCTTATCTGAGACCAGATCCCCCAATTTCTGGAAAAGAAATGATGAGAAGCACAAAGATACCCGGATGGAAACTGGGGAGGGGTAGACTGACTGCTTTTCTGACGCAGTGGAAAATGCTGGTGTCTGCACATACCACTGCACTTCATACATCCTCCTCCTGCAGAAGACTGACCCCAACAGACAAAAAAACACGCTTTAAAATTTAACTGATCATTTTACTATCGAGGCTCTGTCTTGCTTTGCTTTCACTGTCTGTAAGATGGCCTTAATAATAATGTTAACAAAGCCACCCTCTATCCCTGTGCCTAGAGAGGAAACCATTCCTCTGTCACTGCCTAGAGGGGAACACAGCTCTAAACCCTGCATTGCTTTGATTCTATGATCCATGTCGCTCCTCCCCTTTAATGCTTCTGAAACAGGGATGTTCCTTAAAACTAACGGCCAAAAAAATTTGCCAGCTGCTGGCACAGTTGTTTTAATCAAATCAGCAATCATGGGCATTTTGTGACCTGGGGTGTTTTTGAATCAAAGAAATACAGTAGCTTTTATCATGTCAATTGCCATGTTAATTGTCATGTTAAAGGTTGGGGAGCCAAAGGGAAGAAGTTTTTTTTTAAATAACTGCTTTATTAGGGAATAACTGACAAACAAAAAACTGTAGGTGTTTAATGTATACAACATGATCTGTTTGGAGAGGTGTATACCTGTAAAATCATCACTAAAGTCAGTGTAATAAACATATACATCATCTTCAAAGGCCTTCTCCTGTCTCCGTTGTGTTTTTTTCCTTGGTGATAAGAGGCACTTAAGATATACTCTCCTAGCCAAATTTTAAGTATACAATACAGTATTGTTTAATCATAGGCCCTATGTTGTACAGCAGATTTCCAGAACTTATTTATCTTGCACAACTGAAATTTTGTACCCTTTGATCAGCATCTTCCCATTTCTCTGACCCCCAGCCACCCTTGGCAACCAACATTCTACCCTCTGCTTCTATGAATTTGACTATTTGAGATTCCATATGTAAGAGAGATCATGTAGTATTTGTCTTTCTGGGTCTGCCTTATTTTCCTTGGCATAATCTCCTCCAGGCCCATCCACACTGTCTGGAATGATAGGATTTCCTTCTTTTTAAGGCTGAATATATTCCATAGCAAATTTTCTTTATCTATTGTCTGCAGAAGGACATTTAGATTGTTTCCATATTTTGGCTATCGTGAATAACACTGCAATAATCATGAGAATGCAGACATCTCTGAGATCCAGATTCCAAATTCTTTGGTTATATATCCAGGAGTGGGATTGCTGGGTCATATGACAGTTCTACTTTTAACTTTTTTGAGGAACCTCCATATTTTTTTTTACTTAGTGGCTGCACCAATTTACATTTCCACCAACAGTGCATAGGGTTCCCTTTTCTTCACACCCTTGCCAACGCTTGGCCTCTGGGTTTCTGATAACCATCCTAACACATATGAGGTGATATTTCATTGTGGTTTTGATTTGCATTTCCCAGATGGTTAGTGATGCTGAGCACCTTCTCATAGACCCATTGGCCATGTGCATATCTTCTTTGGAGAAATGTCTATTCAGGTCCTTTGTTCATTTTAATTATTTGTTGTTTTGTTTTTTGCTATTGGGTTGTAGAAGTTGCTTATATGCTTTGGATACTGACACCTTATCAGATCTGCAAACATTTTCTCTTCCATAGGTTGCCTTTTCATTTTGTCAAGTGCTTCCTGTCCTAAGCAGCAGCCTTTTAGTTTGATGTAATCCCTCTCACGTATTTTTGCTTTTGTCAGCTGCGCTTTTGGTATCCAAGGGAAGAAGATTTTAGCAGGAAAATTTAGGGCTTAGACAGGTGCATTCACCTTCAAAGATAACAGGCTGTGGTGATTTCATTTGAAGACCCCAATGCCTTAGAAGAGACTTCACGGATGGCCCCTGCCTGCAGGAACTTTCTTACTGCCCCACACTGTTTCATTAAATGCCAGTTCAGGAAGAGCCACTGTGTGACCACAGGGAAGATCAGGCAGCCAGGTCCCTGCTTCTTAGGGTTTCTTTTTTTTTCTTGGTAGCCTAAGAATAAAGACCCCAGGACAGTTCCTTTAGGGCTGCTTCTATCCTCATGGAAGTCTGAAGAGAAACTTTCTGTAAGAGTGGCAGAGACGGGGGCTGGCTCAAGAAGGGAAGATGAGCTTTCCAGAGGGACTCATGTGACAGTGCGGAGGATTCGCATTTGGTCAGGAGGGCCAGCACTGCACACGAGAGCTAGCCCCCATCCCTGGACTGGCCAGGACATCACTTACCCACACCCGTCTTCAGTCAGAGCTGAGACGCACAGCCCCACTGATGTACAGCCTGCGTAGTGCACCCAAGTTCCTCCTGCTGACTCACACCAAAGCATCGCCACAGTATGGAGAAATTCCATGACAAAAGAGAGTATTCCTGACATTTTCCCAAGCACTCAGATTTTCCAGTAGACTGCCCTGAGCACAGTATTTCTGTTTTCCAAACTGCGTAGGAACAGCTCGATGTTTCCAAAGCGAAGTGGAAAAACTCACCGTGGTAGTAAAATTCTAATGCTGCTCTCACAAGGGGACCTATTGAAATGTAAGACTGAACCAGGCCTGGCAGGTGTTGATGTGGAACTGAAGTATACCTGGGGATGCTGGAGGAAGTGAATACGTGGCCAGAGTCAAATGCAACGTGGGGACATTTCCTGTGGGTCTGCCCCTGGGCTCCTCACCTTTCTTAACTGAGGTTTAGTTGAACAGATATGCAAGTCCCCTCTGGTTAGAGCTCTGAGACAGGAGTGTTGACACTGGCCTCCACTCTGAAGGTATTTGAGTTTGAAACCCCAGATAAAATACTGATATAGGCTAAATTTTTCTGCATCCCCAAAGTTGGTATGTTGAAACTTGACCCTCAATGTGACTGTATTTGGAGGTGGGTCCTTTGGGAGGTGGTTAGATCATGAAGGTAGAGCCCTTGTGAATGGAATTAGTGCCCTTAGAAAAGAAATCTGGCAGCGTGGTGGTTCATGCCTGTAATCCCAGCACTTTGGGAGGCCGAGGCGGGTGGATCATGAGGTCAGGAGATAAGAGACCGGCCTGACCAACATGGAGAAACCCCATCACTACTAAAAATACAAAACTCGCTGGGGGTAGTGGTGCATGCTTGTAATCCCAGCTACTCGAGAGACTGGGGCTAAAGAATTGCTCGAACCTGGGAGGCGGAGGTTGCAGCGAGCCAAGATCGCGCCATTGCACTCCAGCCTGGGCAACAAGAGTGAAATTCTGTCTCAATAAATAAATAAATAAATAAAAATAAATAAATAAATAAATAAATAAATAAATCCTAGAGAGCTCCCTCACTGCTTCCTCCATGTAAGGACACAGTGAGAAGACAGCTATTCGTGAACCAAGAAGCAGGCCCTCACCTGACACCAAATCTGCTGGCACCTTGATCTTGCACTTTCCAGCCTCTACAGCAGTGAGAAATACTTTTCTGTTGTTTACAAGCCACCCAATCTATAGTGTTCTGTCACAGTAGTCCAAATGGAGTAAGAAACACTTCAGACATTCAACGATGAAAGGAGTGGAGAGGGGTAACCGTCTCTTCACTTCCCTCAGCTCTATGACATAAAACCACAAATAAAAGCTCACTTATTTCCTTCCACGTAACTCTCGCAATTGGTAATACTTTTACTTGTTTATGTGCTTACACTAGAATGCCTGCTTCCTGTGAGTAGGGAGCAAGCCTAGTTAGGTCACTGTTATATCCCCAGGCAAAAATGAACATTTGTTGAATGAGTAAATAAATGACTGAATGGATGGACAGATGAATAAATGAATGTGGACCCATAAAGTTATGACTACAGACAAATTTATACTTCATGTAAGTATATTAAAGTCTCATATAAAGGAACATAAAACAAGGGACATAAGGGAAAGGCAATTTCCCCCAATGTGTCTTTAAGACTAAGGTAGTGACTGATGTTAAAAAAAAAAAAAAAAAAAAAAAAGTCTGTTCTTAATGCTTTAGTTACCAAATTTCCAATTTATGAACTAGAAGAGAATAGTCCATGAAAAGAAAATGCTGGAGAAATTTCCCTCCTACAGAAGGAGCCCTCTCAATTTGTAAAAACACCCTTTTCTGTTTGGTTCTACCATCTTAAAGAAAAAAAAAGTAGAAATGCGGACACCTCTTCATAGGATGACCATGTAGTGTATCATCCAAAATGGGCCTTAGACGGCCAGGCGCAGTGGTTCACACCTATAATCCCAGCACTTTGGGAGGCTGAGGCGACATGACTTCAGGTCAGGAGTTCAAGACCAGCCTGGCCAAGATGGTGAAACCCCATCTCTACTAAAAATACAAAAATTAGCCAGGCATGGTGGTGGGCCCCTGAAATCCCAGCTACTTGGCAGGCTGAGGCAGGAGAATTGCTTGAATCCAGAAGGCAGATGTTGCAGTGAGCTGAGATCGCACCACTGCATTCCAGCCTGGAGAATAGGGCGAGACTCTGTCTTAAAAAAACCCAATAAACAAAATGGGCCTCTGAGAGTAAAAAGGGTCATGAAAGGGGATTATGGGAGCAAATTGGGATTTTTCTGGGTAATTGATGACATGGGGTCTGAGCTACCTCTGCACTAGGTAAGTTAATCTAAGCTCATTCAAAGTTAAAATAATTTTTGAATAATTCTTCCATTTAGAGTGTATTGTTTATTGAACTCTACTTATCTTGAACTCTGATGGGTTTTATCCTGAGAATTAATTCTTGCCAAGTATCTTGAGCTTCTCTGATAAGGTTTTTTTTTTTTTCTGAGATGGAGTCTCACTCTGTCGCCCAGGCTGGAGTGCAGTGGTGGGATCTCAGCTCACTGCAACCTCCGCCTCCCGGGTTCAAGCAATTCTCTGCCTTAGCCTCTTGAGTAGCTGAGGTTATAGGCACCACCACCACGCTCAGCTAATTTTTTTGTATTTTTAATAGAGATGGGGTTCCACCATCTTGGCCAGGTTGGTCTTGAACTCCTAATCTCATGATCTACTCACCTTGGCCTCCCAAAGTACCGGGATTACAGGCATGAGCCACCATGCCTGGCCTTCTGGTTAGTTTCTGATTCTAGAGTTAACTCTTAAAATACAAAGTGTAACATAGGTCACTTTCCCTGGATGATATATCAAGTGAGATACTGTGAAAATACTCTGCCTGATAAGTCCTCGACTCTACCTCTTTCTTTTTATGAAAACAGAATATATGGCACAAAGCACAGCTGTCCCTGAGACATGCTTCAGAGGTAAAGTGCTTTGTAACAGATTCACTTCCTTTGCTAGTGCCATAGCACAAAGATTACACTCAGCCTTCCTGGCCATAAAAACTTCAGTTTTTCCCACTCCTGCTGCCAAAGCTGAAATGCCAAGAAATGCTGGGAACCTGGCCTGTGATTATACACACTTCATATTTTACATTTTGAAACCCCAAGGAATAAGCTGCAGAGAACAGAGTCCTATTTCTTAAATGGCAGTTGAACAGATACAACACTTAAGCTCTGTTGAGCATGGCTTAGTATTTGCATAGGCAGAAACAGACAAAGACCGCACAGATTCTGCCAGTCTGTGGGTACCTTCCCGGCATATGTGGCAGACCTCAGTTAACTTTTCTCACTTATTTTTGTTGTGTTGTTTTTTAACCTTCTGAATTACTCAACCAGATTCTTACAGGAAAAAAAAAAAAAAAAAAAAAACACTAACACACATACAAATCAGTCACAAGAAAACTCAGTCATGGCTCTGACGGGTTTGAACCTGTCTGTTCGCAAATAAGAAAATAAAACTTCAGTGTTCTTTGGGCCAAAATAGTATCTATCCTGATCCTTGGTACAGCAATAAAATGGACAACCCCACTGTATTCAGATTTTGGGTTTGCTTTTGTCAAAATTTTCCTCCTCAGCTTTATAAGTTAATTTCACTGCCACAGTGTATTTTTCTCAATTCCATCTTCTGTGTAGGAGTCAAAAAAAAAAAAAAAAGCCTGACTCCCTTCCTCTCCATCATTAATTCCTTCCCTTCAAGAATCAACCCAAGAGCCACAAGTCACCCAGAAAGGGCTGGAAAGGGTGAGTTCCATGACTCAGTGTCACCTGCTTTCCTCTGCTGCTCGATCCCATTTCTTTGTCAAAGGAGTGTTAAAATCCTCACTGGGTGAACTTGGGAGAGGCAACCTGCTCTGATTAAAGACTGAATACCCCCTCTTGCTTCATTTGCAAGATTTGGGGCTGCTCCCATCTGTTCTTAAAGGACAGGAGCTCATTTTTAATTTTCTTTCCCTTGTCAGTATTTGGGCCAGTGCCTACAGGGAAAGGTGTTTGAGAACCCCTGGTGAATAAGCAATCCACTTCGGCACAACAGAAGGCACTCTACAACCACGGTAGAAGTATGTGCTGTTATTCTTTGTGTGTGTGTGTGTGTGTGTGTGTGTGTGTGTGTGTGTGTTACAGAGCTTCGGTCTTGTCACCTGGGCGGCTCACTGCAACCTCCACCTCCTGGGTTCCAGCAATTCTCCTGCCTCAGCCTCCCAGTAGCTGAGATTACACCATGCCCAGCTAATTTTTGTATTTTTAGTAGAGATAGAGTTTCACCATGTTGGGCAGGCTGATCTCAAACTCCTGACCTCAGGTGATCCGCCCGCTTCAGCCTCCCGAGGTGCTGGGATTACAGTGGGGAGCCACCGCATCCAGCCTGTGCTGCTACTCTTGAATCCAGTTATAAATAATGACTGATGTAACTGCTCTACCAGGAGCAGTAGTGCTGGAAAGAAATCTTTCTTTGTAGCTAGCAACTGCAATAAATGTTTATAAGCCTGTTGCATGATTTGAAAAACACTAGCAGTTTCTCCAACAAGAGGTGGCAGAATTATTTACAGGACTTGAACTCTCACCCACAGACCACTCTGATAAAAGAAAAGATTGCCTACCTACTACCTTTTTTTAAGGGTTTAGATTTCATCTCTTTAAAGACTTAGGAAAAAAAATCTCTGTTCTTCAAGTAGATAATATACCACCATTTGTTTTTCAACAGGAGTCATTCAAATGCAGAGCTTGCATATGCATAGACCATTTCTGGAAGGACATATAAGGACATGTCTTAAGGAAAAGGAATTGAGAGGCTGGGGACAAGGGTATAAAGAGGATGTAGCATTCACTGTAATCATTTTAGAACAGCTAAAAATGTCCTTTTTATGTATATGCATTAATTTACATTTTAAAATTAAATTAAAGTGACATTGCTCTTTAGTCAATAAAAGATACCGTGTTTCTACCCATCTCATCACTTATCTCCCCACCATGAATTCTTGCAGACAAATGTTGGCTCAGTTGCTAGAAATAAAACAGAAATGAAGACAGGAAAAAAGAAATATTGCCATGTCCTGTGCCAGAAATTGAGGGATAACAAATGAAATGAATGAGAAGAGCTCAAGATGCAAGCCCTTCTGTAGCCATGACAAACGAGGAAAGTATGAGACTCTTGGTGTTTAATGCTGTACTACCCTGGATATGTCTCCTCCCTGTCCACCTACTGCCTCTCACATCTCGCTGGCTGACTTCTCTTCTTCCACCATCCACCCCTCAGTCCTTTACCTTATTTCTTTTTAAAAAATTTATCCTAAAAAATAAAAAAAAGTTAACACATTCTCACCACAATCAGTGAGACAATATAAGACACATAATAAAAAAATTAATAACCACTCAGCCCATCTCAAACTTTTGTTTCTGTTCTACAACTTTCCCCATGTACATGTCTATGTACGGATGGCTTTTGCTACTGTTTTTTTTTAATGGGGTTAAAATAAGTACACACTTCTCTTTAATATCTTTTTTTCATTTACTTATCTATCAGGAACAAACCATCCAGGTTAATAAATGTAGTTCTAATTTATTCTTTGTTTTAATTGTTGCATTATATTTTACAGTATGGGTATAACAATAATTTATTCAACAATTTCCTTATTGGTTCTGTGTTCCAAGTAAATTCATTGTTTAATTTCCTTTCCTAGATCACTTTTCTTTTTAACAGCTGATAATGTAAATGGAGAATTTGCTGATGTCATCTTTCTAAATATTGGAAGAAACAAGCTATATGAATTAATTTTCACAGTAACCCTGTGGAATAGATAGTACTGCTATCCTCATGTAGATTAGAAAGCTGAGATTTAGAGAATTAAAGAGTTTGTCCAATATCACAGAATTATAGTACACTGTGGGGGTAAGTTTTAAATCTAAGTTTGAATTCAAAGCCTTGTTTTTAACTGTAAGCCAATACTGTCTCATTTTCACACTGTTCCATGCAATCAATCTAGAGTCTGTGGCTACGGTCTTAAACAATAGCCTGGCATTTCCAACTTTGAGATGGACCATTTGAAGGAGCTCTATAGGTACCTCTACTTTGACATATCCAAAAGTGATTTCCTTGTCTCCCCCATACCCACCCCTGTGCTCAGCCTGTGTTTCATCTTTGGTAATTCACCCTTGAGCAAGTCACAGATTGACTTGAGAGGAAAATATCCACCTTTGCAGAGAGGGATGTGCACAGAGATCCCTAGTTCTGGGATTTAGGACTACCTTCTCGGTTTTCACGTGCACAAAGAGGCTGAAGCTATACTCTCAAATGTATGCAGTGATTAAATTCCTGAGATCCTCACAACACCCTTTTCTGAGATCGTCACACCAATTAACTTTCCACCATGCTTGCTACTCTATAGTCAGCATCAACGATATCCAATTAAAGACCACGGATTGGCACGGTGGCTCACGCGTAATCCTAGCACTTTGGGAGGCCAGAGTGGGAGGGTGGCTTGAGCCCAGAGTTCAAGACCAGCCTAGGCAACATAGCAAGACCCCATCTCTAAAAATACTACAAAAATGAGCTGGGTGTGCTGGCACACACTTGTAGTCCCAGATACCTGGGAGGCTGAGGTGGGAGGATTGTTTGAGAACAGGAGGTCCAGACTGCAGTGAATGGTGATCGTATTACTACACTCCAGTCTGGGCAGCAGAGAGAGAGACCCTGTTTCCAAAGAAGACCGAGACCAAATCTTAAACAAGAGAAGTAACATGAGCTACAATAACTCAGTTTAGTTAGCCAGCTGCAAGTTAAGATAGTTCTGATTTCATAAGAGAAGAATGTGACAAGTCAACTGGATATTGCTGCAAGTATCTAGAATGTGCAGTGACATGAATGGTTTACGGATTGCTAAGAAATCAGTAACCCTACAGAGATAACCAGAATGAGCAACTCTCAGGTTAATGGTGTTTCTTTTGTTGACAGGTAAACTAGATTGGGAGACCTGGACTGCCTTCGCATATCTCCACAGCTTTCGTTGCTTTTTTTTTTCTTTTTTTTTTAAATCTACCCCTTATAGGTGGTCCAGGACCAGTGAACTGAAGCTACTGGGAAACACTGTTTGAGTCAACACAAAGGCAAATTTTTCCAAAAGCCATAGATCCCTGAAAGTGGAGGAAGTAAGTTCCTCTTTGCTCGGAAGTGTTTAAGTATAGAAAAAAATGACTGCTTAGCAGATGTTAGATATTCATGCTTTGAGAGAAGAGGGTTTATAACTTTGAACTCCATTTCAACCTTGAGATTCTAGAATTTTGTCAGTGGAACATAGCAAATTTTGACGAAAGTGCCAGGAACAGGGTAGAACAAAACTCTGTACACACAAGCTCAGGCTTACATGGCTACCCAGGAGGTCAGAGGAGCAGTGCCAAGGGAGGAGCAAGAGGTGAGAGGTCAGACAGTCAAAGCGCTGCCTTCCCATTGCCACACCAGCCACACACCTAGCAAGTCCGACGCCCCCAGGACATTGTTCTCCAGGGGGCGTGGTAGTTTGCCTGTCAGCTTTCACCAACTTCTCTTTGCAACTGAACTGACAAATTCATCATGTGTGAGCATTTTCACCAAAGAGCAACAGGCATTTGTACCACTTTATAATTCTACTTAGGAAGTTTACAGAACAGTCCAATTTGACATTTGCAAGACAAAGGAAAAACGTCCCCTTTCAGGGGCATGCTACAGACTATTTATCAAAAGTTACACTCTAAAACCGCACTCTAAAACTCTAAAGCTTTTTCTCCTGCCAGGCTTAAGTACTGTAATCTAGCAGAAGGGTTTGGCCTCAACACACCTCAAAATAGAGCTCCAAGACTAACAGGCATGGCTTAATGAACCAAAAGCATGACAACGCTGGATCTAATCCTTGGCTGTTCTCTTGTGCCCATCTACTGTGTGTCCACTGTAGCAGGTGCTGTTTTCCTTAGGGCTGAAACCATTTCTGGGTAGATTTTGCACTATCAAACCAAGTAGCTGCAAAACACTTTGCTTAATGTAACTGAAAACACTGAATATGTGTATGAATGAATGACTGTGATGAACTGAATGTTTTGTGTCCTGCCAGAATTCATATGTTAAGCCCTAGGCTCTAATGTGATAGCATTTGGAGGTAGAGCCTTTGGGGATAACTGGGGCTAGATAGGGCTACAAAGGTGGGGTCTCATGATAGAATTTCTGACCTTATAAGAAGAGACACCAGAAAGCTTGTGCTCTCTCCAGCCCCTCACCACATGAGAACACAGCAAGATGGCAGCTACCTTAGAGCCAGGAAGAGAGCCCTCATGAGGAACCAAATTGGCCAGCACCCAGATTTTCAAATTCCCAGTCTTCAGAGCAGTGAGAAATATAGTTCGGTTCAAGGAATCCAGTCCATGCTATTTATTATGGCAGCCTGAACAAACTAAGACAATGCCTTTGAAACTTCTGTAGAACTGGGTTTCACAGACAAGGAGTGCCCACAGCATGAGGCTGGGGCTTGACAGAACTTAACTGATAAAGCAGCAGCCTACCAATTTCTGACATCATGTTGAAACACATATTATCATATGAGATCGCTTCTAAAATAGCATTTTTGGCCACGTGTGATAGCTCACACCTGTAACCCCTCCACTTTGCTAAGCCCAGGCAGGTGGATCACTAGGGGTCAGAAGTTTGAGACCAGCCTGGCCAACATGGTAAAAACCCCATCTCTACTAAAAATGCAAAAATTAGCTGAGTGTGGTGATGCACACCTGCAATCCTTGCTATTTGGGAGGCTGAGGCTGGAGAATCACTTGAGCCCGGGAGGTGGTGGTTGCAGTGAGCTGAGATCGAGCCACTGCACTCCAGCCTGGATAACAGAGCAAGACTCTGTCTCTAAATAAATAAAACAGCATTTTTTTAAATGATAAAAAGACAACACTTGTTCCATATAGAACATCTGAAAACAATCAAAAAGAAAATAAAAATCACCTATATTACCTCACAAAACCACTGTTGATGTGCTGGTGTTTATCTTCCTGTAACTATTTTTCTCTGCAAAGAGTAAACCTGACTGATGAGATGAGGTCTTTTTTTGGGTAGTCTCTTGTTCACAACTGTCATTACACTCATGTAGTCAGTATATAGAAACCATCCTCTTATACTGAAAAGAACACTCCTAAGAAGCAATTCTACTTTTAGGACACTCAATAGTTTCAATGTGGACATCCACAGCCTGCAATATCAACACAGAATCACTGGGTGCCTCTTGGGGTATTTGGAGACTAACTGAAAGGGGCACCAAGAAACTTTCGAGGATGACAGAAATGTTCTGCATAGTATTTGGAGTACTGATTATACAATGTGTACATACGTCAAAATTTATCCCATTGTGCACTTAAGATCTACGTAAGGGAACTAGAAAGACAGCACCAGTACCCATCACTGGAACATGCATTTGATGTTTTTTCCAAAAGTGGTAGCAGACAGAAAGTTTAAAAAGCAAACATTGCTACTACTGAGTGTGTACTACATCCCAGGCCCTGGGCTAAAGGCTTTACATGCACCCCCACACCAGAATTAAGAATTACAACTCAGTTCTAACAACTACCCCCAGGTGAGTATTTCCAGGACTTCCATTTTATCATTGAAGAAACTGAGGCTGAGAGAGGTAAAGTAACCTGCTCAAGAGCCCACAACTGAGAAGTGGCAGAACCAAGACTGGAAACATCTTATCCACAATGCCATCCCTAAAAGTTGTTAATATGTAGAGGTCTGCTAAGATGGCTGAACAGGAACAACTCTGGAGAGCAGTTCCCAGAGAGAGATACCCAGAAGGCGAGCAATCTCCACATTCCCAAATGAGGTACCAGGTTCATTTCAATGGGACCGGTCGGACAGTGAGAATAGCCCAAAAAGGGTGAACCAAAGCAGGGTGGGAGTAACCCAAAGAGGGCTAACCGAAGCAGGGCAGGGCACTGCCCCACCTGGGAAGTGCAACTGGCCTGGAGGATCAGGGATTGTACCCCCTCGGCATTCCGGTCCAGATATTGCGCTTCCCCCGTGCCCTCTGCAACGCACAGCACAGGAAAATGCTGCCAGGCTGAAAAGCACAAGCTATCAACACAGATCTGAGAGACAGCTCTGATCTGCCTGGTGCCACCAGTTGTTGGCACAGACCTGGGCAGAAGTTTTGGCTAACACTGAGAATGCTTTCCGGAAGGAACTATCCGTCCCTCACAAAGAGGGAGAGTTGAAAGCAGGGAAACAGGTGATATGGCTTGGCAGGTCCCACCCCCACAAAGTCCAGCAAACTGAAATCCTCTCACTAGAGTTTTGCAGCCAGCACAGCAACCTGGGATGATTGAGCTTGGTGGGAGGAAAGAAGCCACCATTGGGAAGGTGGGTCTAACCTCACCCGCGTAAACAAAACCCAGAGGAAGACTACCCAGCAGCCAGGCTGAGCCAAGGCAGCCCAACAGTGCCTCTGCAGGAAGATGAGCGACAGACTGCCTTGTCAAATGGCTTCCTGACAACTGCATAACCAAAAAAAAAAAAAAATGCTATTGAAGCTATTTCTCCTCAAACAGGAGAAATAGCTTCAACTTCAACAGAAAGGATGCTCACTCAGAGATCCCATCTGAAATCACCACCTTCAAAGATCAAAGGTAGATAAATTCACGAAGATGGGAAGAAACCAGTGCCAGTGCAAAAAGGATGAAATTATCAAAGACCAGAACACCTCTCCACAAACAGACCACAACTCCTCACCAGCAAGGGAGCAAAACAGAATGGGGAATGAGTTTGACAAACTGACAAAAGCAGGCTTCAGAAGGTGGGTAATAAACTTCTCTGAGCTAAAGGAACATGTTCTAACCCAACGCAAAGAAACTAAAAACCTTGAAAAAACGTTAGACAAAATGCTAACAGAATAACTAGCTTAGAGAAGAACATAAATGACTTGATGGAGCTGAAAAACACAGCATGAGAAATTTGCAAAACATACACAAGTTTCAATAGCCGAATCAATCAAACAGAAGAAAGGTATCAGAAGTTGAAGATAACTCAATGAAATAAAACGAGAAGGCAAGGTTAGAGAAAAAAAAGAGTGAAAAGAAATGAACAAAGCCTCCAAAAAATATGGGATTATGTGAAAAGACCTAATCTACACTTGATCGGTGTACCTGAATGTGATTGGAAGGAATATAAACCACTCTTGAGGATATTATCCAGGAGAACTTCCCCAACCTAGCAAGGCAGGCCAACATCCAAATCCAGGAAATACAGGGAACACCACAAAGATACTCTTCAAGAAGAGGAACCCCAAGGCACATAATTGTCAGAGTCACCAGTGTTGAAATGAAGAAAAAAATGCTAAGAGCAGCCCAAGAGAAAGGTCAGGTCACCCACAAAGGGAAGTCCATCAGACTCACAGCAGATTTCTCCACAGAAACCCTACATGTCAGAAGAGAGTGGGGGCCAATATTCAACACCCTTAAAGAAAAGAACTTTAAACCCAGAATTTCATATCCAGCCAAACTAAGCTTCATAAGTGAAGGAGAAATAAAATCCTTTAGGGACAGGCAATTGCTGAGAGATTTCATCGATACCAGACCTGCCCTAAAAGAGCTCCTGAAGGAAGCACTTAACATAGAAAGGAACAACCAGTACCAGCCACTCCAAAAATGTACCAAATGGTAAAAAGCATCAACACAATGAAGAAACTGTGTCAATTAATGGGCAAAACAACCAGCTAGCATCAAAATGGCAGGATGAAATTAAAACGTAACAATATTAATGTTAAATGTAAATGGCCTAAATGCCCTGATCAAAAGACACAGACTGGCAAATTGGATAAAAAGTCAAGACCTATCAGTGTGCTGTATTTAGGAGTCCCATTTCATGTGCAAAGACACACATAGACTCAAAATAAAGGGATGGAAGAAGTTTTACCAAGCAAATGGAGAGCAAAAAAAAAAAAGCAGGGGTTGCAACCCTAGTCTCTGATAAAATGGACTTTAAACCAACAAAGATCAAAAGAAACAAAGAAGGACATTACATAATAGTAAAAGGATCAATGCAGCAAGAAGAGCTAACTATCCTAAATATATATGCACCCAATACAGGAGCACCCAGATACAGAAAGCAAGTTCTTAATGACCTACAAAGGGACTTAGACTCCTGCACAATAATAGTGGGACACTTTAACACTCCACTGTCAATGTTAGACAAATCAACAATACAGGAAATCAAGAAGGATATCCAGGACTTGAATACAGATCTGGACCAACTGGACCTAACAGACATCTACAAAACTCTCCACCCCAATCCACAGAATATACATTCTTCTCAGCACCACATCATATTTACTCTAAAATTGACCACATAATTGGAAGTAAATCACTCCTCAGCAAGTGCAAAAGAACAGAAATCATAACAAACAGTCTCTCAGACCACAGTACAATGAAATTAGAACTCAGGATCAGGGAACTCACTCAAAAATGTACAACTACATGGAAACTGAACAATTTGCTCCTGAATGACGAATGGATGAACAATGAAATGAAGGCAGAAATAAAAATGTCCATTGAAACCAATGAGAACAAAGACACAATGTACTAGAATCTATGGGACAAATTTAAAGCAGTGTCTAGAGGGAAATTTATAGCAATAAATGCCCACATGAGAAGCAAGGAAAGATCTAAAATTGACACCCTATCATCAAAATGGAAAGAGCTAGAGGAGCAAGATAAAAAAAACTCAAAAGCAAACAGAAGAGAAGAAATAACTAAGATCAGAGCAGAACAGCCAAGACAATCCTAAGCAAAAAGAACAAAGCTGGAGGCATCATGCTACTAGACTTCAAATTATACTACACGGCTACAGTAATCAAAACAGCAAGGTGCTTGTACCAAAACAGAGATATAGACCAATGGAACAGAACAGAGGTCCCGGAAGCAACATCTCACATCTACAACCATCTGATCTTTGACAAAACTGACAAAAACAGGCAATGGGGAAAGGATTCCCTGTTCAATAAATGGTGTTGGGAAAACTGGCTAGCCATGTGCAGAGGGAGATAGAGACACAAAAAACCCTTCAAAAAATCAGTAAATCCAAAAGCTGGTTTTTTGAAAATAGACCACTAGCCAACAAAATAGACTACTAACCACACTAATAAAAAAGAAAAGAGAGAAGAATTGAATAGATGCTATAAAAAAAGATAAAGGGGAGATCACCACTGATTCCACAGAAATACAAACTACCATCAGAGAATACTACAAACAGCTCTATGCACATAAACTAGTAAATCTGGACACTTTACCCTCCCAAGACTAAACTAGGAAGAAGCTGAAACCCTGAATAGACCAATAACAAGGTTTGAAGTTGAGGCAACAATTAATAGCCTACCAACCAAAAAAAGTCAAGGTCCAGATGGGTTCACAACTAAATTCTACCAGATATATAAGGAGGAGCTGGTACCATTCCTTCTGAAATTATTCCAAACAATACAAAAAGAGACACTCCTCCCTAACTCATTTTATCAGACCAACATCATCCTGATACCAAAACCTGGCAGAGACACAACTAAAAAAGAAAACTTCAGGTCAATATCCATGATGAACACCGATGCAAAAATCTTCAATAAAATACCGGCAAACCCAATGCAACAGCTCATCAAAAAACTTATCCATCACGATCAAGTAGGCTTCATCCTGGGGATGAAAGGCTGTTTCAATATACGCAAGTCTATAAACATAATCCATCACATAAACAGAACCAAAGACAAAAACCACATGATTATCTCAATAGATGCAGAGAAAGCCTTGACAAAATCCAACAGCTCTTTATGCTAAAAACCCTCAATAAACTAGGTATTGATGGAATGTATCTCAAAATAATAAAAGCTATTTACGACAAACCCACAGCCAATGTCATATTGAAGAGGCAAAAACTGGAAGCACTCCCTTTGAAAACTGGCACGAGACAAGGATGCCCTCTCTCACCACTCCCATTCAATATAGTATTGGAAGTTCCAGCCAGAGCAATTAGGTAAGCAAAAGAAATAACAGGTATTCAATTAGGAAAAGAGGAAGTCAAATTGTCTGTATTTGCAGACGACATGATCATATATTTAGAAGTCCTCATCATCTCAGCCCAAAACCTCCTTAAACTGATAAGCAACTTCAGCAGTCTCAGGATACAAAATCAATATGCAGAAATCACAAGCATTCCTATACACCAATAAAAGATAAACAGAGCCAAATCATGAGTGAACTCTCATTCATGATGACCATAAAGAGAATAAAATACCTAGGAATACAACTAACAAAGGATGTAAAAGACCTCTTCAAAGAGAACTACAAACCACTGCTCAAGGAAATAAGAGAGGACACAAACAGATGGAAAAACATCCCATGCTCATGATTAGTAAGAATCAATATCATGAAAATGTTCATACTGCCCAAAGTAATTTACAGATTTCATGATATCCTCATCAAGCTATCATAGACCTTCATCACAGAACTGGAAAAAAACCACTTTAAACTTCTTATGGAACCAAAAGAGAGCCCACATAGCCAAGGCAATCCTAAGCAAAAAGAACAAAGCTGGAGGCATCACACTATCAGACTTCAAATTATAATACAGGGCTACGGTAATCAAAAGAGCATTGTACTGGTACCAAAACAGAGATGGAGACCAATGGAACAGAACAGAGGTCCTGAAAGCAATGCCACACAACTACAACCATCTGATCTCTGACAAAAACAGGCAATGGAGAAAAGATTCCCTGTTAGAAAGATGGTTTGGAAAAACTGGCTAGCCATGTGCAGAAAGCTGAAACTGGATCCCTTCCTTACACCTTACATTAAAATTAACTCCAAATGGATTAAAGATTTAAAAATAAGACCTAACACCATAAAAACCCTAGAAGAAAACCTAGGCAATACCATTCAGGACATAGGCATAGGCAAGGACTTCATGGCTAAAACACCGAAAGCAATGGCGACAAAAGCCAAAATAGACAAATGGGATCTAATTAAACTTAAGGGTTTCTGCACAGCAAAAGAAACAATCATTAGAGCGAACTGGCAACCAACAGAATGGGAAAAAATTTTTGCAATCTACCCATCTGACAAAGGGCTACTATCCAGAATCTACAAAGAACTAAAGCAGATTTACAAGAAAAAAACACACAATCCCATCGAAAAGTGGGCAAAGGATATGAACAGACACTTTTCAAAAGAGACATTTATGTGGCCAACGAACATATGAAAAAATCCTTATCATCACTGGTCATTAGAGAAATATAAATCAAAAACACATTGAGATACCATCTCACACCATTTAGAATGACGTTCACTTAAAAATCTGGAGACAACAGATGCTGGAGAGATGTGGAGAAATAGGAACACTTTTACACCTTGGTGGGAATGTAAATTAGTTCAGCCATTGTGGAAGACAATGTGGCAATTCCTCAAGGATTTAGAAATAGAAATTCCATTTGACCCAGCAATCCCATTACTGTGTATATACCCAAAGGATTATAAATCCTTCTACTATAAAGACACATGTACATGTGTGTTCATTGTGGCACTGTTTACAATAGCAAAGACTTGGAACCAACCCAAATGCCCATCAATGATAGACTGGACAAAGAAAATGTGGCACATATACACCATGGAATACTATGCAACCAGAAAAAACGACCAGTCTGTGTCCTTTGTAGGGACATATATGAATCTGGAAACCGTCATTCTCAGCAAACTGACACAAGAACAGAAAACCAAACACCGTTATGTTCTAACTCACAGGCAGGTGTTGAACAATGAGAACACATGGGCATAGGGAGGGGAACATCACACACTGGGGTAGGCTGGGGAGTTGGGGGCTAGGGAAGGGACAGCAGGGGGTGGGAAGGCTTGGAAGGGAAAACACTGGGAGAAATGCCTGATGTAGGTGATGGGGGGACGGAGACTGCAAACCACCATGGCACGTGTGTACCTATGCGGAATGCACACATGTACCCCAGAGCTTAAAGTACAATTAAAAAAAAAAAAAAA
>NW_016107398.1:2651645-2736574 GCF_001604975.1 Cebus imitator | reverse complement strand
AAAACAGAAAGTGAAAAAAAAAGTTGTTAATATGTGTGCCTTCCCCGGAATCTGTTCTAAGGAAAGAATCAAAGACGGATCCAATTAAATACATATGAGGATATAAATGCATCACCACTATAGATGTGTAAACATCCTTCTCAGTTGATCAGAGAAACTTTTCAGAAGGCTTTCATTTATTTAAAAAAGACTGCTTTGAGTTCGGAGAAAATCAAGGTTTTGGGCCAGAATGAGACAATGAATGGGCAGCTCTTACCGACCTGAGTGCCATGTCATAGCACTGTAATGAGGAATAGGTGGGTTAATACAGAGAGCTCAGAATAGAGCCTTGCTCATAGTAGGTGCTCAATAAATCGTAGCGATCACAACATATTCTCAGTCCTAACCTGTCATTTTAGAATAGAAGAAGCGTAGAACTTGAAGCTTTGGTCAGTACCACGAACACTAAGAACACCTAACACTCCTGTCATTGTCCTAAGGGCTAGGCTTGGACAGCCACAGTCCCTGCCCTCATGAGCCCATATGCTGAGGGGCATAGCCTATGGCACGCACTAAGGGAAGGGTTCTATAGTATGCCATGGGAGCAGAGGGGGCACCTAACCTAGATGGAATCTAGAGGGCAAGGAAGTCCAGGAAAGGCTTCTCAGAGGTGATAACTAAGCTGACACTGCAAGGATTAGTAGTTGGAAGCTTGGCAAAGAGATGGGTGAGAATTCTAGGCAGACGCCAATGCATGTGGAAAGGCCTGATGGGGGAGGGAACTTAGCACTTGCATGGATTCAAAAGGATATCACGGAGGTGGCATTGTAGATTCCACCACATACTGTGTGACCTTGAACAAGTCCTTTCACTTCCCAGAGCCTCAAATATAGGATAATGTCATTTAACCTTTCTTTGTCTGCAAAATAAGGATAATGCCACTTATGTTGTATAGTTGTTATACAGAAGCTACAATTAAACAGAGGAGCCTATCCTTACTGGACAAATGCTCAAGACATGTGGTTAGCATTCTGTATTGTAGAAACAAAGCGAAATGTCTTGGGCCCTCGACCCCCATGACACCTGAGTTCATCTGCTCCAGCCCACTGATCCCTCTGTTGCTCCTTGACCCCACTGCACACTCTCCCTCCAAGGAGTTGACCTGGAATGCTGTTCTCCCAGATATTCACATGGAGCTGTCTCCTCCCATCCTTAGGTCTCTGCTCATCTGCTCTAATGTCCCCTATCAGAGAAGCTTTTTAAAATCTCTATGTAAAACAGTAAATCTTTGTTCTTGAATTTTATATTGCTCTTACCAAGCTTTATATCCATATAATGAATCACCCTAACATTCAATATGTTTTCTTCTTTTGCCCGACTTTTGTCTTCTTTCTATATTTTGCCTGACTCCTTGTGCTAGAAGTTAAGCTCCCTGACAGGAGGGGGTTTTGTCTGTTTTATTTCCTGTATTTTTCCAGAGCTCACAGGAGTATCTGGCACACGGTGAGTGCCCAACAACAGCAAAAAAGTATTTGTTAACAGAAAGAACAAATGCCCCAAGCTTGAGGGCAGGACCTGTCTTTATTGTTCTTTTACTCCCAGGAGCCTGACAAAGCTTTGCATTGGGTAGGCTTTTCATAAACATTTGTTGAACTGTACAATTCAATCACTTTTTACAAATGGTTGTGTTCATCTAGTACATAAAGATTAAATGACTATATTTTTCTTGCTCAGCAAATTATAACAAAGCAATTAGTTACTTGGTTAATTTGGTGGGAAGGAGAGCAAAACTGGTGGCCTGATTTCATTAGCTAGTGAAAGCCACTAACACATTTATCAATTAGTTCCAAATAACTACAGCCTTTGCTGATGAAAAGGCCAAACCCTGATGAGGTATGCCGGGATCAGCATTCTGGTTTAATATATCAAGTACAGAAAAACGATCAAGGTGTTCCAGGGCTTAAATTTCTATCTGTTACAAAGTTGGGTCCTTTGAGAAACTGCATTACTGGGATTACACCCCAGGATGTTCACCCCACTAACGATCTGAAAAGGTTCTTGAATCTCCTCTCAAATTAACCACCAAACATCTGCTTTAATACTAGAAGGGGTAAACTCAAAATGAGGTCAACTGCTTCCCCCAAACATTTGACACTGTTGAAATTGAAACCAAATGCTTGGTATAGTCTTCAGGTTGTACAACCTGTCACATATGCCCTAGGACTTCCTAAGAAAAATTATCTCAAGGGTTTATGGTAAGTACGTGGTAACTATATCAATCACTGGTAATTTCAAAATATTGTGGAAATACAAAGAAAATGATTTGGTTTCAAAGAAAAGCATGACCAGAGTTAGTTTACTGCAAAGAGACCGGTCTTCAAAAGGTTGATTTTTACAAGTTAAAACTGCAATTTCTATGAAGAATTACCTGTTATTCAGGCAGTGTCTTGAGGATAATTGCTATGTATGCCTATGGTTCGAAGAAAATCCAAATCAGCTGACAGCAGGTATGCAAAGATAACCTCTTATTTTGACACAGCATGTTCCAAAAAGCATTCACATTTCCACTTCCATCTGATTTGAGTTTTACAAACACCCTGCTTGGAAGCTTTGTCAATAGCACCGCCATCATACAGATGTGCCAACCTGTCCACATCCCCAGGACCAGGCTGGGTCTAGCATGCAGGCCTTCTGAAAACCATGTCCAGCATTCTTTCAGTAGGAAGAATATATGCAGCATCACAAACAGATTTTAAAGTAAGTGATCTTTTTCCAGATCTTCTCTGGAATTGTATTTTTAATAGACTTGCACTTTGGGGATACTCACTATAAATGATGCAAGATATCAATTGTTTTTATAACCCTGGAGCCAAATGTAGGCAGATTTCTAATGGAGTCTGGTTCCCCAGGGTTCTGTCCTTGACTCGGACTGTTCCATTTAAGGCACTCTTGTTGGGTGATCTCAACCAGTCTCGTGGTCGGAACTAACAGCTATGTCCTGATGACTTCCAAATATTTAATTTCAGCCCATCCTCTTCACTGAGCTTCAGACTCCTATCCCCCTGCCAACAGAGCATCTCCACTGGAATATGTCTCTGGTAACTGCCATCCAACCTTTCTAAAACTCCTCTTTCTCTTTTGCCTAGACCTCTTCCCAGGCACATGATCTCTCCTAGCTAATGATACTGCCATCCACTCAACCTTCTAGCTAAACACCTGGAAATGATTTTGGGTTTCTTTTTTACCCTGAATCCACCCAAATACCAAGTCCTATCAGCTTTACTTGTTCTTATCTCTTATGCCTTTCTCATCAGCCCTACCATCACTATCTTAGTTCAGGTCCTCATTATCTTGTTACCTGGAACATTGCAACTGCCTCAAAATGAACTTCTCCCCTGCAACCTGGCCACTGCCTACCATGCATGTGCCTTGGCCGCTGCCCACACATAAATGTAAAATATAAGCCTAACCATGTCATAAAACCTGCTGAGAATTCTTCAAAGGTTACCTGCTCCATAAAGCCCAGACTCCTTGGCATGGAATTTGTGTCTGACGCTGCAAGTTTTCTATCAAATTATAATGATTATCTCCCTTCTTAATAATGGAACTCTGATTTTTAGCTGGAACATGGCCACTTGTAATATTACATCTCCTAGCCTTCACTGGAGATGGTGCAGCTCTACGATCAAGTTCTGGCCAATTCCATGGGAAGTATTGTGTGAAATTCCAGGAGGCCTCTTAAAGGGAGCTGACTCAGTTAGGGGGAATGCTCTCTGGCCCTTCTTAGTACCTGGAACTGGAATTAAGAGATGATTCCTAGATCTTCAGCAACCATTTAGACAAGGAGGTGACCCTGCCTATAGCAGAACAGAAAGCATAGAAATCTGGGTTGCAAATGACTCCACGGAGCTTCCACATTGGGGCTGGACTACCTTCCTCCAGGTTTTTCACATGAAAGAGCACTGTGTTTCTATCTGGCTTAAGCCACTGTCATTTTTACATTTCCTGTGATGGGTAATGGGGCCAAGTCCCAAGTGACCCAGAATGCAAACATCTCAAGAACATTCAATGATTAATACTTCATTTCTGCTGCCTTCTCTAGCCTTCCCTTTCCCATGTCTCGAACTTTAGGCCCTAGTGTTACCAAAATTCCTGCTGTTTTCACTTTAACTACACTTCCACCACAAACTTTTATACTTTTCTGCTTTGCTCAAACTCACCTAAACACCCTTATCATCTTTCTTCAGCTTTTAACTCTTCACACTCAGCTCAGGCAACACCTCCTCCAGGAAGTTTGCCTGAACATCCATCTTAGGGCAAGTGGCCATTCTCTCTGCTCCCAAAATACCTTGGGCATACTCCAATTTTGGAACCCAGCTGCCATGACTTATTAATGGCCATTTCTCTCACCCTACAAAAGTGCCTCAAAGGGCAGACATCGCATCTACTCATCTTGTATCTCCGCCTCCTAATGCATCGTCTGGCACTAAGTGGCAGCTCAGGAAATATGTTCTGATTTTGAATGGATTTTCCTCACTGCAATGGAGTAAACAGGGCTGAATACCTCAAAATGTCTTGATCTGCTCTTCATGTCAGCTGTAAGTTGAAGACCAAAACAAAATTTTCTAGCCATATTTTTATATTCCTGGAGATGGAAAACAAATAGCAGATGAGTCATCTGAAGAGAATATCCACTATGAGAAACAATTTTTGGATGTTTCCAACCTGAAGTCCCTCATCTGTAAAAGAGAACTTGACCCTTAGCAACCTTTGAGGTCTCATCTGGCTCTCATATTTTATAAACCCATTGTTGAGTACAAATGCACAGACCTGGACACAGGGAACTCACTGTGAATAGACGGCTCCTCCAGGGATTGGCAACATGACCGGCCTTACCTAACCTTTACATAAATTATTTACAAGGAGTGTCTAATAAAATCTTGAAGTCATCAGCTGACTGAACACTTTAGGATAATAAAATGCCAAGTGAGGTAAGATACACCTCCTAGACTCCAGCCAGGCTGGCCTGCTCTAAAACCCCTGACCTTGCCACGCTCCTTCCTATTACTGGGCATCTATCTGCATTTGCTGTTTCTTCTGTCTCAAGTGCTCCTTCCTTCTTTACTGTGATCTCAGCTCAAGAGTTACTTCCTTATGAAAATCTTCTATCTTTCCCTAACTGGATGGAATCACCCTATTCTAGCTTCTCATTCATTGCATTGTATTTCTCCCCTTCATAACACTGGTCATGGTTGCAATTTTTTATTGGCATAATCATTTGACTGACATCTTTCTCCCTCACCGGATCATACCCTCCACTGGTGAGTATTTATGTTTTTGCTCATCATTACATCCATATCCTTGGCACAGAGTTGATGCTCAGCAAATACTTGTTGAAAGATCTCCAGAGGCCATGCAAGGGAGCAGAACAGTGGGTGATGGGTTTCACTATGGGAAAAGGGAAGACTTCATTTGAGGGAAATGCTGATCTACTATAATAAGCTGGAAAGCTCTGAGCTCTCCATCATATCCTTGAAGAAGGATCTTGCGCGTCAGGAATGGTGGTCACTTTCCGGTGAGAGTCAAAGAGCGGTCACTGAATGAGGCCACATGTCACAGCAAGGCATGACAAGCCAAGTAAGAGAGGAGACAAACACATGACTGAAAAGCTCAGAGTGCCGGTATCAGTCCCAGGTGAGGGCTCATAGCCAAAGTCTGATGTGAAAGTCACTAACATAGTGAGCATTCCCATGACTGGCATGTACTGAATAAACAAGGACTATGGAAACAACAAATGACAATTTGTAGCAGTCTCTGCAGTATGCAGATCAAGAAAGAAGAGACATACTTCTTGCAGCAGAAGGAACAATGCTAGCAGATGACAAAGGGAAAACAGGGCTGTTAAATTTAACTTTCATCTTTATCTAAGACTTTTCTCACTAGAATGAATAGAATGAATATAAATACAGAACTGAATTCTAATAGCAGTGAGGTGACAGTTAGAGCCCAAAATTCCAGACCTAAATGAAAGACATCTGGGGGACTCAAAGTCTGCTGGGAAGAAATACTGAAGAGTAAAAGAAGTTCCAGGAGGTGGGAATCAGAGAGAGATTGCCACAGTTTTCCAGAGGGGAAGAACTGCAGAGAGGAGAGAGAGAGAGAGAGAGAGAGAGAAAGTACACAGTAACTCAGGGATGTAAAATCCATCACTGACCCAACATAATTTTTGTTTTGTTTTGTTTTGAGACAGGGTCTCACTCTCTCACCTAGGCTGGAGTGCAGTGGCACAATTCTGGCTCACTGCAACCTACACCTCCTGGCTCAAGTGATACTCCCATCTTAGCCTCCCGAGTAGTTAGGACTACACAGGTGTGCACCATCATGTCCACCTAATTTTTGTATCTTTTGTAGAGACAGGGTCTCCCTGTGTTGCCCAGGCTGGTCTTGAACTCCTGGACTCAAGCGATCTGCCCACCTCGGCCTCACAAAGTGCTGGAATTACAGGCATAGGCCACTGTGCCTGGCCCCAACACACAAAGTCATTTGGAAATGGAGCATTTGTGAATTCTTAGACAAGGAAGTAATGCTCACAGAGGAGAACACTTGCCAAGCAAGGCTATGGCCAGCTGAGTCATCCGGAGTCAGCATCTGTGGACCCTCATGATCCTTGAGAAATAAGAGCTAGATGATGGCGGCGATTGGTACATTCATATAAACCCAACAACTATGTTCGGAGATCAGCTTAACAGGGTTTAATCTTGGAGTGAGATTGCTACTCTTTCCAAATTCTGAATTTTTAAAAAAGCCAAATTAAATAGACATTTTTTTTCTCAATTTGAGGAGAAGTCAACAGTTAAAAGTTGAAAAGTTAATGTGCCACGTAATCATGAGAGTAGAAGGTGGCATGTCAGTGTTGGCAGCCAGCCTCTGTGGGGCAAAAGCTTCCTCCATGGGCCACGTCTGCAAAATGGGATGGCAAAATACCACAGGAAGCGTTCGGAGCTTTAGGGGTAAGCACTAATTACCATGCACCCAGCATGTCAAGCACTGCATAAGGCACAAAGCCGTCAGACTCATGAGTTGAAAAGCATGTGCTGGAAAGTGCTGTGTGTCAAGCGTGACACGGTAAGGGGGAAGTGAAATTTAAACAGTGCCCTTCTACAAACTCTTCCTCACCCAACATATTTCAGATACAGTATTCTACACTTCATCAAAAACAGCAGATCAAATGTGTGCTGGCTGGCTTTAGGAGTGTGGGGTTGAAATGTCAATGACAGCTGAGTTTCCCTTCAATACAGTTGATGAAACATGCTGAAAGCTGTCTGGTCAATGGGTTGCATGCCCCTTTGTTTCCCTGACTTTTCTGTACGGCTTGACTCTGGAAAAAAGTCAACACCGTGTGTAAATTATTCATGAGCACTTTCTGGCCTTCCCATTGGCCAAGATGCCCAGGACAAAAGAATGAATAGTCTTTTTTTTCCCCCCCTTGGCAGAACTGACTTGATGACTGCCTCCTTCCCAGCCTACTCTTCTTGGTTTCTGGCCCTTGGCAGGTTCCAGACCCTCCAACCAAAGGCAGAGCAGCAGGCCCTTCCCTTGCTGAATCTCCCAGGAACTGGGCTTCTGTTCCTCCACAAAATAGAAGGGAACACATCTGAGAATCAGGGTCAGCACACAAGCTGGAATGCATGCAAACGTAACTGGCCCAAGTCCTCTCTCAAAGGCACAGGCAGCTAAGAAGAAATTTGTGTTAGAAGAGCCTAAAGTACTACCTTCTGAAGTCTTCTTTAACAGTGACTTGCACATGGTTTCATCTTTGTAACCTGCTGGAAAATAAACACCTCTCTCCCTCCCCTCCACTCCCCCAAAGAACCCCAAACAGACAAACAACAGCTTTATTTGGATAGGTCAGAGGCATCTTCTGGGGAGATTATTTTAGCTCTGATAAAGGGCGTTCTGGGACATGTGTGATAAACGAGGCTGTCTGATACTTGCAAGTTTCTCACTGGGCCCTTGTATCAAATCCACACCCTCTGTGACCCAAATGTACCCTTTACTGTGTGTGAATTCCAAGGACTTGGCTTTCAAAGTCTTATCCTTAAGACTCTGCTCCCAGCCAGTACACTGAATGGAATCAAATTATCCTGTGAAATAAGTCCACGGGATAAAAATAGCATTTGAATCTATCCTAATTAAATGTGCTCCCTTCAAAGTCAACCATATCAGTTAGAGCCTGAACATGGGATTTAAGTCCAAGAGTAAATTAAAATCAATTCTCAGAATCGAACCACAGACACCATGAATTGAAATACAACTTGTCAAGATGGGGTTGACACTGCTTCACCAGAAACCACATCAAGTTACAGTGTCTGTCCACCATATTTTGAGACAAATGAAACAAGTAGACTGAGGGGCAGTAATGTCCAATGCAGGAAAGCAAGCGTGCTGCTCAGCCCAACTCAAAGCCTCTGAGGATTCAAGAAATCTTGAGATAATACTGCATTGCTTTTGCCCACTCCACCCTATTTTCAGGAATTGAAGTGCTCCTAGCACCAAAAAGGAATAAGAAGCTGACTCTGTAGTGGTACTTTAAATCCTCAAGTCTCTCCTGAGGAGACAGTGTAGTCCAGTGGTTAGAAACATGATTTGAATTCTGACTTCACTACCAGTTAGTAGTCAGGTGATTAAGCCTTTAGATGACCTAATTATTCATCTGAACAATGTGGATACTGTTATTGTTATATAATAATATTGTTAGAAAGATTAACAGACGAATGCAGGTGAAGTGCTGGTCTTATAACAAGTGCTTGTTTTATTAATTTATTGATTGACTGACAGGATCTCGTTCTGTCACCCAGGCTGGAATACAGTGGCACAGTTACGGTTCACTGCAGCCTCAACCTCCTGGGCTCAAGCAATCCTCCCACCTCAGCCTCCAAGCAGCTAGGACCACAGGTGCATGTCACCATGCCTGGATAATCCATATATATAGATAGATAGATATAATTGTAGAGACAGGGGTCTCCTTATGTTGCCCAGCCTGGCCTCAAACATCTGGGCTGAAGTGATCCTTCCCCCTCAGAACTTCCAAAGTGCTGGGATTAGAGGTGTGAGTCACCACACCCAGCCCAACTGTTCAGTTTAGCTCTTGTTGTTAATATTATTTTGATTTGCAACAGAAGTCCCTGTCAAGTAGGGAAGTCATTAATCTTAAAAACTACATGTGGAAACATCTCTCTTTGGGGCAGACAGAGAAGAGACGGCTGGATTAGATATGGAGAGAAGAACAAAAACGGAACTCATTGCCCGGAGTCTGATAGCACAAGGAGGACACTAAACTCCCTTCATCATCAGAGATCATACCAAAAACCTCCGCAAATCATACACCAGGAAGAA
Source organism: Cebus imitator (assembly GCF_001604975.1). NCBI lineage: Eukaryota > Metazoa > Chordata > Mammalia > Primates > Cebidae > Cebus > Cebus imitator. The sequence continues at coordinate 2,727,199 of NW_016107398.1, read as the reverse complement.
AGTGGAAAGCGGGGAAAAAAATGCTGAGATCTAATCACCACAGCCTGGTCAAGAAAGCTCAAAACACAGGCTGCCTAATCAACATGCAGCAGCCGTGTGACTTAACACAGATCCCGGACTGCGTTCAAACAGGTGGCTCCCACTGCCGTTATCCAGGCTGGTTCCCAGCTCTGCACCCTCTTCTCTCCTGCACAGTGCCATGAGGCTGTGATAAATGCGCTACATGTAGTTGAGGTCTGGGGGATCTGCACTGAGAATTAATTAGAGGAAACGTCTCTGTGGCGCCTGCCATACCTGCTCGGCAGTGCTTGCGTTCCCACTTCTCTCTGGCACCGCCCACCAGGTCCTACTGCATTCTCTTTACGAGTCTTACTATTTGTTCTCTTCCTATGTTGACTCCCATGGTATTTAAGAATATTCACTGGTTTTAAAGCTCTTATACTGTAATAATGATGTCAATACTGTCATGAGTTTATAAAAGAAACTGCATTTAACAAGGTTAATAAATAGCAAACTTCAATCAGGAACTCCTTTGGCATTCATGCCCCTAATATATGAAAATTCTTCCCTAAGGAAAGCAACAATTGCAACTCAAGAGAAAAAGAGTTTATGTGAGCCAGGTGTGGTGGCTCATGCCTGTAATCCTAGCACTTTAGGAAGCCAAGGTGGGAGGATTGCTTGAGGCCAGGAGTTCAAGACAGCTGGCTGACATCGCAAGACCCTATCTTAAAAAAATAAGAAAAGAAATAAAACAATAAAAAAGAGAAAAAGAGCATATGTGGCAATTAGGTTATATGATTTAAAAAGAGGACACTGACAGCAGAAAAAACAGGAAAATTTCAGAATAAAAATCGACTAACATCCACGATTACACTTCTCACTGTCCCCAACCTTCTCTCTGACTAAAGTTTCATTTGATAACTGTTGAGTTCTGAGATTTAACAACATCAAGTAGATTTTGAGCCCATTCAAAGTATGGTATATTATGATGAAAAGACTGTGTGACACAAAATGAAGAATCAAATAATATTTGGGAGGGGCTACACACGGAAGATATTCTCATGCAGGACACTGCTCATCAGCAGCTTACCTTCCAGCTCCTGATTGGTGAGCCACGTTCCACATGACTGTGATTCTTGTTACAGCAACTTAGAGCAAGTTAGTCACACTCTTTAGTTAAGGTGCGGATTTTTTTTTTTTTTTTTGAGATGGAGTTTCGCTTTGTCACTCAGGCTGGAGTCCAGTGGCGCAATCTTGGCTAACTACAACCTCCACCTCCTGGGTTCAAGCGATTCTCCTGCTCAGTCTCCCCAGTAGCTGGGATTACAGGCATGCACCACCATGCCCAGCTAACTTTATATTTTTAGTAAAGATGGGGTTTCTCCATGTTGGTCAAGCTGGTCTGGAACTCCTGACCTCAGGTGATCCGCCTGCCTCGACCTCCCAAAGTATTGGGATCACAGGCATGAGCCACCTCATCTGGCCATAAATAGGGGAGAATGACAAATAATTTTTTTTGAGACATGCTCTGTTGCCCAGGCTGGAGTGAAGTGGTGAGATCTTGGCTCACTGCAGCCTCCACCTCCCAGGTTCAAGTAATTCTCCAGCCTCAGCCTCCCAAGTAGCTGGGACTACAGGCGTGCACCACCATGTCCGGCTAATATTTTTGTATTTCGCCATGTTGGCTAAACTGGTGTTGAACTCCTGACCTCAGGTGATCTGCCTGCCTCAGCCTCCCAAAGTGCTGGGGGATTATATGCATGAGCCACCATGCCTAGCCAAGGTGTGGATTCTTAAAATGGAACAGAATCATGATTAAGGGATTCACTTCAAATGTTAAAATGGAAAAAAGAGAACAACAATGTGTTTAGCACCTTGCAGGGCTTGGCTATGACAAGCCCTTAGCAAACCCTGGCTGAAGCAATTCATGAATAAATAGTCTCTTCTGCGCCCCCTCAGGCCTATTTTATGAATACCAAATGGGGCAAATATTAGTTTGGAGGCAGTGTGTATTACTGTTATTCATTTATCCTAATGGATCCTTAGAACCTTTGTGAGGCCTGGGCAACATAGCAAAACGCCTGCCTCTGTAAAAAATTTTAAATTAGCCAGGTATAGTGGTATGTGTCTGTAGTCCCAGCTATCCACTTGGGAGGCCAAGGTGGGAAAACTGCTTGAGCCTGGGAGGTCAAGGCTGCAGTGAGCCATGATTATGCCACTGCAGTCCAGCATGGGCTACAGAGTGAGACCCTGTCAGAAAAAGAAAAAAAAGAACTTTTGCAAACTTAATTCCACAAAAGGTTTCAACTGATTATCATGAGAAGTGGAAGAATGAGTCATGCCAGGAGAGGGGGAGGCAGTGGATTAGGAGAGAGGGCAGCAACCAAACTCACCTATAGATGATTCCTTTATCATGTAGGAACATGAGAGCTGAAATAATTTCTGCAGCATAGAAGCGAGCTCGGGCTTCATCAAAACGACGAGACTTCTGAATGTGGAACATCAAGTCACCCCCATTCACAAACTCCATCACGAAAAACAGACGATCCTGGATGCAAACACAAGAGAGGGCCCAGTGTGATGTTAGCGATTAACCCAGAGCTCCGTCAGCATCATATTGCCTAGGGCTGTGGCACAGAGACAAGAGACTGTGAAATGGATGCATTCCAGGAAACATCCTGACCAGCACAACCGGTCTGATGGAATTAGATCCCATAAGCGGAGCAGCACCTGGACCTCCTGTATTTCATTCCACAGAGCATTGAATTTCTACATGAAATCAAAACTACAGATGGCATCAGAAATCTTTGGTTCGAGCTCCAGCTCTGTACCTTAAAGTTCATGTACCTGGAAAGAGAATGTAAATTGAAAGGTAAATACCTTTAATCTGGAACACGTGGGGTTAATTACCCAACATAAAGGACACCTAGTAGGTGCTCTAGTTCTTTCTCACAAGTGGGCAGAGAACAATCACAGAAAAAGAACACCCCTTTAGACAAGTCAGCCAAACAGAAGTGGAGGCCAGGTGCGGTGGCTCACACCTGTAATCCTAGCAATTTGGGAGGCCTATGTGCGTGGATCACTTGAGCCCAGGGATTCAAGACCAGCCTGGGCAACATAGTGAGACTTTGTCTCCACAAAAAAAATCAAAAAATGAGGCAGGAGGATCATCTGAGCCCGGGGAAGTAAAGGCTGCAATGAGCTGTGATTGTGCCATTGCACTCCCACCTGGGTGACAGTAGTAAGATTCCTTCCTCCAAAAAAAAAGAAGTCAAATGACAGCCTCATAGTAGCATCCACATTGGAAATTCCCCTCAGTCCATCAAAAGATTGAGTCAGGAGTGGGAATGTAAAAATGAGCAGGATGCCATCTCCCCCTGCAGTGACTCTCAACCTAGCAGGTAAAGTGGACTCTTAAAAGTCACTATGCAGTGTACTAAGAACTATGCAAGTGGCGTGAATAAAGTGCTGTGGAAACGACAACTGTTTCATGAAGGAAATGTGTAGGTCTCATTTAAAAAGTGATCCAAGATTTATCTAAGTGTAAAACATTTTGCTTCCATCACCTCTAAGATCAATGGGTTTCCTCACTTCCTCCTGTAACATTTATGAAATTCCTGATTAGCTGGTGCTGAGTTCAGAGCCAGGACCCAATAGAGATTAGAGTAGACACAGCCTCTCCCCATATGGAGTTTGGTGTGAGAAGCACTTTACTCAAAAAAAAAAAAAAAAAAAAAAAAAAAAGTGACACAAGCAAATTGACAAATTCTGGTAAATCCTGTGAAGAAAAAGTGGAGGAAGTGTGGCATCTGGTCCCCTGCCTGGGGGTCAGGTGATGTCTCTCAGTAAGTGAAACATGAGCCAAGGCCCACAGGATGAGTGCCATCAACTCGTGATATCATTTTGTGGGACTGGCGATCATTTTGTGAGGAAATTGGTATTTTACCAAAGGATGCAGACACGCAGAACCTGTCTTTATTTTGGGGGAGTACAGGGTCTCGCTCTGTCACACAGGCTGACGTGCAGCGGTGTGATCTTGGCTTACTGCAGCCTTGACATCCAGGGTTCAAGCAATCCTCCTGCCTCAGCCTCCTGAGTAATTGGGACTATAGGCATGTGCCACCAGGCTGGCTATTTTTTTTGATTTTTAGCAGAGATGGGGTCTCACTATATTGCCCAGGCTGGTCTTAAACTCCTGAGCTCAAGCAATGCTCCCACCTCAACCTCCCACAGTGCTGCGATTACAGGTGAGCTACCACATCCAGCCTTGAACCTGTCTTTATTTGTGGTTGTAAGTGCCACCGGCTTTGCACAGGGTGTTTCCACACATTCACAGCTGAACAATGGGCAGAGCGCGGTACGTGCTCCTGCTCAGCTCCCATTGCATCCCTGGTGTAACCAGGCAGATCCCTATCAGAAGGCAGCACAGCTTATGACTTCCTATGCCCGATTTTAACTAACGCCTAAAAGAGAAGCAAGAATTTAACAGTGAAGAAGGAATGGCAAGATTCACAAAACAAAACCACCACCAGCAACACAACTCTTCAAGTTGGCCAATGTAACCCAACAGGCAAACTACGTAAATACAGCAAGCCATCTGACTAAGCTGCTGGCCTTCATTCGAAGGTGACTGACAAGGGGAGAGGCAGAATTGGGTGGGACAAGCTTTGATGAGCAATAGCTATCCTGTATTTTCTAAGTGGGAAGGATTAAGGTGGAATTAGCAGGTTAGCAACGGGGTGGGCAGAAGATGATATACACACGCTGGAGACACCCCAGAAAGCTGCAGCTGCATAGGGAGTTTTTATGCCCTCTGTCTGTCCATTTGGAGGGATGGCCACAGAGGGCCTGAGGAAGACTAGGGCGAAAAGCCACCCTGAACCATCTCTGGGCAAGGAGGTCAGTCTTACATGTTTTCGTTAACCAGCCAGTTCATTCTCCTGGTGGATCTGACTGGGAGTCACATGAATTCCAATTGCTCTGAACACCTGGCTACGGGAACTGGGTCAGTGGGGAAGTCCCTTAGGCTGCTATAAGTGGTACGCTTGGCAAGAGTTTCTAAGGCAGTAGGCATTGAAAGGCCTAAAGTCTAAAAAGCCAGGCTGTGGACTAAATTCCAGATCTGGGGGGAGAAATTCCTGCCCTCTAGTCTTGTTTCTCTATCCCTGCCCCATCCACAGCCCTGGAGGCAGATTCTCAGGTAAAACACAGACTCTAGCAGATTCACCTCTGCTACACAGTGAGGGACCATAAGCTTTAGCACTCCAGAAAGATGGGTTCTGCTGTACGTGTTTCTTTTCATTCAGCCTCATTTCTAACCTCCTGTCTGGCACCACCTGGAACACAGAGTGTAATTCACAACCCCCAGGCTATGAGCAACTCTCCACGCAGGCGGAAGGAGATACCGGCCAGCTGAGACATGACGACGACTTAATGCAGAGCACTGGTGCATCCTATCAAAGACCTCAAATAATGTCACTGGTATAAAAACAAAGACATGGTTATCACCAAGCAAAATGTTTTGGCTGTGAGGAAACCCTCCGTTTACCTGCACTTCTCTGTTCACCCCATTTTAAAATGTTTGGTGCAGAGGGGAAAAGATTTGGCAGCGATTTCTCCAAGATTACTTTTGAAGAGAAGGATATAAATGACAAAAAAAAAAAAAAAAAAGACTCTAGTGTTTAGAAAAGAAAATCCAGGCCGGCACAGTGGCTCATGCTTATAATCCTAGCACTTTGGGAGGCTGAGGCAGGCGGATCACTTGAGGTCAGGGGTTCAAAAACCAGCATGGTCAACATGGTGAAAACCCATCTCTACTAAAAATGCAAAAAATATTAGCTGGGTGTGGTGGCGGGTGCCTGTGATCCCAGCTGCTCAGGAGGCTGAGGCAGAAAAGTTGCTTGAACCCGGGAAGCGGAAGATGCAATGACCCGAGATCTCGCCATGCACTGCAGCCTGGGAGACAGAGGGAGACTCTGTCAAAAAAGAAAAGAAAAGAAAAGAAGATCCACACATCATCTGGTGGTGGTGGGATGTATTCTTTGTATTTCTTAATACAAAAAATAAAATTGTATTAAGTATGTCCTCAGGTCTCTTCAGGAAGGTGTGCAATAGCGATAGCAGCTGCTGAAGCTGCCGATGCTTGTGCTCTCACGCAGATATTTTAGTTTAAAAAAAGATCATTAATGTGAATGTGCAGAATGACTTTAGTTATAGCCAAAAATGCAGACATATGCACAGAAAGGACAAAAAAGACAGCAGAAGTTCTCTCCTGTACTTTTCAGTATCTTTCAAGGTTTCTATGATGAGTGTGTATTACTCTTGTAATTAGAAGCAAACTAAAGGCACATGTGCTTCCTCCACATTTTTCCTATTTTCATCTGAAAGATGGAAGACGAGACATGGGAAAGACACAGTTGTGCGGCTGTTTGAGAGAGCAGTTGTTCAGGCAGTGGGAGTTGGGAAACAGCTACAGAAAGAGAAACTGCTGTATCCCTGCTGCCCAGTATTGAGGGACACGAGTAACCACCCATGTCCCATAATGGCCTTTCTGCTGCCTGAAGTAGCCAGGACATCAGGCTTATCTGAATGGTGTCCACAATGAGAATCAGCTGACTCTGGTTTGGGTCCCACAGCGGCTCTACTCAGAGCCTGGTGCGCAGGTTTTACAGCGTCTACTACAGCTTGCAGAGATCTTCTGTGGTTCCTTTAAGGTTCTGAACAAGAATAAATGTTTACTAAACACACATGGTATGCCAGGCCCCGGGTAAGAACCCAGTCTCCTAAAACTAACATGACTCCACACTGCTCCCAGCAAGCTCACGGACACGCAGACAAAGCACATCGCCACAGCGTGGTAAGTGCAGTGAAGGGGTACAGGTGTCATGGCGACACCGAGCAGGGCATCTGAGCAGCCTGGAGGTGGAGGTGGAATTTGGCAGGTGGCGTTTGGGGGAAGCTTCTCAGGGTAGCCGCTTCCCCAGCCTTGAAGGATGAGGGCATGCGAGTCAGGCTGCTGTAGGGACTGAGGCGGGAGGTGTCAGGGAGAATGTGCAACTGAAGTGTAAGATGTCAGGCAGACAGCAGTGGGTGGGGGGCTGCAAAGGCAGGCAGGTTGTCAAGCACTGGAGTGGGTGTGAGGCTTCTCTGTAACTGCACTGCTACTTTCAAAATGAAACGCAGAAAAAGCAAAAAGCTACTTAGGTGTGCTTTGTTTCACTCCATCTCAGGTCACCCACAAATGAGAAGTACAGGGTCTCAGCTGCCATTAATAAACATGACCACTCACTGCTGATCTTTACTAGAATTGTAAGCCCAGTGCCTGGGGTAAAACAGGTGTAGCTATGAGGCTTCGCTTGAAAAAGACTCCAGTTATGTTGGAACTTGCCACACAGAATAAAAAACATCAGCTACAAAAGCAAATCACTCCACCAAAATTTTACTCCTTTGGAATTAATCCCAAAAGGAGTAAAACGTTTCACATTTAGTGAACGCCCTTTACAGAGCAAAGACTTGGATTTGAAGTTCTGAAGGGAGGCAGAAGATAACCTCTCACCTACCGCTCTAATCATTCTGTGCTATTTAAGAATTAGTATCACTACATGCTCAAATTAAAAACTGAAAAATAACTTAAAAGAATACCTGTGGGTAACTGATTAAAAAAAATGTTTCTTGGAATAAAAGTAACAGTATTTCAAAAAAAAAAAAAAAAAAAGAATTAGTATCACTAATGACTAGACAAACACCAAATCATGCTTCACAAATTCAACTGTGGAGCAACTAGGTGAAGCATTTTTTGGAAATCCTGCATTTAGGGAGGTACTGGAAGATGGATTATGGTTGCTGTGAGTCACTCCTATGGCAGAGAGGAGTTTCCCAAATCCCACTCTAGACAGAGATGGCAAAGATGACTGTTTCAGTATTTAAACCTGTGCAGAAAGCCATTTCAGTTCTTCTAAAGTCCAATTTCCTAGAAACGGAGCCTGCACATCTGTACAACTTTACCTGAGGCTTCTGGCTTCTGGCTTCTGTCAGGTAGTCTGCCCTGACCTGTGTGGTAGGAAATCTCAGGGCCAGGAGATCGGTTTAACCACAGTTCTAAAAGCAACTGGCTAAGCCCTTTGTCTCTTCCTGCTCCTCTCTTTTGTCCCTGATTCAGCCAACCACAAACGCAAGTCATTAACATGGGGTGATGAACACCTGTGGGAATGAAAGCAACTCAGAAATCCCTTTGTCCCATACCTGGTGTGAGTTACAGGTGTGGGAGGCTAAGCAGCTGCTGTCCGGTAATAATAGAATTCCTGTCATCACTTGCTCTGATTGCCACTCACCTGCTGCAGTCTGGGTCCACTCTCTGCCCTGGCTACCAGTTCAGAACAATTCCTTCCCCAGACCCAAAGGGCTAAAAATATCCACTGAACTAATCATGGTGGTCAGTATAAGTAGGGTGCATTCCCCAAGGACCCCTTATTAAGGGCTGTTCTTTAGGAGTTAAAGCTGATGGGCAGTTGTACCAACAAGAGTTAGACATAACACCTGGGTGGATGAAAGGGCTATGCCAGGATGGCACAAGTGACAAGATGACGCTACCTAAGGAAAGTGACTGGTGAGCGAGCATAGACGGGGGCAAGATCCTGTGGGGTCACTGGGGCAAACATCTTTGGAGGCATCTGTTCAGCTCATGGTGATCCCTTCCTCAGCACTTACCCATACCCCAGGCCCAGCCACATGGGAAATGCTGACCATCTGTGCACAACCAGTTAGACCAAGCGGGGCCTGCCCAGAGTCTCTTTTCCAGAAACTGAAACTGAGATAAAAAGCTTTTAATTTAGTCTGGGCTGTGTGCAGGAACTGAGGAAACATGGGTTAGGGAACGGAGGTTGCTTTTGCAATGTAAACATGGGAAATGCCTGGGTAGAAGACAGTGGAGAAAAACTAGGTGGATGGATGAAGAAGAATGACGCAGAAACACAGAATGAGGCACAGACAAGAGATCAGGGAGGGTGAGTGAGCCAAGAGAAAGACTGCCAGGGTTCCTCAGGTCTTTATGGTTTCAGATCAGTTAAAAGCTCTGGCCAATTTCTGCCCTTGGGCTGCATGAGACATTTGTTGTACTAAAAATAAAAATCTTTATTTTTAGTTCTCTCTTGTTTTTTTGCATAGCCTTAAATTTTCTTAATACCTAAAGTAAGTTTTCTGCTACTAGGAGATTTTCAGCTAAAATACATACAATTTCTCTTTTTCTTTTTGAGACAGTCTCACTCTGTCACCCAGGCTGGAGGGCAGTGGCAGGATCATGGCTCACTGTAGCCTTGAACTTGTGGGCTTAAGTGATCCTTCCAACCTCAGCCTCCTATGCAGCTGGGACAACAGGTGTGTACCACCACATCTGGCTAATTTTTAAATTTTTGGTATAGACAGGATATCTCTGTGTTGCACAGGCTGGTCTTGAACTCCTAGGCTCAAGCAGTCCTACCTCGGCCTCCCAAAGTGCTGAGATTACAGGTGTGTGCCACCATGCTTGGCACACATGCCAATTTTTAAGAGGTAAGAAGTTTCCCTATTTCTTTATAAATCTGGGATAATAACACCTATAACTAAAGTGATCATGTAAAGATTAAACCAGAAGCACAGTGCCAGGCCCAGAAAAAAAAACCTCAATAGAAACTATTGGTACCACTACATTATATCAAGAGGAGATTTTGTGCCCAATGCCCAAGTCCCTGGTACGACTAAGAGGAAGCCCAGGGCAGAGGTGACACTTGGGCTCTGGGGCCAGGGTGCTTGAGGTCTAAGAGCAGTTCCTGCTGTGCTGTATTTAGCTTCTCTCTCACAAAACTCATATCTGTAAAATGGCGATAAGAAGACAACCCAGGCTGGGTACGGTGGCTCACGCCTGTAATCCTATCACTTTGGGAGGCCAAGGCGGGTGGATCACGAGGTCAAGAGATCGAGACCATCCTGGTCACCCATCTCTACTAAAAATACAAAAAATCAGCTGGGCATGGTGGCGCGTGCCTGTAATTCCAGCTACTCAGGAGGCTGAGGCAGGAGAATTGCCTGAACCCAGGAGGCAGAGGTTGCGGTGAGCCGAGATCGCGCCATTGCACTCCAGCCTGGGTAACAAGAGCGAAACTCCGTCTCAAAAAAAAAAAAAGAAGACAACCCAACTCACAGGTTTGTGAGGATCAAATGACCTAAGCTGAGGGCTTCAAATAGTGTCTGGCATACCATAAATGAAATGCTCAAGAAATACTAGCAACTCTTAACCTCATCATCATTAGTACATCCACTGCAGCTTCAGCCCCCATGGGCGTCTGCTCCCAGGACTCCAAAGGGCCTGCTGCACTAGGCATAGGAAGGCCCCTTGGCTGTGGCTGCGGCACATGTGGCAGAGAGCTGTGTGCTCTGGGTCTAGAGGTGATGCCTCCCTCATGGACCTCCCAGACTGGCGGAGGTGCACACACACTCACAGGCGGACAGGAATGAAACAGTAGCTGAAACAGCAGCTGCAGCAGCTTTCCCAACCCTCGGTGTGGGACAGGGGCACAGAGGGTCGAAGGAGGTGGAAGGAGTCCTAGCCCAGCTGCTGGGCCACAGGGACATTTCCTGATGCTATATGGTAATAGCCTTGACCGGATAAGGACTTTTTTTCCTGGGAAATGCTTGCTAAACACGGGGTTATAAAACTAGATTTGGTGCTTTTCTAAACCCTTAGAAAGAAGAAAAAAAAAAAAGAAAAAAGAAAAAAAAAGACTAGATTTGATAACCAAAACATACTAACCAAGGCTTCAGTTCTGATACGTTTTCTAATTTTCTAACACTGATTGGTAATTCATATTTTCTATTTTAAGGACTTTATACTAATAATTATTATTGCAAAACAAATGCCCTCCTTGCAAACATATTATGGTAAGCAAGACTTTTCATAGTAGATATTCTCCCCTTCTACAAAGTTGATTCAATATTAGAACCAGATTGCAAAATACTTTTCTACATTTAAAGCAAAAATCGGTTGTCTCTATGATTTAAAGATTGCATTTGAAGATATATCATTCTGGAAACCAGGGCAGTAGGAAATAGTTACCATGCTCTCTGAGTTATGGTGAGGATGCAGACTACCTTTTGGAAATGATGCAAAGATGGACATAACACGTAAAAAAGTTATGAAAAATATAGCTAGTGCTTTAAGGCAATGTTAAGCTGGGAGCCGCATCTATACTTACGTACCCAAGTTCTAAGAATTGCCTTGGAGTATTTCTATGTGAAATACAAGCCCATGCTGTATGAAAAGCTGCAGAGTGCTACAGACAGCTGTGGGAAAGGAGGAGATCTCCGTAACAGATAGCACTGTGTTGAACTTCTCCTAAGTACCACTGCTTTATTATTTTTTTGGACAAAGTCATCTACAGGGTGAGCAGGGAGTTCAAATCAACAGGAAATAGTTACTGACGTCAAAGAAGTCACAGTGGAAAAGCACCCTCATGAGGAAGTCTGATTGCACCATCTCTGAACTGGAAACAACTTGAATTTAACCACATTAAGAAAGATTACAAAGGCTTCAAGGAAGAAACAATGAGAAGGAGTCTAATGGCTTCATTTTTTTTTTTTTTTGAACTTCTCATTTTGCACAGCCCAGAAGATAATTCAATCACCCAGCAACCCCTGTGTCAAGCCCACAGGCAAGATACATCCTGTCTGAACTCACAGACTAGTCTTTGGGAAGGCGAAATATGTCCTGAATACAACAAACCCTTAGGACCTTGCATTTCAAACCTGGAGGGACACAGCTCTTTTCAAAGACCAAGTGTTTTCCTGGTAATCTGAATGCATTATAGCCATCTCTCATAATGAAACCCGACAAGACTTACTGGCATGTATACAGCAGACTAGGGAAACAAAGGAAATCTAGCTTGCAGTTACACACACTGTGAAACATCCAGGCCAGGATGTTCTTTAAAGTATAAATAAGCAGTAACTTATGATCGGGGTAGAGCAGAGTCAGAGCACAAGTCCTCCCTTCCTGATGGAACCTCCTTTGGCATTTCCAGTCCACATACAGCTCTCCAGTATCATTGCATAGGGTTGGGCTGGATCTGTGCACCTGGTCTTGTTTTCTATAGGGGACCTGAGAGCCTTGAAGGCAGAGCCTAGATGCTAAGTGAGACATCTTTAATAGCACCTAGCACGGTGCCTGACCAATTGTGAGGGTGAATAAATGCTTCAGGAATGAACATAACAGGCACCATTTTTGTATCCTGGTAAAATTTAAACTGGAACTTTAGAAGAGTTGGAACAAACAGCCAAGATTAGTTTTACCCAACTATTTTACAGAAGCAAAGTGCGAAGAAATGAAGTACCTTGCCCATAGTTAAAACAGTTTGTGGAAGAGGTAACTAGGAGAATCTGGTCTGCTGATGCTACACTTTCCTTTCTAAAGCTTTGATTTTTCCACTTATAAAAGTAATTACACATCTATAGTTCAAATGTAATTACACAGTAAATACATAGAAAATTGAGAAGAAAATTAAGAAAATGAAAATAAAATCACCCCTAATCCTGACAACCAGATATATAAGTCTCAAGCTTTTAGATTCCAAGGAACTGGAGATTTCAGGGCAAATAAGAAATTTTCAACGTAATGTTAACTAGATTTAATTTTTCCTTTTTGTCCTAATTATACTTAACATTCTATAGCATGTTTTAAAAACAGAAAAGAAAAAGCGAAAAACATACACATCTCTTTTCATTTGTATTGCATATTATTTCCTGATATAATTAGTCATCAAGACCACAATATTTTTAACAGTTTCATACTATTCCCAGTGCCAATTCTGTGATGTCCTACAATTAGCTTGATTTCTAATTAGGTTAATGAAAATAAGAGAACATGGTTTTTAGAGTCTCTATACCATGATAAAGATTTTTTTTTCTTTTTTTTTTGCCTGGTAAAGTAGGCATCTCTGAGTGGAGAGGATTGCTAACTGGGCATGATGTTTTAATTGATTGGTCAATCATTCAGACATCACTAACATTGAGAGCACCCCCTACTGGTTGAGAAGAACCATTGAACAATACTTCCTAGTCAAAACTACCCACATTTGAAATACGCTAAAACTTAAGAGTCACAAAGAAGTTATCTTGGGTGATTATCTACTTTTTAAAAAAGGTTTAGCAACATAACAAAAGCTTCCACAATAGGAATTCTTTAAGGCATTATTTCGCATAGTGCAATTCTCTTTATGAAGATTTTGGTTTAAGCATCAAATAGGATATTTACGGACTTAGTTTGTATAGGGCTATGCATAGTTTGTATAGGATAAAGAGTAAAAATGCCATTTCATTTATTTAGATCATCTTTCATGACAGAGTTCCTGAAACTGTAAACTCTTAACCAAAATTTCATTTCTCCCTCTGATCTATGTATGAATTCAACACTTTTGCATTGTGGGAAGATATTTTGGGTTATAGTTGATTAGACACTTTACCCAGTTAGAGAACTAGAGAATATGGCCAAGTATATGCCATATCTGCCTCAAGGTGATGCCTGGGAATCCACTGGCTGAGGATTCATTTCCTCCCCCTGGTCTGCACCGTTGATGCACAGGCTGAAGTTTCCATGTGGAATGTGCCTTTTACATGCTGTTTTGAGTTTGATTCTTCCACTGTGGTCATGGTAAGCTCTTCTCTGGTCCTCTGGCTGGGGAACAAAAATCTGTTCAAGCAAATGACGTGCCCGCAATCTCTTCCCAAACCATTTTTGCAGTCTGGGTTACATACTGATCTCCACTGTCCATTGAGGAAGAAAGTTGCAGACCTGACTCTAAAGGTATGGATGCTAAATTAAAAGAGGCAGAGCTCTAACACGACGAGGAGCAGTCATCAGAAACAGCTTAAAAGGTTTATACAAGAGAGAGCACATTGTGTTCACTTTGATGGGAAGCTTCAGTTGGCTAAATGGAGTTTAGATGGGTTCTTACAACCCCAAAGATAAGAGCAGACACTAAGACGGTGACACAAAGAACTTCATGCCATGTCCACTAGAACTCTGAGTCCGTTAGTGAACTGACTTCCTTTCAGCACGTGATTTATCCTACTTTGAAACCACTTCCTTCTGATTCTTCCTCTGACGTTTTTCCACTCATCTGTAACCCTTACTTAGAATTCCCACTTCAAGTCTCCTCTCTTCTTTCTCTATACACATCTACTGGGAAATTTTATGTTACAGTTTCCGCTGACCAAGAGGACACTGATGACACCAAACTAATCTCCCATCTCAGCTGTGTTTCTGACAAACGAGCATCTTACCACTGAATTTCCCCGAAACGGAACTCATGCTATTCCATTCTCTCCTGGCCAGAGCCCTGGCCACTCCCACTTAATGCCTATCATGTCTACCTCCTTAGTGTTTCCTTGCCTCTACACCCATGATCGCTGCCTCGGGGCAGGCAAGTCCCCAGGCCACAGGCCCAGCATCCTCATGAGATCTGCGGCCACTAGCCTCCCTCTGTAGACAGCAGCCAGAGAAAGCCTTCTAACACGCACATCTTACTCCCTGACTTAAAGATTTTGCTGGCTCCTTTCCCCTAAACGTTTCAGTCTAAGCTCTTCAGCAAAGGACATCAGACCCATTATGACTTTGCTTCTTCATTACCACCCCCCACCCCACATTTCCTCTCTTACAAATCTGACTCATCTAGTCATTGGGGGCTTTCTGGGCATGCCCTACAATTTGAAGCCTCTGTGCCTTTGCACTGCTGTTACCTCTGTCTGGGAGGCCATGCCCTCCTCTTGTGACTACAGGGTTCCTATTCTTCATCAAAACACAGCTCAAACAGCCCCTCCTCTGGAAAGTCCTTCCAACCTCCACAGGGATCAATCATGACTTTCTTCTCTTTATCACATGGTGTTATTATGACCTTTGACTGTAAGCAATTAAAGGGCAGTTCCACATTTTGTTCTTGTGTCTTCATCCTGGAACATAATGTATGCTCCATAAACATTTATAGAATAGAATTTAAAATGCAAGATAAGTACACTTGTACCATTCATTATATTACAGAAACAGCTAATATGTCTGTTGGCTAGGGTTTACTTTCAATATTTAGAGACCATTTAGCCTTAAGACAGCATTTAAGGTGTCTACTTTTTGTTTTGTTGTCTTTTTTGTGGGTTTTTTAAAAAATTGAGACAAGGTCTCACTTTGTCATCGAGGCTGGGATAGACTGGCATAATCCCAGTTCACTAAGCAGGCTCAACCTTCCGGGTTCAAGCAATCTTCTGGAAGGGTATCCACATTTCAAGTTGAAAGTCCATTTTCATGTATGGGAAACAAAAGAAAAAAAGCCAGCAAGTTGCTCTCCTTCAAAGCACACTCATATTACCATCAGCACGTTTTTCCATGCTGGTTGGGAAATGTTTTTTAAAACTCTGATTATCTGTTTGTACAATCCAACCACATGTACCATCCACAGGATGGGTCTCTGACTCACAAAGAAGTTCAGGGTGGGGAGGATGGTTTTCATAAAATGCCACTGACTCAGTGCCTTGCTGGGAAAGTGAAAGTGTAATTAATAAATGCTAAAACAAGACAAGCTGCAGTATTTCTACTGCTTGCTTTTAAAAAATAACCAATTTTAGATATATGCTTGGTCAGCTAATCTTTTGCTCCCTAGATGCCTCCAGGCTCTGATAATAATGCCTTATTGAGCAACAGCCTTTACTGTTGAGAGCAGCCAGAGGCATGCCAGCCCTCACTCACATTAAACAGACCCAGCACGCTTCCGCTGTCTCCCTGAGCTCACTGTCCCTGACAGTGCCACTGCAGTGCAGGCACCGACAGCTGTAATGAGTTCCCCCAACAGGAACTGTGCCTTTCTACAAACTCAGAAAAAAAAAATGATAACACTCGTATTTTCATCAAGAATGTCTGACACACTTGGCTTTGGCCTCTATAAAAAGAAAAGTGATCGTGTAACTCACTTGACTTTTCGTATCACGGACGATCACCTGACAGTCATGTAAGGCAGTGGTTTTCAACCAGGAGAGACTCTTCCCCCCGGGAACATTTGGCAATGCCTGGAGACATGTCTGGTTGTTATAAATGGAGAGGTGCTGCTGGTATAGCACGCTGAAGCCAGGTTGCTGCTAAACATCCACAACACTCAGGACAGCCCCCACCCTCGACAAGCAAAGTAGGCAGATGGCATTCCGCTATGCAAATGGGTGACTTTTTTTTAATTGCAAAGGACGTAAACTTACCAGCCACTAGATTATTAAAACAACCTGACGTGTTGGTGAGGATCAAGTAGGTGGGGGCAAAGTTCTGAGCGACATGGAAGGGCACTTTTTTTTTTTTTCAGTCACTTACAACTGGTGATAAAGATCATTTTTTAGCCTGGTTAATGCAGACATCTCTGAGGGATGGTCCTGCTAACTGGGCAGGTGTTTTCATTGTGATTGGCCACAGATCTGTCCTAAAGCCCAAGTAAGAGGCACAAATCAAATGAATGAGCAGGTCCTATATCTATGAGCTTCCAGAAGAGAAACTATAAACCAGTCTTACCACTGAATTTCCCCAAACTGAGCTCATGCTATTCCATCTCTCCAGGCTTCCAACCGGCCAGAACCCTGGCCACTCCTTAAAAAGTCCTATCAGGTCCACCTTCTTAGTGTTTTCTTGACCCTACACCCATGATTGCTGCCTGGGGGCAGGCATGGACCACAGGCCCAGCATCCTCGCCAGATCTTCTGGACAGCAGCCAGAGAGGAGCTCTGCCATATTTGTTCCCTATTTTCCTTGGTTGTGTCCAACTCATCTTGAACCGCCTTTCACCACTGGGAGACGTGACTGTAGAAGGTCTAGGCTTGCTGCAGGCACAGGTTAGTTTCCACTTCGCATGCCCTCAGAGAAAACTGCGGAGTCTGTGGCTTGATGGTCCCTGGGGAGTGAGGAGCCAGAAGAATAAGGAAGCTGACTGGCAAACACTTCCCGGGGTTCACTGCACAGAAATGGAAGGACGTGTATGGAGAGGAGGCAGGAATGTGGCTGGCAGGGCTCTCTCCTCTTTTGTTTCTGTTGGGAGTTACATTTTACATCACGTTAATGTTTAGAACGTCATATACCACAAGAATGGAATTAAGAGATTCTGGGAAGAGTTCCAGGACTCCCTTTGTAACACCTAAGCCATAAATCATTCCAGAGCAGAAGTGGGTACAAGTGAGCTCAAAAACACAGGTTCTTTTGCTATAACAAGAATTGGAAACCTCCCACAGAAAGGAAACAGGAACTCCCTGGGTGGCCCCAAAGAAGAGAGAGGGCACGCCAAAGCCTTCCAGCAGAAAGGGGAGGGTCTGCTGGCGAGACGGAGCCAAGGTATTAGCTTACAGGGAGGGCAGGAAAAGGAACCTTGAAAAGAAAGTCAGTCGCTCTGAATGGCACATGGATTAATACGGGGGTGGAGACAGAAGGCAGGCAGGGCGTCCTCAGCCTGATGCAGGGGCTGCCAGTGAACAGGCTAGTCCAGCCAGCGTGATGAGAAAGATGATGCAAGTGGCAATGGGAGCAAAGGCAGCCCATTGGGGTGGCTACTCTTGCCTTTCTGCCTCCTGCTTTAAACCTCCCAACCCCTATAGTGACCCAGAACCCACCACTAACCAGAGACAGTACCACGGACTTGAGCTACCCCTCCCCCCAATAATCTCACAGCAGACTACAAAAAATATAAGGGAGCAGGCTGATATGCAAATGCAGCTTCAGACAAGGCCCCCAGACTCTTCCAAGCAGATGGCTGCTCTGAGCCTGTCCGAAATGAAACTCCAGGAACTGCCACCATGGAGGGTCATCAGCTGAGTCTACATGATGAACAGCCTGTGCGTGAGCTTCAGCTTTATAAGCTTCCCAAAGAATGTCGGCTTCATGAGGGCAGGGACTCCGTTCTGTTTTGCTCACTTCTGTGTCCTCAAGGCTTGAAGCCAAGTCCTACGCCTCGCAGGCACTCCACGCATATCTGCTGAATGAATGAACGCCTTCCCTCCTAAGCTGCCAGTGTACAACTCTCCACATGCTGAGTCTGCTAACTTTATGCTGACAGGGCTATTTCTGCTCATGAGACGCTATGGGTAATTCTGGACCTAGAAGAGATGGACGCATCTGGTTCTCAGCAGAGATTAAGTAATTAAGGAAAACCCAAGTATTTAAAAAGCAACACATATTACAGGGTATGATTTTGATCCAAAGCAGCCAGGTTTTCAGACTGCATGGTTTTGTCTTCAGGGTGGGGTGGCAGCCCCTTGGCAGCTGCTTCAGGTCCTGCCTGGCAGCCCCAGTTGGTCACAGCAGGAGTCAACCCAATTTCCTAGGGAACCACCTGCAGCCCACACCTGAGGCTCTGCTTAAAGCTGTTAGTTGGCTTTGGTCTCACAGCCATTCAGGTTGTACTTCTAAGCAAAGATTGGCACATACTTAAGAGTTTTCCCTAGAACCCAATGTTCATTTTCAACTACCTTTCCTTTTGTAGCATAAGGACTATATTTATTACATGCTATATACTATACACTTTTCTTTCACGTGTATTAGTCTTCTCTTCCCAACTAGAATGAGTTTTAAAAGAACCGTTTCTAGCCAGGCACGGTGGCTCATGCCTGTAATCCCAACACTTTGGGAGGCCAAGGCATTAGGATTGTTTGAGGCAGGAGTTCAAGACCAATGTGGACAACATAGCAAGACCTCCATCTCTGCAGAAAATGAAAACCAATAAAAGAACTGTTTCTTTTGCCTAACATTCAGTCAGTGTGATCCTGGATTGACTGCTTTTTCACTAAACTACCTGGCAGAACACCCATCTCATTTGCACCCTTTGAGCAGTCCCGGCACTTGGTGTTTAATAAAAGGCCCCACTGAAGCCAGGGTATCTATGACTTGGCAGGTTTTACGGGTTCCAAGTTGTGGTCCAGGAAAACCATAACCAAGCAGTCACCACCCCAAGAGCTTTCAGTCATCATGAGACATGGGCAAAGCGTGACCTGGGTCGTGTTCCGGTTACGTCAAAGGTAATTACACAAAATTCCACGTACCATCTTATGAGACATGGAGGTGGCAGTCCACTCAGCCTCTAGGTCGTCAATGATAATGACAGCTACCAACAACAAGACCAGTTACAACGGAACAACCTCAAACTGAAAAGACAAGGCTGACTCTTTCAAATCCTTTTGTCACAACAAAAATCTTGGCAGTCCCATCCAAAGGGACAGAGCCAAAGACACAGCTGGAACTTCAGGTTTTCTGGTTCCCATTCACTCTTGTGGCCCTATTTAGCAACAGAAAGTCAGAAAGCCTGGTAGCCTGAGAGGACAGAAGCAAAGGTCCCAAATAATCCCCCCAAAATCCAGATCCTAGAGAGGGCCTATGGCAATTTTATCTCCAGAGAATCGTCAGCAGAGAAGGGGGTGGGTCCCACATATGTTGGCCCCAGAGTCAGATCCAGTCTGACTATGGAAATAAATCCACAGTTAATAACCTAAAAGAAAGATGGAACACTATTAATAAGGTAGGAACACGCAGAGGCAGAAAACACCATGTTCTGGCTCGTTTTCTATTTTGATCGGAGCCAAAGGCAAACTGCAACCAATGACCCGCAGCAGACCGATTGTATTTACAGCAGTCACTGCTCAGGGAAAGGGGGAAACCTACTTCCAAACAGATCAGAGGAAATATCCTTAGGTGTTTTATAAAAGGCCAAAAACTACCTATTTGGGAAAACTGCATCTATTCCTGTCTAATGACACTATTCACAGCTGTACATATTAGAGATTCAAAACTTCTGTTTTTTTTTTGTTTTTTTTTTTGAGATGGAGTTTTGTTCATGTTGCCCAGGCTGGAGTGCAATGGTGCGATCTCGGCTCAATGAAACCTCCGCCTCCCTGGTTCAAGTGATTCTCCTGCCTCAGCCTCCACAGTAGCTGGAATTACAGGCATGTGCCATCATGCCTGGCTAATTTTGTATTTTTAGTAGAGACAGGGTTTCTCCATGTTGGTCAGGCTGGTCTTGAACTCCTGACCTCAGGTCATCTGCTTGCCTTGGCCTCCCAAAGTGCTGGGACGACAGGTGTGAGCCATTATGCCTGGCCAAGAGACTCCAAGCTTCTCTTTGTGATATAATGGAAATAGCTTTTATATTATTTCACGGGACAGTCAGGTCAGGAATCCTGCACTGACTCTTGCTTGCGGTGTGGTGTGGGGCAGGTTAACTTCTCTGGATCTCAGCTTCTAGGCCTTTAAAACAAGGATGATACTCTTTCCTGGATGCATTGGGTATTAAATGAGATATTTTCTTCAATGGATATTGATGGAATACCAATGTGCAGTTTAGTTTCATAGACATTGGTAATGAATATGAGCACCTAGGACATACGCGAGGGTCTCAATGAACTGCCCTTTCCTTCTTTGCCCATACCCTTCTGCAAAGCAGGCACCATTCAGGCCCCAGGCAGTAACCAACTACCCCGAGGCATGAGCAGAGGCTTCTTCAGAATCCTCATGCCTGTGAGGGGGAAAGTCTCCCAGCCTTTCCTCTGTACTTCCCCTTCTCCTCATCTAACCCTCTGTCCCCTTGCGCTGGTGTCACAGCAACACAGAGCACAAGCAGTAATGCCACTGCAGGGGCCGAGCGTGCCTCCTCCTCCCACGTCCAGTGGCTGGCGGGGCTCAGCCAGATGCTCAGTGAGCCTTCAGGAAGGGAAAGGGGAGCTGGAGGCACGGGGCGGCATCAAGACAGGGCAGGCTGCAGCCCCGCGATGTCCCCACATGTTGAAGCCAGCTGGAGGGGCACTCCCTAAAGGTACGTTGGCCAATAAGTCCAGGAGTAAGGAACACACACTTAGGAAGAGTGGCTTATCTCAAAATAAAAGGCAGGGGACCTTCTTAAAGACAAGTGGGTCAGCTAAGCCAGAATTAGAACTTGGAGCTCTTGTGCTGAAGGTCACAGTGCAGTTCCCTGCCTGGGGGAATTCTGAAAGATTAATTCCAGGGCCACATGACTGTCTTGCTGCCTGGCTGCTCTCTGCCTCTCCCACTTCTTCACTAATATTTAATATAACAACAATGGAGAAAGTAATACAAAGAAGAGAACGTTCCCTTGCACTCACGCTGTGAGGTACACTGAACACATCAAGACCATTCTGCACCAGCATGTATGCAGCAATGGCATTTATTTCACAAGATTCCAAGAAACTCTGACCTTCAAAACCAGGATTTCAGCTTTCTTGGCCAACATTTGAGAAGTGGCTTCTTATGGAAAACTATGGCCCTGCCAGAAACTCCACCCTTGCAGGCTGACACTTTGAGGACGCCCAGCAGGCAGAGGAGCGGGAGGAGGCAAAAGTGCCGGGCATCTGAGCGTCTTGTGGCCCACCTGAAAGCAGCGGATCCTGAACACAGACTTAAGTCATTCCCAAAACAGTGCGGGGTACTTGGCTCGGCCCTCTCACCCAGGCCCGGGCCTGCTAGTGAGAGGCCGTTTTGGGCACTGGCCACAAAGTGTCTTCTGTTTTCCAAATGGAAACCTTTGCTTCCATAAACTGGATCTCTGAACAAAGCCTGAAGTCTCAGGCCAATATTTACTTTGACACTCCCCCTTCCTGCGACTGCCACCCTCCACCCTCCACCTCCTAGTCTTTGTTCCTCTCTCTCCAGGAGGAGAACTGAAGGGGAGGCCCCTGGGAGCCCGGGTTGGGGGATGGGAGACCCGGATTCCAGGACATCAATGCCAGGGGACTCAGCTACTGACCCAACCCTAACTGATTCAGATAAAAGGAGTGTGAAGTGAATTTCGCCAGAAAAGACTTAAGGAGGCAGCCTGTACTAGGCTGTACCCCAGGTCCTGAGGGACCAGGGGTCTGGTCCCTGACTTAATAGTGGCTTATTCCTCCTACCCCCATTGTTAAAGAAATGTAACTTTATTACCAAATTTGGTAAATTGGCAAAAGTCATTCATAATTCCACTACCTTAATCCAGTCCCGGAGAGCTTATTAGCATAATTTCCTGGCAGTCTTTTTTGGGGGTGGGGAGGGGAACAGGTTTGCCAATTCACTGTCTTGGGCAGAACCTGACATGGATAGAGGCTGTTCGTCATCATAAGCTCTGTATTATTTCCTAGATTCTAACCTCCTATTTTTACCATATTCTGTGACAGTTTTAGGCAAATGACTTAACTCCTCAATGTCTCACTTTTCCATTTGGCGTAACGAAGATAATAATTGTACCTATCTTATAAGGCTGTTATAGGAATCATGTGCAATAAGCAATACATGTCAAGTGCTTATGACAGTGCCTGACAGTTTACCTAACATAAAATTATCTCTTGACTGGCTGAAAATTCTCATCAAATAGTATATTATTGAAGTATACCCCCACTGCTAAATGCTGAAGTTGTTTCTACTATTTCTCTATTATAAATAATTCAAAACTCTGAAGCAGTCATGACCAAAACAAAGCTGGAGGCAATATACTACCTGACTTGAAAATCTACTACAAAGCTACAGTAATCAAAACACTACGGTACTGGCACAAAAACAGACACACAGGCCAATGGGACAGAACACGGAGCTCAGAAATAAACCCAAACCTTTACAATCAGTTAATTGTCAACAAAGATGCCAAGAAAGGACCATCTCTTCAATAAATGGTGTTGAAAAAACTGGTTATCTACATGCAAAGAATAAATATAGACTCTCATCTCACATCACACTAAAAAAATCACTGAAAAATGGACTAAAGACTTAAATGTAAGACCTAAAACTGTAAAATTACCAATGACAACTTTGGGGAAGAAATCTGTGATATAGGCAATAACTTTTTAAAATATGACCTCAAAAGCACAGGCAACAAAAGCAAAAATAGACAAACAGAATTATATCAAACTAAAAAGCTTCTGCAAAGCTTCTGCAATCATCAGAGTAAAGAGACCACCTGTGGAATGGGAGAAAATATTTGCAAAACACACATCTGGATAAGGAGTTACATCCAAACATAGAGGAAACTCAAACAACTCACTAGTAAGAAACAACCCCATTTTAAAATGGTTAGTGGACCTGAAGAGACATTTCCCAAAAGAAGACATACAAATGGCCAACAGTGGTGGGAGTGTAAATTAGTTCAACCATTGTGGAGGACCACGTGGTGATTCCTTAAGGAACTGGACCCAAAAATACCATTTGACTCAGCAATCCTATTATGGAATATATACCCAAAGGATTATAAATCATTCTACTAATAAAGACACATGCAGATGTATGTTTGCTGCAGCACTATTTACAATACCAAAGACTTGGAACCAACCCAAATGCCCATCAATGATAGACTGGATAAAGAAAATGTGGCACATATACACCATGGAATACTATGCAGCCATAAAAAAGGATGAGTTCATGTCCTTTGCAGGGACATGAATGAAGCTGGAAACCATCATTCACAGCAAACTGACACAAGAACAGAAAACCAAACACCACATTTTCAAACTCACAGGTTGAACAATGAGAACACATGGACACAAGGAGGGGAATGTCACATACCAGAGCCTGTTGGGGAGGTGGGGAAAAGCGGAAGGAGAGCATTAGGACAATACCTAATGCATTCTGGGCTTAAAACCTAGATGATGGGTTGATAGGTGCAGCAAACCAACATGGTACATGTATACCTATGTAACACATCTGCACCTTCAGCACATGTATCCCAGAACTTAAAGTAAAATATAAATAAATAAAAGGTAAAAAAAAAAAATGGCCAAAAGATATAGAAAAAATGCTCAACATCACTAATCATCAGGGATATGCAGATTAAAGCCACAATGAGATATTATCTCATACCTGTCAGAACGGCTGTTACTGAAAAGACGAAAAATAGCAGGTGTTGACAAGGAGGAGAAAAGGGAGCCCTTGTACACTGTTGGTGGGAATGTAAATTAGTATAGCCAGTTGGAACACAGTAGGGAGGCACCTCAAAAACTTAAAATCGAACTACCATATGATCCAGCAATTCCAATGCTGGGTCTATAACCAAAGAAAATGAAATCAGCATGTCGAAGAGAAACCTGCCTTCTCATGTTCACTGCGACACTACTCACAATACCAAGATATGGAATCAACCTAAGCGTTCACCAGTGGATGAATGGACAAAGAAAGAGTGGAATATATACACAATAGAATACTGTTCAGCTTTTAAAAAGAAGGAAATCCTGTCATTCGCAACATGGATCCCTGGAGGACACTGTATGATGCGAAATGAGCCAGGCACAGAAAGACAAATGCTGCTTAATCTCACTGATATGTGGAATCAAAAAAAGTCAAACTCATAGAAACAGAATGGAATAGTGGTTACCAGAGGCTAGGGGTTGGAGAGATGTTGACCAAAAAAACGTAAATATAAATAAAGCACTGAGAATTAAACATCTTTATGAATAACATTTTATTCTTTACTTTTGTGGCTAGGTTATCAGAAAAACAGATTCAAGAGTATACATTTCTTCAGTTTTAGTACAGGTTATCAAATTAGTCACAAACTATTAGGATTTGCAATGCTCTCAGCAACATATGAGGATGCCAATTTATATACTTGTAACCAGTCTATAAGAGTATAAAAAAATTAGGGGAAATAATTTATGGGTTCATAAACCTTTGTAGTAACCTTGATAAATAAGCTACTATTTGAAATTCGCTTACTATTTCCTTTTCGCCAAGAACAAAAGGACCTATAAAATACTTACCTTCTCAGTATGTGCTGTCCCCTCCATGTGGGTGTGTGGGTGTCGGACCTGGCCATTAGGAAGCCCTGGCTGGGACCTTTTTCTTTGGTGTGAGGCGGGAGGGGGTCATCACAATTGAATTGACTCACTTTTGAACAGCACTTCACAGTGTGTGAAATATTCTGCCTTCTCTCATTTGACCCTCACAGCAATCCTGTTTTCATTTTAATGATGAGAACTTTAAGGCTCCAAGGAATTTTAGGACAGATTCAAGTCATTTGGATGGCAGAAAACAAAGCTAAAACAGCTCAGGTTTTCTGTTCCCAAGGGCAATGCCATTTCCATATTGCCAGGCTGGCGGGGGGCCAATAGGAGGTACTTAAGCCGAGGCTGAATCAACCAACTAAATGTGGAATAAGACAACATATGGAGGCAGAGTCAGCCTGACCTAAACTTGAACCTTGTCTCTGCCACTTATAATCTAAGGGATCCTCAGCTAGTTCCTGCCCTGCTCTGGGCTTCAGACTGATTCCACAGGACTGCATGAGGGGAGCACCGTTTTTACCAAGGCCTTCACAATGAAATGCTTTGCAGATAGAGTAGCTTCAACACCTCGTCTCACTCCTAAATTCTCCAGGGGAGATTGTCACAGTTCAGCGTTACACGCTGATTAGCATCTTACTTGAGAAGCCAGGGCCTACAACACTGGGCAGCTAAAAAGTAATCACCTGTCTGCTGCAATTTCTCATAGCAAGTAACATTTTCTGTTCTTCATAGTTTTAACCATGTAAATAAATGGGGGTTCATAGTTTTAACTATGTAAGTAAACGAGGATTGTCACTGAGGACTTCTGACAGATGAATGCACAGTGAGCAAATGCTATGTGTATTGTGGAGTCTGATACCTTGCAAACCTCAAAGAAGGCATAGACAAAAGCAAAATTAAACGTCTATACCTCTATCTCAGCATGAGAAAAACTCACTTGCTGCTTATTATTTTCTTCTTCTTTTTTGAGACAAAGTCTTGCTCTGTCGCCTAGGCTGGAGTGCAGTGGCATGATCTCAGCTCACTGCAACCTCTGCCTCCAGGATTCCAGTGATCCTCCTGTCTCAGCCTCTGGAGTAGGTGGAATTGCAGGCATGCACCACCATACTATGCTAATTTTTGTATATTTAGTAGATGGGGTTTCACCATGTTGGCCATGCTGGTCTCGAACTCCTAGGCTCAAGTGATCAGCACACTGTGGCCTCCCAAAGTGCTGGCCGCGCCCAGCCTCACGTGCTCCTTTTAAGTGGGTTCCCACTACTTCTTTATCATTTAGCCTCAAGCAGGGGAACACTACCTTTATCCTTTGCTTTGGAGACACCTACTACAATACTACACATCTTAAACCTCAATGGCAGTTCCATGTGTTTGGTTTCTCTGGTGGAGAAATAAAAATAACTTTGCGGTAATGACTGCCACCTTGTGGTCAAACATAAAACTTCCACTAGAAAAAGACTTCGATGCTAATAAAGGCTTCAGCCGCTAAACACTGGGAATCCCATGTGGCCTCTAAAATTTTGGTATATTGTATAATTTATATATTTTCCTGGAACATTATGATTGCATATGCCATATTGCTTGGGTTCCCAATCTATTCCAGGTTAATTTCTTATTTTACTCTACCACATGATGTAATTGTTGAAATCTTTGCTTATATAGAATCACCAGAATTTCCTTTTACAGATCAAATTCCTCTAGGGTAAAGTATGTAATATTTCTTTATTTGCTTCAGCAGTACTAAGTTGGAACCACTGCTGCTGAAGACCAGGCTAAGCTCACTAAATACCAGTTGACTGCTTAACTCAAAGGTCACACCACCTGGTGAAGATAATCTAACCTAATGTCACAGGAAACCATGTGATCTTTGGCTCAGGCCGTAGGAAGGAGATCTAAGCAGTCACCTGGCTCTGTGGCTTGACTTGTGGTGTTCATGGTGGTGTTCAGGAAGCTGGACCCCCTGGGGCAACCAGTGTCAGCGACCAGCTATCCCTCTCAAGCCTGGAGCTGTAACTCCACTCCTCTATTCCAAGAAAACAGCCCAAAAAGGGGGTGGGGGCAGGGGAAGGGCTTTACATTGGCAAAGTGCCCAGCAAAGGAAGTCATTTCCAGACTACTCCAGGGAGCAGTGTGGGGCAGGCAGAACTGGAGCTCCCCAGGAGCCAAGGACCAACCCAGCAGAGGGTAAGCAGAGGATGGGGGCAGGGGAAGGATGGGCTCCAGGGCCATCAGGAGCCATTGAGGACTGATGAGGAGCAGAGGGGAAGGGGGAGGAGTGTAGGGGAGCCAAGGCCCATAAAGCCATTAGCTGCCCCCCTTTTCTTTCTCCTGATAACACTGGGGTGGCGTGGGTGTCCACGGGGTGTATCCCCTTCGGTGCGTCCTCCTGGCCCCCAGCTCCCAGACATCTCCGCTCCACCCATTCTCCAGGCTGCACATGTGTCCTTCCCAACAAAGATTTGAATACAAGTGACCCTTAAACATATGAAAACGCCTAGCTTCACTCACAGTTAGAGGAATGCAAGTTGAAACTTCAAATATACCATTTTTCTAATCTCTCAGGTGATCAAAATGACAGCTACCATCCCTTGATGGGAAGGTGGGGGAAACGGGCCTTCTCACTCAAGCTTTGGGAATGTGAATTTAGAGATGCAGCTGAGCAAGGAGGGAAGAGCCTGCCTGGACTCTGCTTTCAGACAGCCTGGCTTCAAACCCTCTCTGCCACTTAGGAACTAAGCTTCTTTGTACCTAAGTTTTCTCATGTGTGAAATGGGGAATAATAACAACTATTTCATAGGGTTACTGTAAGGATTAAATGAGATAAGAGACATAAAGCACTTAGAACAATGTGTGGTACATGGGCGATAAAATGTTCGCTATCTATAACCACAATGGGGAAGAGGGGCAGTTGGACTCAATCAAAATGTGAAATGCATACATCCTTTCACCAAGCGATACTATTATTCATAATATGTCATACAGAAATACCAGCAAAGCACACAAAGACAAAAGTACAAGGGGACTCACTGCAACAATGACTGAAATAAAAGACTAGGAATACAATAAATAGATAGCAACAGAGGAGGACAAGTTTACTTATGTCATGCTCTAAAATGGAGTACTATACAGCCATTAAAAATGAGGTAGCATGGTATACAGACATACAAAACAATTTCCAATATTAATTGGAACACTATTAATATTATGTCTTAAAAAAAAATAAAGTGGCCAGGTACAGTGGCTCATGCCTGTAATCCCAGAACTTTGAGAGACTGAGGTAGGTGGATTGCTTGAGCCCAGGAGTTGGAGACCAGCCTGGGAAATATGGCAAAACCCTATCTCTACAAAAAATATAAAAAATTAGCCAGGTGTGGTGACATGTGCCTGTAAGTCCCAGCTTCTGACGGGGCTGAGGCAGGAGGATAGCTTTAGCCTGAAAGGTTGAGGCTGCAGTGAGCCATAACCGCCACTACACTCCAGCCTGGGTGACAGAACGAGACTCTGTGTCAAAAAATAGATTAATTAAATTTTAAAAATATAGAATCATGGGCAAAGTATACTATTATTTGTGTTTTTAAGATAAATATGTATGCCTGTGTGTGCTGTACATATATGCTTTTATGTGCAGAAAATCCAAAGGTTAGAAATAAAATGAGCAGTAATTGTTTCTTACGGAGAAAGGATATGAATATTCGGAAGATGCTTATATTCCCTATTGTAAGAAATTAGATTATCATAATTAAAATATACAATCTGATATGCCATTCTTCTGCTTCAGCTTCTTCCATGACTTTGCATTGCTCTCAGGACTAAACCCAAATCCCTTAATGCAGCCTGCCAGGCTCTCCATGGCCTCGCCCTGGCCTGCCTCGGCTGTCTCAGTTCTCACCAGGCCCCTCCTCAACCTCGACATGCTGCATGTGCTGAGCCTGCTTCACACCTGATGCTCCGTCTCACCACCAGACCCATGGTGTGCTGTTGACCCTGTATGACACACTCACCTTCATTCTCTGCCTAATTCTAACTCACTTCTCCAGGGCCATTTTCCCTCTTCATTGACTCCAGAAGCCCAATTTTGAGCCTGATTCTAAATAGAAGCAGAATGCCCTGCTCCAGCGGCTGAATCAAGGTTGGTGTGAGCCAGTTGTGCTCTGCCAGCTTATCGTGGCCTGATAGCTGCTCTCCCAGCCTCGCTTGCTAAGGGTACGATATGGTTTGGCTCTGTGTCCCCACCCAAATCTCATGTTGAATTGTAATCTCTAATGTTGGGGGAGGTGGCTGGATCATCTCATGATAGTGAAGCCTCAGAGATCTGGTTGTTTGAAAGCGTGCAGCACTTCCCCCTTTGCGCTCTCTCCTGCTGCCATGTGAAGCCCTGCTTGCTTCTCCTTCACCCTTCTGCTATGATTGGAAGTTTCCTGAGGGCACCCCAGCCATGCCTCCTGTATTGCCTGTGGAGCTGAGAGTCAATTGAACCTTTTTTCTTCATAAATTACCCAGTCTCAGGTAGTTCTTTGTAGCAATGTGAGAACAGATACACAGGGCAGTTGACCCAAGTCTAGGAAAGATCTTCCCTCCCTGAGAAAAGGAGGCTGGCCATGCAGGCCTTTGTCCCCTGCCCTTGTGCTTTCTGCTTTAAAGCCCATCATGCCAAGGTGTGGCATCTAGGGCTGCAGCAAACACCCTGGAAAGACATGGCCAGTGTCACTAAGCAGCAAATCCAACCATAGCACTGTTACCGCCGGACTTCTCATTATGGGAAATAACAAGAAAAAAGTTTGTACTCATGAACTAAACCCATCCTTTCCATTCATTGTTTAAACCACTGCTGGTCAAGTGTTCCATTAACTACAGCCAGAAACAATCCTAAATGCCACACCATTATAGGGCAGACAGATTTGAATCCTAAGACCAGTCCATGGTATCAGGCAAAGGGTCATTATTAAGGCCAGGAGCAATGCCCTGGGATGTTCCAAGTCAAGGCACCTCTCTGGGTCCTCTCAGACCCCTCTTCTAAACTCCTGTGCCCAGGTCAGAACCAGCCCAGCATTTCGAAGCAAAGTCAGAGGCAAATTCATCAAGATAATCTGCCCATGGCATTGTCTCTGTTCTTAGGCTTCTGTAACCTTCACTCACCTTCACTTCACCTAGAGAAGATTTATGTTTGATGACTTTTCAATCCTGGGACACATAACCCTCTCGGTCCTCCTTCCCCAGGACAGCACAAAGGAAAAGGTGAATTCACTAGCTTCCATTTTTCCTCCAGAGGTTGTCAGAAGTCACCAATACCTCTGTATGGCCCTGCCTTAGGAGCCCATCCTCCAAAATTTCTGATACTCAACTTTATAAAATCTCCAGTATCTTATTGTCTCAGCTCTTTAAGAAAAGAGGCTGTTGGCACAGTGAATGCAATGCATACTTACAGGGGTCTGAAAGCAGCAGAACAACTGAGTGAGGAAGGGATGATTGCGGGCCAGAGACAGGATTCTTTTCTCGGTCATTGTACATTCCACGTCATCATCCTGCAGAATCACGTCCTTCTTCAGCACCTTCACAGCATAGAGGTCTCCTGTTTCTTTTATTCTTGCAAGCATCACCTATGGTGAAGCACAAGGAGGGAGCATGAGTGAATCCTCTTGGGGGTCTCAGGATGTGTGCACACAAGGGGAAGAAAGAGAATGGCGTGTGCAAAATGTAAGCATGTACACACACACACACACACAAACACACACACACCCCCCCAACCCATACACAGAGCACACTTACTTCAACCCAAATAGTTAAAGCCAAGACTCACCTTCCCAAAACTCCCCTTCCCCAGCACTCGGATGAACTCAAAGCTGTCGATACCAAGTCGGTTGGAAGAATTAACCCCAATCCCATTTCCTTCTTTGCTGCTCTCCTTTCCCTGTCGTCTTAGGGTTGATCTGGAAACGAGTTTCTGAAAGAGTAAAAACACATTAAGTCAGAGACCTAAGCAGGAGCATGGAGCACCCATGCATGACGAAGACCCCACTGGCTGGGAGCAGTCTCATCCCCAGTATAATGTGGGAGAAGGATCAATTGAGCTTGACAGATGCTTGGCTCTGCCACTCGAAACTCCCTCAGTATCAGCTTCTGTATCAGTGCTTACTGCTTTATGTAAAAGGTCAATTAAAAATGCATCTAAGCTACGGAGTTACAGTTCGCGCTCAAGTGGAAGTACATGTAAACACCAATGCCTTGTGTGGTCCCTCAGATGTCTTCTGCGGTGGCTTTCCACAGGAAGGTCCGACTCCACGAGCGCCACCTAGTGTCCACTTTTACAGAGAGCAGTTTTCGTGTCTGCTCAGAGATTCAAGCATCATTCAGCATCAGGATACAAAGCAACGTTTTTTTAACAAATATTTTAAATTATATAGGAGAAATAAAAGTCCAGTGTGAATATTAGAACCATGATCGAAATCATGAAGGATAAAATTTTAAATACCTAAAATCTCACCAGTCTCCTGCCAAAGAGATCTATATCTATGCATAAATAACACATACACACGTGTTTATACTTGGTTAATTTTTTAAAATGTAATCAAGTTATTGTTTCATAACACACATTTGTATTTACAAATCTGTCATGGGCATATCTTTCAAGAACATGAGTTCTAATGGTTCTTCAATATTCCCCTGCCATTAGCAATATGGGCATCTCCCATTTTTCGCCATAATGAATAACACCATAGTGAATACACTTCACACAAATCTTCAAAACAGAGTAATTCAGAGTCTAGCTCTCAAGCAAGCTGCCTGGATTCAAATAACAGCTCTGCAACCTAACCTGGGACCCTGAGCAAGTTACCCACCCAGCCTCTCCCTGCCTCAGTTTCCTCTTCTAACAAAGAGAAGGTTAAAGCATCTGCCACCTGAGTCATTAGGAGGCCTAAATGAACAAATGCATATAAAGCACTTAGACTGGTGCCTGGCATATTCAATAAACTTAAGCTGTGTTACCATTATCATCATCCATTTTCTTAACATAACTTCCTGCAAATGGAATTCCTTGTGCCAAAGTGCTAATTTTGAAGACTTCTGATACACAGCCAACTTGCCCTCTACAAAGACTGACCAATCTACACTCCCACCAGCATGATGGCAGTTCCAGTTTCAACACAATGAATGGAAAGTAAGTGTGGCTGCCTCAGTTGGCCTTCCAGCCCCATCCCACTGAGTACGTGAGGATGTTCGTATCTAAAGGCAAGGTGACTTTTGCAGCTGTCCCACCTTGAGATATTTATAAGATAAGCTACCACTAGACAACAGAGCAAAAGCCTAACATCCAGCCAGGTGCTGGATATCATGGTATTAAGGATACTTGATTCAAATGACAAGTGCACCGTCCATTCCTAAAGATCACGCTGCATGGCCTTATCTTAGAAGCCCTGGTTCAGGCTAACATCTTTCATCTCTGCTCTTCAGGAACAACTGCTCCCTGCATTAGCAATCCCCTCACAATACTGGCTTCCTGCCTGCCCACCCACAAGACAGACTGACCGGATAGACTTTCCCAGTGCTTTCCTGAAACCAAAAAACACATTGTCAATGAAGGTCCCTGATCTACCAGGCAGGAGTCTTTCAGTAAAAAGGAAATGAGGTGGCTAGTGCTGATATTTTCAGGATACCAAGAACCTCACAGTGATTGTATTTCCCTCCCTCAGTACCTACAGATTAGTTAAGTTGATCATTTTCCTGAACTGAGCACCAAGCTACACCATTCAGATCTTACACCCATGGCCACGGCTATTTCCCTGCTCTGCAGACGCTGACCAGGAAGGCAGCAGTAACGCATGGGCTTGGGAAGCAGCCAAGGCGCTACTGGATGACAGCAGGTGGAGGTCATTCAGCGAGAGCACTGACAAAAACACGTCCACTGCAACTGACACAACTCCACCCACTCCTGAGTGCAGAGGGAGGGACTCCTGTCTGCTGCTAAATGTAAAAGATAAATTCACAATCATAAACAAAAACTGCAGAACTGCTGGATTCCAGGGCTGTGCAGAGCCTCAGAGATCTTTGAGTTGAACCCCTTTAGAGGTGAGGAAGCTGAGGCCCACAGTTACTGGTAACCTGTCCTGCCTGGTCCCCAGCCAAGAGCATAACCCAGGACCCTGGGTTTTAGGCTTTCATCAGACCACACTGACAGAAACCTGACTTTTAAAAAGAAAAGAAAGGCCAGGCGTGGCAGCTAACACCTGTAATACCAGCACTTTGGGAGGCTGAGGTGGGCAGATCACATGAGATCAGATGTTCAAGACCAGCCTGGCCAACATAGAGAAACCCTATTTCTACTAAAAATACAAAAGTTAGCTGGGCGTGGTGGTGGGTGCCTATAATCCCAGCTACTTGGGAGGCTGAGGCAGGAAAATTGCTTGAACCTGGAAGGTGAAGGTTGCAGTGAGCCAAGATCACACCACTGCGCTCCAGCCTGGGTAACAGAGTGAGACTCTGTCTCAAAAAATAAATAGAGAAAAGAAAAAAGAAAAGAAAGAAATGTCCTTCTGCTTTCTGTTTATTATTTGTTTCCCATGCTCATTATTTCTAGTCATACAACTGTACATAGAATCTTATTTGTAAAACAAATTGCTATGAAAAATGTGATTTCAGCCAGGCACAGTGGCTCACACCTGTGTAATCCCAACACTTTGGGAAGCCAAAGTGGGAGGATCACTCAAGCCCAGGAGTTTTGACACCAACCTGCACAATAAAGCGAGACTCCATCTCTACAAAAATAAATAAAACATAAAAAATTAGCCTGACATAGTGGTGCACACCTGCAGTCCCAGCTACTCGGGAGGCTGAGGTTGGAGGATCCCTTGAGCCTTGAACCATAATTGTGCCACTGCACTCCAGCCTGGGTGACAGCAAAAGGCAATAAATCTGTTTATTGTATTTGCTGAGATTAGGAACTTTGATGAGGCCACATGCTGTCATTTGGGCTCACCATATCTGAACAACTTCTAAATTACGATACATGGAAAAAAAGCCAAGTCTTACCGAGGTTGGAGAAATATTTCCGGGTTGAAGGCCCATCCCCGCCAGGGTCTTGGCAAGCTCCACAGCATTTACCCCACAGTTAGGGGCCACGTTTGCTTGACATCGAATGTGTACATTCATTTTACATACTAGAGGGAAGAGGAAAACAGAAATCCATATTCAGAAAGGAACCAGGTCAGCACGAGCTGCAATAGAGAACTTTAATAGCCTGAAAGATTATGACAGAGGACTTCTACCAGCCGAGCAATATCATTTTCTCATAAAATTAAGCTCACGCCAATAACTGTTCCTAATGTTTTATCTATTTCCATTTTCTGCAGAAGCAGCCCGCATACTAAAGAACAGATTTCAAATACATTTTTTTTCACCATGATTTGATGAAACCCATTCATCTTAATCACATGAAACAGGCTTTGCTGACTTAGTGTGATCTAATATAAAGATTAAAACATTTATCATAATGGCAATTCACAGGCAATTAAATAACAAAGAATCATGTGAACTGTATTATTTTCTTTCTGTCTCTCAATAGTGAAATAAAAGGTAGCAGTCTAAATGCCACATGTAGATTACTGTTCAAACAGGATGAAAATGGTGTTTCTACAAGAAAAACCTCTCTATGCAGCTTTCTTTCTGAGTACTGTTGTGGTTGGGCAGCCCTCACAGCACAGAGATGGGTATCTGGGGAGGCTGTGGTTCTCAGCACTTGCAGCCTGTGGTTCTAACTGCTTCATAGGGGGAAAAGCAGCTCTTAAAACTTTTGAAGGTCAGAGTACGAATGGCAGTTGAAGAGGCGAGCAAAGCGCCTGA
This sequence comes from Cebus imitator, assembly GCF_001604975.1. NCBI lineage: Eukaryota > Metazoa > Chordata > Mammalia > Primates > Cebidae > Cebus > Cebus imitator. The sequence goes on along the minus strand of NW_016107398.1, from coordinate 2,692,585 downwards.
GCTCTGGGGCACAGGAAGCTGCCTTGGGACGATGAAGGATCTGAGGTGTTGTCAGCTAGAGCAAATTCTGAGACAGTTTTTTGACATAGGCCTTGCTGATAGGAGGGGAAACTGAAGCTACAAGCAACACATTCCTGTTTTATGGAGTCAGTCCATCTTGGAAGCACACACAGATCCAGGTTTTGTGGGGCCTGAATTTACGTAGTTTAGGAGACCCTCTTTAAGAAAAAGAACACCAAATCAAGTAGAGAGCCTTGGAAGATGCCCTTGAGAGAGAGGAGCCCTGAGACTTATGCTTCATTAGCTTCATGGGAAACCCACGTCTCTCAGGAAGACAGGTGTAAGACACATGAGCCTACAGAAGCCTTTCAAAACCATCATGTGACCATAAAAGCAAAAATCACAGGAGCTGGATCGCTGCAGGTGTGCTACCCTCAGGCCACCAGGGACAAGGATAATGCAGACAGGCCACCAGGGACAAGGATAATGCAGACGGGCCCCATGTATGGCTCTGCACATCAGCAGCAACCAAGCAAAGCAGAAGGGAACTTCCCACTAGGAACCCACACACAGGTGAGACCGTCAAGCTAAGATCAAGCTGCACCTGGACCAATGCCCTACAAGTCATCCATAATCTGGCTACTGTTTTGGTTTTATGAGAAAAAAATATTAAATGGTGTTCTACAGAGATAGAAGAATGTGCCCTTCTTAAAGACAAGTGACTGGCCCCTTTTTATTGACAGAAGCAGGCTTCATAAGTGCAAGCAGTCGATGGAAGTTGTCTGTTAGCACTCATGCCAATTCTACCTCCCCACTGCTCTCCTCAACTTGTGGCTCAGGGTGTGTCTGCTAAGGCTTCAGGTGAACACCACGGCAGTCAGATCATTATATTTCCATGCAAGATGGCTCAAGGCCAACAGCTCCCTAACTCCTAACAGGTCAGGGATCAGCTCTCACCCCCTCTGAGCCTTTGCTAGGTCCACAGCTCCAAACTCTCTCCACTGGGCACAGCTGGTGAGATGCAAGCTCACAACCAAGGCTTTGGCTTCCTTCATTCTACCCATGTCTCCAATCTCTATCAGAGGCTTCCTTCAGAAGACCCAGGGCAGCTTTTTCTATGCTGAATTCCTGCTTATTTCTGATGAGGTCATCAGAGCTATTCTGCCAGTTCTTAATTCTTAATTCAACCTTCTCATTTGGCCATCTCACCTCCTCCTATCTTCCATTTCTTTTAAATTTTTATTTATTTTTTCTTTTTAGTGTCTCACCTGACTCAACCATCTTCTATTTCTGACCAAGATCCCATCTTTTTCTCTTCCAAACACCTATTAAAGTACAGCATCTAGCCTCTACTTGACAGCTAGCGAGCTGGATCACAGAATGTAATATTTAATGTCCTATGGTTAGAAAATGTGGGCATCAGATGTAGTTCTCTTTACATGCCTGATAAGCAACATGTAAGTTTAAAATGACTAAGATGTTCATTTACAACATATCTAAAACCATCAGTTCTAGGACAGATTCTAAGCCCACAGAATTCTGAAAGCTTGCGGTGCAGTGTTCCCATGAAGAGGCGGGTACCCAGCACCTCCGCGTCTCACTTTTACACTGAAGTCCTTGTCGCATTATTCCCCAGAGCAATGAGCCACAGTGATCGCAGAACGTTGGCACTTTGTAGTTGTGGATGCTGAACTTGTGTGGGATGTTGATCCCGAACCTCTGTTCTGCAATCTATAAAAAAGGAAACAAAGGGACAAGAGCTAAAATTTCATACCAACGTCTTTTGTAAAAACTGTAATAGGAGCCCATCAAATGCAAAGTGTTACTACGCTAGGTGTATTATTTTACCGTGCTCAGCCCCGGTTCAGTACTCAGGTCTTACTAACCAGACTGAGCACATTTTCTAATGAACAGGACAAGACAGAAACATGAGAGACACATTGGATCATTAGCCATTTTGAGAAATAGAAACTAAGATTTTCACTTCGTCTTTCATATTCAGCCCATATTTCTCTCCTTGCCAATCCCCTAACACCCCCATCTATGTCCCAGAACCTTTAAACTTCAGGATTAAATGGGTCTTTTACAAACTATATATACTTGCTATCACTATAAGTTCTTTTAGGCATTGTGTCACAGGAGAAAAAATAAGAGACTCAGAGGCCACGGAATCACAGAAGTTTATTCCAAAGTGACGTGAAAGTGACTACTTATTCAGCCCTTCCAGTCTTTCTTTGCCTGGCATTTGCAATCTGACAATCTGAGTTAAATCTCAGTTTCCAGCAAATAATTCTACTAGGCATGTGCTCTGCAGTCCACACCACAGTTTGATGCTATAACAACAGATCCATGCATGAAAAGGAGTAGGGCAATCATTACTCCTCTTGAAAGTTTTCTGGCCTCTTTCTTGGAAAAGCTATGGTTTATACGTCTTAAGCAATCCTATAGGTGTACTATAAAGAACCACTGTGTTCCAGAGTCATTCTCTCAATGCATCTGTAAATCTACTGCTAAGTGTCAGCAACACTACATCTGCTTTCACCTCCTTTAAAATGTATGCCTATTGAAGATGAATGCAATATGAGTGGCAAGAATGATGTTGAGGCTTTTACACACACACACACACACACACACACACACACACACACACACACACTTTCCCTGAAATTTCTTAAGAGGCTGGAGAAAGCCAGCAATCTTTTTACTTAGGAAGCATAATTTACAGTTATTAACATATGTGTCACATCAATTCTATCTTGTTTAACTTATTAAAACTGAGGAAGCACTGATCCTGTTTTAAGACTGAGGCAAAGAGAGTTTGTGGGCCTTGCCTTGGCTTACAGAGAAGATGGCTAACAGAAGCTGTATTCAGCATTGAAATCCAAGCTGTCAGATGCCAAGTTCAGGGCTCCTTTTACTCCGCCAAAAGCCTCTCCAAATGAGTAGAACCAATCCATATAGCTTACACCCAGACAACCACTAATGGAGTCCTCACAAGGACGGAAGATGCCACGTAAGTACTGAAATACAAATGCTATATATAAAAAAAAAAAGTTTATCTTCTAATACCACCCTTGGCTTCAAAGAGTGTGGAAGGGAAGTGGCAGAGGGAGGAAAGCAGAGGCTGGGGGGCAGGGGGAAGGAAAAAGGGAAGGAAAGGAGGGAGGGAGGGAGGGATGGAGCAGCACACAGCACAAACAATACTCACACACACTTAATCAGCAAACTGATATCCTCTTACCTTTGAATCCACTTTGTTAATATTGTTTTGGCAAGTACAGGCTGTAACAATTAGATGATGGCAGCGTTTATGGACGACACAGGTGCACACTAGGAAATTAAATCCAGCAATTATACATTTATCAGAAGGTCGCAGCCCAGCCAGTTACAGCAGAGTCAACCAGGGCTGTGCCATGCCAGCACGACGGGACCTGTCTGGCCCACATGACAGCAGCCGGTGCGCCCATCCTTTCTATTGCCTTTGCCACCATCCTAACACAGACCTTTGCTCAGGCTCCAACTATCCATTATCAAGTCCTGGGCTTATTTCTTCGTTCCTGACTTTATTCCATCCTGCACCCACCACCAGAGGACTCTCTAGTCCTGCCCCCATAATCAAAAACCTTCCATGGTAATTCACTGCCAATCAACAGAGTTCAAAATTTCCACCCAGGTTCCAGGCCCTCCAGAGGCTGCCTCAAGCTACCTGTCACCTTTCTTCTATGGGATCTACTTGTTCCAGTAAAAACTACATGGGTTGCTCTTCCTGGAGCACATCTGTACCGCCCCCCACCAACAAACTACTGATGCCCTTTCCTCTCCCTGGGATATCCTTTTTGCCTCTCAACTAATTAAATCTTAAGTTTAGGACAAGATGTAACTCAAAAAATGTCTCTTCCATAAAAATGCTCTACCCCTACCCGCCCTTCTAGATTGAAACTACTTGCCTTCCTCTCATCTCCCACAACCCTTAGCCTGCCCTTCATTTCGAGCCTTCCACTCAGCCTCGTAATGCCCTCAGAATTCTCCGCATGATGCCTTCAGCAGAGGAAGCATTCAATAAATGTTTGTTGAATGGCTTAATCAACTTTTGAAATATTTAGAACTTTCTGAACAACATTTTTTTCATTCTCATCTAGATAAGTGACATAGTGCAGATAGTTGAGCTTGTCATCAAAGGATAAACATATGCAATGAAGCAGGATAAAAATATACATTATCTTAAGATCCTTCAAGACATGTCGAAGGTCTCAGGATTAACTACACAAAGACAGGTGACATGCCAGCAAATAGTATTATACCTTAAAACAGATCTAGCTTTCATCAGATTCAATTCTCAGGAGAACCAAATTGAAAGTGCCCAGAGAGCTGAGCGCGGTGGCTCACGCCTGTAATCCCAGCACTTTGGGAGGCAAGGCAGGCGGATCACTTGAGGTCAGGAGTTCAAGACCAGCCTAACTAACATGGTGAAACCCCATCTCTACTCAAAAATACAAAAATTAGCTGGGCATGGTGGCAGGCGCCTGCAATCTCAGCTACTTGGGAGGCTGAGGCAGAAGAATCGCTTGAGTCCGGGAGGCGGAGACTGCAGTGAGCCGAGATTGTGCCACTGCACTCCAGCCTGGGCAACAGAGCAAAAGTTTGTCTCAAAGCAAACAGAGAGAGAGAGAGAGAGAATGGTGTGTGTGTGTGTGTGTGTGTGTGTGTGTGTGTGTGTGTGTGTGTGTAGAAAGAAAGGAAAAGAAAAGAAAAGAAAAAAAGAAAAGAAAAGAAAGAAAAAAAACGAAGTGCCTAGAGAACTGGTCTTTTCATATGAGGTGATCTCAAAACCATCCTTCACACAGAAAGACTTTATTTTTTGAGATATTGGTTTTTTTCTGGTTAGCTTGGTAAAGGCTTACCAATTTTATTAATCTTTTCAAAGAATCAGCATTGGATTTCATGGATTATTTTCTATTGTTTTCCTATTTTCAACTTCACCGATTTCTGTTCTGATTGTATTATTTCTTTTCTTATCCTTGCTTGAGGCTTAAATTTGTTTTCCTTCTCTAGCTTCCTAAGATGGACATTTCATTCATGATTTTAGATCTTTCTTCTTTCCTACTGTATGCATTCAATGCTATATATTTCCATCTGAGCACTGCTTTTGCTGTATCATACACATTTTTATAAGTTACATTTTCATTTTCACTTGGCTCAAAATATTTTTTATGTTCTCTTGAGTCTTCTTCTTTGACCCACGTGTTACTTAGAATGCAATATTCAACCTTCAAATATTTGGGGGTTTTCCAGCTTTCTGTTATTGATTTCTAGTTTAATTCCATTGTGGTCTAAGAAAGTACTGTTTATGGGTTTCTCTTATTTTAAAATCGTTAAGGTACGTTTTATGGCCCAGAATGTGGTCTATGTTGGTAAATGTTCCTTGTGAGCCTGAGAAGAATGTGAAAACTGCAGTTGTTGGATAGAGTATTCAATAAATGCCAATTTTACCTAGTTGTGATAATGCTGTTTAGACCAACTATATCCCTACTGATTTTCTGCCTGCTGAATCTATCAATTACTGAGTTATTGAAGTCTCCAACCACAGAAGTGTATTTGTTTATTTCTCCTCGTGGTTCTATCAGTTTGTCTCATGTATTTGATGCCTGTTGTTAGGTACATACATACATACATGTTAAAAATTTTTATGTACTATTACACTGGTTTTTTTTTTTCTTTCTTTTTTTTTTTTTTTTGAGATGAAGTCTCACTCTGTTGCCCAGGTTGGAGTGCAGTGGCAGGATCTTGGCTCACTGCAACCTCCGCCTCTATACTGGTCTTTAAATAAAACAAAACTTAAATGAAAATTGTTATGTATTCTTGGAAAACTGACCCCTTTATTACTGTCCCCTCTTTATTCCTGATAATTTTCTTTGTTCTGAAGTCTGCTTTGTCTGAAATACCTATGCCAGTTTGCTTTTGATCAGTGTTAGAATGGAATACCTCTCTCCAACCAGGCATTTGGTTTTATATGCCTTAGGGAGACATTAACGAAGCGGTGACTGCATGTCTCCTGACTAACAGTCTTTCCTACTCTTTAAATAGCAGGTGACACACTGAAAATCAGGCCATCAAATATCGAGGCACTACAGGCCAAAGAGAAAAAGGAATAAAATACCAATAGAGATGTATCAGAAATCTCATGTTTTAAACTAAAAACTGTCATCTTGTCTATCCAGAGCTTCTCAACTCATCTTGGTGTGCGTAAGGTGGGCTACCATGGACTTCAGTGCAAACTTCTGTTGCTCGCAGGCCCTGGCCACAAAGTGATATTGATTCTGGCTTGTGAACTATCTCCTCGCTTGGGACTGAGATTAATAGCATGCAGGTCAATATTGCTGTCATATTGATTATATATTTGTTTTTTCCTAACTTTGAAAGTTCAATGGAATTGTTTATACATAATCAAGTCAAAGTTAGATTCAAGAGTATGTCTAATTCAGTCCATCCAAGGGAAGTAATGTGTTACCTCACCTCTTCCAGAAGAGAAGGCAAGATTTTCTTAACCACATGTAGGCTACCATTCTAGGATACGTGGTACTGTTTTACCAGTCATCCATAGAGTGAAACGGGTCCCATGTGTATAAACTATGTGATGATACTCTTGCCAAAGGTTAAGGAGGGCCCAGATGACAGGCAAGCCTGACCGGCCTGGTTAAACTACCTAACTGAGGGCTCTTCTTCCATTCCTGCCATTGTATTTCATTCCAAGTCTGCCAGAACACTAGTAAATTGGTTTTGTCTCAGATTGTGAAAAACAAATGTAATGTAGTAACTTACAAGATCACTGACAGCTTACCTTTCAACATTTCTCACTTTTTTTTGAAATCAGAAAATTTCAAAAAACAATCTGGATAATAGCTTATATTTCCTGAGCAGGGGAAAAAAGAGAAAACAGCACCCCTATCTATTATCCATTGGATTGTAAAAAACAAAAGTTTATCTTCAAAATTTAAGAGTAAGCTCAGATAATCACATTACCTTTTAGTACTCTTAACATTATTGCAGAGACAAAACTTTAAACAATGAAACTTTATTAGGTATCCTGGCTTTAGAAGTGAAAACATCCCCTCTGCATTGTCTAAAATATGGCCAAATCTAACCAAACTAAAGAGTTGTAACTACCTGGGGGCTTCTTTTGACCTACAGAGAGTTATTTATAACAACATTAAGGGAAGCTATCCTGTTTTCTCTTGGTCTAATCATTTTTAAAGATAGGAACAAGATGAAACATCGTTTTTAAAATCTTTTCTTACCTTGGCATTGATAACCCTGCTTTCCAAATACTCCCCTGTTGAAGAGAAGAAAACTACCATCAGTCAAGTATTTCAGCAATAACCCTCTTATAGTCCTTAAGGAAAACAAATTTTATCCTCTCCTCCTTTATGAAAACACAATTTCAGGGCAGATGCAAAGATGATGTGCTTCGTGAGCCATTGTTTGTTACGATGAGACACAACGAAAACCATGTGATGGATTAGAATGCGCCGTATGATGCAAATGGGTGGGTAATGACAATTCCCGTTCCATCTATGTCCCCGGCAACTTCTGAGTCCTCAGTGGCAATAAATTCTCATCTGTACGTGGGATTAAGCCTCGGCCTAAAGAGTTCCCGCCTTATTCTCTCTCACATAAAGATGTTCAGATGCTGAAATAAACAGACACAGATACACTGTGGAAGCGCACAGAGGAGTCTACTGCAGTTGCCTGCCCCAGGGGACCTGCCCTTGTCCCTGGTGTCCCCATCACCCCTGGAGTCCACAGGTGGGCAGAGGTGCCACCACAATATGCCCTTCAGGCCCACCACTTCCATCTCTGCCTCTCCCGAATATATTCTATGGGTGATGGTAGTATTAGGAATATTCTCATTCTCATTAACAAAGACCACAGTAACTAAGCCCATAGGATGTGCCAGGCACTGGGCCACACGGCTGATATATACTATTTCTTTTAATCCTCACAAAAAGCCATGTGAGGCAGCATTCAAAATAACATGGGTAAGAGCACACACTCTGAAGCCAGATGGACTGATGCTTTGAGCCACAGTTTCCTCATCCATAAGAGGGACTAATGATAACAGTGCCTACTACATAGGGCTCTAATGAAGATTAAACCTTGTAATATAAAATGCTCAGAATAGGGCCTGGCACTTTAAGTACTACATACAAGTTTATTATACAAGTAAAATAAAATTGTTGTCTATTTTGCAAATGAAGAGATATTGATGGGCTACACAGTTGACCAAGTCACACACTCAGTTGGTGATGAGACTGGAAGTCAGAGTCCATGCTCTTAATCATATATATGTAATACATGCACCTAATATTTTAAGTGTGTGTGTGAGAGAGAGAGTATGAGGCTGTGTGGGTGGGGGGGGTCGTTTAAGGCTGGTTGGATGCAGTTTATGTTTCTTTGGTGGAAAAAAAGTCAGTGAAATGATCAAATAAGTTTCCATTACGAATGTTAGTTCAGGTCAGGGGCCATTACCACTAATGCCTACAGGGGCCTGGCAGGTCATATAAAAGAGAGAAGTGGAAGGGTGTGACATGAAATACACTGCAACAGGCAGGCACTCTTAGGTCAAACCAGCGAACCGCAGAGAGGTGGGGCTGTGGCCAAGCAGAGTGGAGCCTGCTGCAAAGAGGAAACGTGGGCTCAAAGATGCTAGGGCTGCTCATTTTTTCCCCCCAAAAAATGTAATAGATTTTTTTTTTCTAAAGACAATAAATGTTATGACACATTTGCTGGCTTCATATCTACAGCTTAGGGTCTCAAAACTTGTTTCTTGATTAAAAATGTCAGAAATACTAACTTGCCCTAGGTTCTGATTATTGAAGATATAAAATCCAAAGTATCACAGAAAGCAAAACACAAAGTAATTAAACGATCAATACTCAGAAACTTCTCTGATCCAAGAGTTTCTGCCTTCATTAAACAAAATAATCAATGTTGACAACAAAAATATAGATCTGCTTTCGTGCTACTAAACCGTGTTTTCTCCTGAGATGGGTGTGTGAGGGCATACTTCTTTCTTCCCTTCCCAAATAAGTATGCTTAATTTATCACTAACTAAAGATAACTATTGGTTACATTTATTTTACATTTGCCACTGAGACTTAAGCTTCAGTTGTATGTCTAGTAAGCTGTAGCCCCAAATCTCTACATTTCTGTGTTTAATTATCTTATTTCCTAATTGTCTGGGATTAGATTGTAGTGTATGATCACTGAAGGCTATTATCTTCTGCTACATACCAAGAGGCTGAAAACTACTTTGTGTTTAGTTTTCTTGCAACTATTAATTTCCACGAGTCATCATGCGATTCATGCCTTCTTAAAGCAATAGTGTTGATTATTCTTTGGTGCTTAGGGGCTGATTATGCAATTTACTGACTGTCTATTTATTGATTCACTAGCTTTTTTCTCTGATTTATGCTTTTTGACCCGTTCATGATTCATTAGCAGCTTTATCAAGATGATTTTAAAAAGAAATAATATCTAAAATTTGGACCCGTAAACTATTTAGTTTTTTTTTTTTTTTAGGATTTTAAGTTCAGCATCTGTGCCAGCATAGGTCGTATACGCACAGAGCCAGCCCTGTTAGATTCTCTGCTCAGAGTGTTCGTACAAATCAAATAAAAACTATTTATTTTTTTTTTTTTTTTTGGCAATGGAGATTTAAATTATTGGGTCAACATATTAGAATAAAAGGCAAAAATCAGATCCCAAAAGAATTCTTAAATAATCATACATTCTGCTGAAGTCATACATAACCAGAGGAAGCCTATTAGAGAGAAGCTCAGAGGAGAAGTCAGGGAACCCCTTACCAGATAAACTCCCTGCAGTGAGAGCAGTAGGTGGGCTGCCTCAGATACGTGGCCATGAACTTGTGTCCATTGATCTGGTGGACTCGTCTTCGCATTGCCCTTTGGCGCTTCCTGGTAAAATGTTTGAAGATCCGGTCTCTCTGGAGAGTAGCTATATATTCAAAGGAAGGAAAAAAAGAAAAAGATGAAAGGAATCTAATGCACCTAATAGATGAGAAAGTTTGATAGTCCAAGTACTCCCCAAATTATTATTTTTTCCTTCCAGATCTAAAACATCCCCCCAGAATCACTGTGGTTTCCTAATAGGATTCCATTTTTTTTTTCTTGAGACAGGATTTAAAGCTAAAGTGCAGTGGCTCAATCACAACTTACTGCAGCCTCAAACTCTCAGGCCCAAGTGACGCTCCTACCTCAGCATCCTGAGGTGCTGAGGCTATAGGCACACACCGCCGTACCCAGCTAATTTTAAAAAAGTTTATTTTGGAGACATGGGGGTCTCACTATGATGCCACGGCTAGTCTCCAACTGCCAGGTTCAGGTGATCCTCCTGCCTTGGCCTCCCAAAGTGCTGGGATTGCAAGTGTGTGTCACAGCACCCAGCTACGTGGCTTTTTAAGGTTAGACCTATGCAAACCCCTGAGATGCCTATCGCCTGGTTATAACTGGCTATCATGGGGCAATCTCTTGCAGCACAGACCACAGGTTTCCCAGGGTTCTGACAGGGTGGCATGTGACATCAGCATGGTCTTCTAGCTCCAGTCTGGCTCTCTGGGACCTCAGGTCCATCTATGGGCTATAAGCATTTCTCATTACTCTCCTTTAGTTCTGGTATCCTTGCAAACTAAATGGGGGAATTGACCACCTCACAGACTATGAGAGCTCTGTCCAAAAGCCATTGGTACAAGACTACCTCTGTTAACCTGGAATAGGTAGAAATTAACCTGGAACAGGTGCAAAATTCCTTTTCTAACCTCACACTTTTAAAACAGTGCCTTTAATCTGAGGACTCTTAAAACTGCACAATTATGTCTTCCAAATAATTATACTAGAATTTTTCTAGTGTATGCAGAGACTTGTGATTAATAAAATATAGCTTATTTCCTCAATAACTCTTTAATCACTGAAACAAAGGAAATTTTTAAAATCATGAAAGAATTTGCTAAAAAATTTCAAACCCTAGAAGAGACAAAAGATTTCAAAGATAATCTCAGATACCTGTTAAAAAGGAAATTATAGAACATTAAGAAAACGCACAAAAAATTATACTCCTAGGATAAGATAAGGATAATAAAACTCATATCTGTAATACCAACACCTTGGGAGGCTGAGACAGGAGGACTGCTTGAGCCCAGGAGTTCAAGACCACCCTGAATAAGATAGCGAGGCCCTGTCTCTTAAAAAAACTTTTTTTAAAGGGATAATAAACTCTAAAGCCATCAAAAGTTCACAAATTTGCAATTTAAGAAATTTAAAGTTCTATTCACAAAAAATACAAAGCAGAAAATTGAAAGAAATAAAATGAGGGAAGGGAGGACTTGTAACACATAGCAAAGGGTTACTATTTATAATACATAGAAATCAGTAAGAAAAAAAGATGAACCATCCAGCAAAAATGGGCCAGAGGATGTGAAGAGGCAATTCCTAAAACTGTAAGTGCAAACAGCCAATAACCATGCTAAGATGTCCCATCTTAACCAAGACAGACACATAAGAGCCAGAAGCTAAGTCTCATTTTTGCTTCTTAAGTTGGCAAATACTTAAAAACATTGCTCAAGTGTCCTTTTTAACAAGGGTGAGGTGGAACAGGCACCCTGTCCTGTTGGTTGGCATATAAACTGGGCTCCAGTCCTGGCCCTACCACATCAGCTCTCTTTTTCTTGCTAAGCCTCAGGATTCCCATCTAGAAACCAGGTGGACTCTTCCTCCTAGGGTTTTTCCAAGGACTGAATCAGGTAACACATTCAAAGAGCTTAGCACAAAGCTAGGCACATTGCAGTATTTTTAAAAATGTAGTTATTTAGGGCAGGCGCAGTGGCTCACATCTTTAATTCCAAAACTTTGGGAGGCGGAAGTGGGAGATCACTTGAACCTAAGAGTTGGAAACCAGTCTGCACAACATAGTGAAACTCCTTCTCTACAAAAAACAAAAAATAAAACAGCCAGGCCCAGTGGCTCACGCCTGTCATCCCAGCACTTCTGGAGGCTCAGGCAGGCGGATCATGAGGTCAAGAGATCGAGACTATCCTGGCCAACATGGTGAAACCCCTTCTCTAAAAAAAAGAAAAAAAAAAAAAAGAAAAGAAAAGAAAAAGAAAAAGAATATAGCTGGATGTGCACCTGTGGTCTCAGCTACTAAGGAGGATCATTTGAGCCCAGGAGGCTGAGACTACCATAAGCCATGATTGCACCACTGCACTCAAGCTGGGCAACAGAGCAAGACCCTCTCTCCAATAAAATAAAATAAAGGGAAAAGAAAGAAAAATATATAGTTATTTCATTAATAATTTTCTTGGAGACCAATGTGACAATACCTGTCAAAGAAATTAGAGTCTACACAACGGATCTCAAAGAGTGAAATGCAGAAATACCAAAATGAATTTGGCTAAGACACCAATAACTTCAGAGGTTCCAGCACAGTTAAAATTACACCTGCCTCAGTTTTTGTTTGGAGGTATGTGTAATCTTTGGCAAACAGCCTAATGACTTTCCTTCTTAGGTTTCCCATATGCCTCAAGAAGATGAAGATGCCCCTGTCGTCAGCCCTGTGATAATAATGTCATCACCAATAATCCTGACAGGTTCTAAGGACTGCATGAGAACAGAAGTTACTACACTATACTGCCCTCTTCCACGCATGACACTTCTAGAAGTCATTTAGAAACCACAAAGTGAACAGATTTTAACATTCCTTTGCTGGCAGATGACAAAATTAGACTAACGGTAACACTCTCTATCTAGCCTCTGTTATCACCAGCCTTAGATCCAGCTTAACACTGGCCAAAGCAAAACTTGTATTGAATTATTAAGAGTAAACACTTATCATACCTAGATGCAAATTAAGTTCTCCCTGGGGATCTGATTACCAAGAATTTACTTATTTAATCCTTTAATACGACAAAGATTGGTTGAAATGCCAGTTCACTTGCATGTTTAATATTTCATGAATTGAATCCTTGTTTTTTCCTCAGTAGCTATTGCCACTGTAGATGCATGACCTACACATTTTCTAGTTGATTCTTTATAACTAGAGGAGGATTTAGGAAAAAGCTTCTCGTAGCTATCCACCATGACAATCATTTCTTGCCGCCTTTGCTCCTGCTTTTTCTCCTGCCTTTTGACCTTCCTAAACTGCCCTTCCCTCTTTTCATCCAACCATTAATAGCGAAATTAACCTATCTGCCTCAGAGCCTGAGCAACCTCCCCCAAATCCTAAAGTCAGGTGACATGCTACCCACCTGTTCCCACAGCAGCCTGAGAGCACACCTCAATCTCTTCTCTCACGACCTGGTGCCGTGTCGCTTTCACTCCTGCCCCAGGCACTTCCCAAGCACTTTCACACAGGGACATGGACAAACATCACTCTTCCCTTTTATATACTTTATCACATGTGCCTCTTTGTTTAGAAAACAAACATACACACTCATGCACCTACACATACACTTGGGGCTTTGCAAGACATTTGGTCACATAAAGAAAACTGGGGCCCCCATGGCTTCCAATGGCTTTCACTGTCACCACGTTCTAGATTGCTGCCATGAACAAGAGGAAACAGCCCTCCTGCTGCACTCTTCCCCTGCCCACAGACTCCAACCCCACTCCACCATCGGAACACAGAGGGAACTTCCTCATTGTTTGCACCGCCTTCTGTTTACTTAGGAGTGAGTTAAAAGGACTAAAAAACAAAAAACAAAAAACCCATTGAACCCTATGGTGCTTAAATCAACCAGGGCTTTGAGAAATCTCTCAGATCATATTTTAGTTAGACATGTCAGGCAACCCTAACATGCTTTGCAGCCAAAACTTGCATCATAACTTCTGTTTGGCTCCTTAGGTGTCCAATGGCTCTAAATAAATAAGAAGCTGGCTCTGTGCCCCAGCACGAAAATTCACATTCCATTCTCCAGAGGGGTGCAGGCCTGGAGTCCTGATCTGTCTCCCCAGGAGTGGGTCTTGAAAGGCCACCCATCCACAGAGTGCAGAGTAATTATATCAAATATAATGAAGCCGAACTGTTTTAAACTAAAAACCCATCTCTTCTGAACTAAAATTATATGTCATAAAACTGGACTGTCATTCCATGCTTGTTTTGAGAACTTTAGAAAGCACAAGTGACCAGGAGTCACCAAACAACCCCAGGGCAAGTTTTCATTTGCAAAAAGTTGTGCTGGACTGAAACTTGTGTTGGTCACGCGAGGCTTCTGTGGAGGAGACCATGTCTCTGAGCATTCCTAGTCTCTTGCTGTGATTCTGTAGACTGTTTTAACTTTATCTCAAAAACAGTAAATACTTCACCCTCTTTGGTCTTTTGTTCTGTCTGCCTGAATTTATGGTTTTATATTTCAGCAGCAGAAGTATATATTTGAAAGTACTTCTAAAACATTCCAACATGGGGCAAAAGCATGGATCACACCTCCTCATTTTTAAAATGGCTGTAAGCAAATTAAATCAGAGAAAATTTCTGGCATGGAACTTTTTAGTTTCCAGAATTACTGGCATAAAATGCACAGAGAATATAACTTTGATTCGGTGTAAAATACGATTTAACTCAAGTTTAATTTGCCTAATAGCAAAAGCACTGTGGATTATCAAGACCTGTGGCTTACCTTTAAGGTGTTACACTGAGAAGACAGAACAGCTTTCTATATGACGATGGATAAGAGAGTTTGGTGGCTGAGGCTGCGGAATCTGGAGCCTGGGGTGTGAAGACTGCTTCTCCCCTTATGAGCTCAGTGGCTTTGAGCAAGTTGTTTACATCCTATGCTTCAGTTTCCTCAGCTATAGAACATAAAGAGTGTGTCCCTCATAGGGCCATTTGAGGACTTGATAAGTTAATACGTACAGCATAGTTTAAAAAGTACCCGACAGTTACCTAGCATAACTGTGAAAACCCTTACTTCACATAACCATAGAGTTCTAGGAATAGAAAGAATTTTTTTTTGTTTCTCCTGCCTTAGCACGCTGAGTAGGTGCAATGATGGGTTGCCTGCTACCACACCCAGCTCATTTTCATATTTTTCTAAGAGACAGGGTCTTGCTATGTTGTTCAGGTTGGTCTGGAACTCCTAAGCTCAAGTGATTCTCCTGTTTCGGCTTCCCAAACTGCTGAGATTACAGGTATGAGCCACCACACCTGGCTGATAAAAAAGACTTTCAATTCAATTGTCTAGTTGTCTAGAAGAATGAATACCCAGGAAACTGAGGCCTAGAGAAATTAATGTGTCCAAGACGCATTTAGATAGCTGTGCTAGAACTGACACTAGAATCTTCCACGCACCCTGCACTGTGCCCTTTATTAATACCAGTTCTCCTGGTATCTCTGGAAAGTAATAAATTTTCCAGTGAGGAAACAGAAACTAACAGGAAGGTTAAGCGAGGTCAAGCAGCCAATGACAGAAGTAAGGACACCAGACTCTGTTGACTATTGTAGAACTACTGGGTATACTATCAAATGTCTTCTTTCTTCTTCCTATTTGTTTTAGCATTTGTACACACGGGAGGAAACAACAGTGAGAAAAACAAACAGAAAAACCCCATCAAGAAAGAACCAGAAAATTCTATGTGGTTTATGTCTGTAAAATATATCCCTGGAAGATAATGAGGTAAGGTGGCAAGAGAATTTTGCTTAACATCATCAAAAAAACTGAATAAGCAACTACCTGCAAAAAGAATGATGCGTAAAGCATGATTATATAACCTTTGAGACAGTAACGACACAAACAGAGATCAGAACATGTGTTAAGCCAATGCCTAATTTAAATGGGTATTTACAACAAGCACACACCACCACTGGGTGACTGTGACACAGGCACTGAGTGAAGAAATCACAGGAGTTGCAGGTCTAGTCCTCTGACTAGCTAAGGAAGACGTCCAGATTAGTAGTGTTTGGAAAAGAGGAAGGAGAACTTGGTGAATTAGATCGGGGAGAAGGTACCAGGAGTTCTGTGCCAGCAGCTGTGACAAAGACTGCAACAAAAGGTTTCTGCGTTTAAAATTAGCCAGGCGTGGTGGCAGGTGCCTGTAATTCCAGCTACTCAGGAGGCTGAGGCAAGAGGATTGCTGGCTAATTTTTGTATTTTTAGTAGAGACGAGGTTTCACCTTGTTGGCTAGACGGTCTTAAACGCCTGACCTCAGGTCATCCTCCCACCTTAGCCTCCCAAAGTGCTGGGATAACAGGCATGAGCCACCATGCCTGGCCCTGCTGCCATTTTAAAATACCTTTGGTACTCTGTCTACACCTGTCCTCCTTTGGATTGCCCCAGGAGCACAGTTCAAGACAGGGACTTAAGTTACTAGTAGTTTATTCAGGAAGGAATCCCCAGAGGCACCAGAGGATTACGGAAGTGAGACAGGGAAAGGAAGGAAACCAACAGTAAGTATATTACTGAGCAGGTTTCCAGGGTGGGCAACCAAGGCTCAATTCCTGTCAGGAATTTCAAGGACCTGGTAGAACACCCTCGGGGGTGAGAAAGTTGGGTTATTTGTCCTCTGGCTCCCATTCATTGCTGGCCGTTGGCTGCTTCAGGGGAGGGAGGATATTAATTTTCCAGCATTTCCAGCTTGCTTTTGTGGGATAAGAGGAAACATGGGTGGGCATCCATAGCATCCGCTATAGTAATGTATTTACACTTACCCTGGTCCTGATTTCGCATTGAAATTTTACAACCATATATGCTTTTAAAAAATCACAAGTAGATAGAGCTGGGGTCTCACTATGTTGCCCCAGCTGGTCTCAAACTCCTGGGCTCAGGTGATCTCCCTTTGGCCTCACGAAGTGCTAGGATTACAGGTATGAACCCCTGTGCCCAGCTATGCCATATATGCTTTCTGTGGGCTTCTTCAAGGTGAAGAGAAGTCGAAAATGTTTACAATAATAATCTTCAACTATCACTGTGTATACTCCTTTCTGCATGCATAATAATGGAAATTCCCTCCTGTCCTATTGCCAATAGCAAGAATTCTACAGTTCCCTTCTGCAAAAATGTTCAGAATTCCTATTTTCTTGCTGTGATTCTACAAATATTTCATTTTCCCCTATTGATGTCATCTGTAAATAGGCTTTTAGCTGCCACTTCTCCATTCTTCCTTTCTGGTGTTTTGTTTTTATTTTTTCACTAATAGTAAGTCAGAACTTCTTTATTTTTTAATACATGAAAATTAAACATTCCTCAATGGATCATCACCACTTGTCAGGATGATGAGCAAAAGTGTTTCTGTTCCATCACATTTGGGTTGGATAATGTGGAGGTGCAAGGCCACTATGACTCTCACTGTCATTCTACCTGAAAAGCATCACAAAATAGTATTATTGTCAACTGCAAGCTTAAATGAGATTATCTATCCTGGTTTTATATACTTGAAAATATAAACATTTTTTAATTACCTGCAAATTTTTTTTCAGATTCTTCATTACTAAATTTAACTGGAGAGAACATGTCTCATTCATGAGCCTCTGTCCTCCTGATAATCTTTCAAATGTAATGTAAGCGCAATGTAAGGGAACAACGTAGCCATGACGTGGTCTCAGCTGTCAGGGCACAGGCACCATGTAAGATCTCTCTTTTTGATTTATTGCTCTCCTTCTTTATAGAGACAATGTAATGATCACTATGGAAAACGTAAGTGGTACAGAAAACTATCATGAAGAGTTTCTTTTAAAAAATCATAAATCTTATTACATCAATAATCACTGAAAATCCTGGTGAACATGCCAAATATATACTCTATAACTAGAGGCTTAAATTAATGATGTGTGTCATACTCTATGTGTTGCACAGTCAACTACTTTTCACCCAAAACATCTTTCCATATCTTTTTAAAAGTTACTGTTGGGGCCGGGCGCGGTGGCTCAAGCCTGTAATCCCAGTACTGTGGGAGGCCCAGGCGGGTGGATCACAAGGTCAAGAGATCGAGACCATCCTGGTCAACATGGTGAAACCCCGTCTCTACTAAAAATACAAAAAATTAGCTGGGCATGGTGGTGCGTGCCTGTAATCCCAGCGACTCAGGAGGCTGGGGCAGGAGAATTGCCTGAACCCGGGAGGCGGAGGTTGCAGTGAGCAGAGATTGCGCCATTGCACTCCAGCCTGGGTAACAAGAGCAAAACTCCGTCTCAAAAAAAAAAATTTACTGTTTCTGTTCTTATAGCCACTAATACTAAAGTTACCATTTAATCATATTTCATAAAGTATGTTTACAGCACAACTTAAAAGTAAGCTGATAGCACGATCATATGATCCTGGTGAAAGCCAGGCTCCTCTGTTTAAAAATCTGTGAATTTTTTTCTCATTTACTTGAAGCTCAGCAACTGTTCTCTCTACCCCCACTCCAGCCTCCAAGCCCAGGTTGGTCTTCCTTCCTCACAAAAAAGATTCTTATACAAACAACCTGTCCAACCAAAATCTTTTCCAGATAAACATGTGTTTCCTGCTGAGAACTAAAAGAATCCTGCCCTTTCGTTTGGCTTATTCCATTTCCCTTTTGATATTTTTTTCTCTCTTATCCACTGGTAGCCTTCTAAAGTCCTTTTAAGTTCTCAACTTCTGGTTTCATGATTTTGAAAAAATCTTAAAGGATATTAGCCATGAGGAGTATGCTGCCGAGTCATTTCCAAGTACACGGTGGAACGAAAGCTCTGCTGCCTTCCTTGTGTTTCTGATTCAACATGATTTTTTAAACTGCTGTACTGTTGCTCACTGTAAACAGACTAATTCAAAATCCAACACCAAATATTAACCATCTTTTGTCACAAAACCAAGGTGAGAGCTTTGAACCTTGGCTACCTTTTTTCGATAGTTGTTTTTTTTCTTAAAGAGGTGGGGGAGTCGGGGGAGGGAGCTTAGAGGAGTGATCAATAGGTGCAGCAAATCATCATGGCACATGTATACCTATGTAACCTGCATATTCTGTACATGTAACCCCTCACTTTTTTTAGAAGAAATAAAGGGGAAAAAAAGAAAAAGGAAAAGGGGGTCATGGTGGCTTACACCTATAATCTTAGGACTTTAGGATGCTGAGGTGGGAAGATCACTTGAGGCCAGGAATATAAAACCAGTCTGGGCAACATGGTAAGACCTCATCTCTGCAAATAATAAAAAGTCAGCCAGGTCTGATGGCACATGCCTGTGGTCCCAGCTACTTGGGAGGCTGAAGTAGGAGAATCGCTTGAGCCTAGGCAACCAAGATGGCAGTAAGCCGTGATCATGCCACTGCTCTTCAGCCTAGGTGACACAATAGGACCCTGTCTCAGAAAGGAAAAAAAAGAGAAAAGAAAGATTATTAAAAATAATAATTAAAAAATTAAAATACCAAGCATGGTGGGTCATACGTGCCATCACAGGCTTTGGGAGGTTGAGGTGGAAAATTGCTTGAGACTAGGAGTTTAAGACCAGCCTGGGCAACATAGCAAGACCCCATCTTTACAAAACTGTTTTAGAAAATCAGCCAGGCATGGGAGAATGCACCTGTAGTTCCAGCTACTCAGATGGCTGAGGCAGAAGTATCACTTGAGCCCAGGATTTCAAGGCTTCAGTGAGCCATGATCATGAAGACAGCTGCTTTAATCAAATGTCATTTACCTTACGTGATTACTCCTTGTCAGAAGCTAACAACTTAGAAGCATATTATCCTGGCTGCTCGGTTGGTTTTACTTGTTTTTTCATAATTCTATTATGCCTTAAATTAAACAGGAACAAAATAAAACTTAGATGAAAAAAATTAACTTTGTTTTTAAAACAGTATAAACATAGGTTTGATGGGGATTGAAACCTCTAATAAAAGCAGATTTTTGGATTTGCAATAAATTCCCTCCTCTATGATCCAGTGTTGTCCCTTTGCTACCAGAAAGAGAACATTCTACTAGTCAAGGACAAATGGATTCTCTTTTCTTAAAATTCATTCAAAGAGTTTTTTCTCTATTACTGTAATAATCCAGTGTTATCCTTAAGTGTTCGTAATTTTCTAAGGAAAGTAAAGGTATATATACAAGAACATTTGAAATAGCTGGGTGGAAACCATGAACAATGCCTGTATCTTCTGGAAATTTTGGTACCAGCCCAATATACCATATTAAGTCTGGATATTTCCATTTTAATTCAGAGGCCTATCATAATCTAGTAACCACCCAGTCTAAATATGCTACACTTCAACAAACTGTGAGGGTTCCCACTGAAAAACAAGAAGCAACAGACCTCTCAACCCTAGGTTGTCATGAAATTCACAAGCCACTTCAGGGGAAATCAGGTATTTTGCCCCATTTTGGGCATCAAGTGGCAGATCATCTTTTGCTATGACCATGGTCTCAATATAGGCTATAAGGACACCAACCAATCCTTCCCTCTCCATCATATGCTTCTTCAATTGACAGTTTTTGAACACTGACTAAGCTGGGAATACTGGTGGGATGTAGGGGTATAATGGTGAACAAGGTACAGTAATGCCTTCAACTGAACATCTATCTAATGCTGGAGCTACACTGTGCATGGCTATCACTATGTGCAGTAAAAGTTTCCATGGGAGTGTGGAAGGGCAGGATAAAACTATGAGCTAGTGAAGGTTTCGGAACAAGGCAAAGGGATCTGAAGCAGGAAAAATGGGGAAGAGTGCTGCCAGAAGAATAAACATTATGCACCAATGCCCAAAGTTAAGAGAAAATAAAATTCAAGGAATTCTTGATATTCACCTTCTGACCTAATCACCTTAACACCCATGTCATCAACCTCCAATATGGTACTTACAGAATTTGTCTACTATTTACTAGAGCTGACACCACCAAGCAGTACAGGGAAGAGTACTCCAAGGTTCTCAGGTCACTAGGCTGGGCTGCGCAAAGAACTACTAGATCTTCCACTTATTTGTTTCTCAGCTTCTTCATTAAAATGTTGGGTATATTTTACGGTGTTTATAATGGTACTATATAAATATGACATTTATAATGAAATATATTTGGAGTCCATGCTCAAAAATTATTCACAAATGGGTGTGTGATCAAGACCACTGACTCAGATGTACTGCATTCCAGTTGGAGAAATAAGCTCTAAAGAGATAAAAAGCATCAAGCACTCAAGCTAAGTGCCATCTACAGGGTGAGGAGCAGGGAAAGACCCCC
Source organism: Cebus imitator (assembly GCF_001604975.1). Lineage (NCBI taxonomy): Eukaryota > Metazoa > Chordata > Mammalia > Primates > Cebidae > Cebus > Cebus imitator. The sequence goes on along the minus strand of NW_016107398.1, from coordinate 2,671,398 downwards.
ATAGGCTGGGGTAGTCAGGAAAGGCTCCATGACAGAAGAGTAGAACTTAAACTAAAGTAAGTAGAGAAGTTGGGAGAGGACACTCTACCTGGAAGGAATGACACAGCCCAGAGAAACTATGTTGGGGAACAACTAGAAAACCAACTTCTCTGATAGGGCTCCCACAGGGTAATGTGACAGGTGTTGAGGATCCTAGCTTCGGGACAAAAGGAACGAGGACAAGGGGGTATCTTCAGTATCAGGCTAAGAAATCATTACCAGCAGGGACCCTGCAAGTCACATATTCTTTCTGAGCATGGTGGGAGGCTTTTCTGGAAATCAAAAGGGCTGAGTCAAATAATCAGTGAAGTTCATTCTAGCTCTTAAGAGTCCATACTCCCAGTGAAACACTGGACGCAGTTGCTTATGCCTGTAATCCCAGCACCTTGGAAAGCTGACGCAGGAGGACTGCTTGAAGCCAGCAGTTTAAGACCAGCCTGGGCAACAAAGCAAGAACCTGTGTCTATTAAAAAATAAAATAAGAAACTAGCTTTCCAGAATGAGGGCAAAATAAAGAAAACTGAGATGGTTCACTACCAAATACTTTCACTAAATAAATTTAAAGAATGTACTTGAAGAAGGAGGGAAATGTTCCTCCAGGGAAGGTCTGAGTTATACAAGAAAATGGTATGTTAAAAAAATTATAAACATGTAGGTAAATATAAACAAAGAATTATGAAATAAGTAATAATGTCTAGTTAATGGAGCTTCAAAAGAAAAACAAAAAAACATAAAAAAATACCAAAGAATTGCACATAAGCCAGGAGGAAAGTGATTGGAGGTAAAAACATTCTAACATCCTTAGGTTGCTCAGTACGAGGAAAAAGTGGTAGCTAACTTTAGACTCTGATACGTAGACATGTTAAAATTCCAATTATGATCACTTCAAGAAAAGAGAGAAAGAGATTCTATCTTCCAAACCAACAGAGGTGGGGAAAAATGGAATTGGTAGAGACAGTGGTAGAGGAAGAATCTCAATAAACTTTTAAAAATAGGAAATCCAGGCCAGGCGCGGTAGCTCACACCTTTAATCCCAGCACTTTGGGAGGCCAAGGCAGGCAGATCGCAAGGTCAAGAGATCAAGACCATCCTGGCCAACATGGTGAAACCCTGTCTCTACTAAAAATACAAAAATTAGCCAGGCATGGTAATGTGTGCCTGTAGTCTCAGGTACTTAGTAGACTGAGGCAGGAGAATCACTTGAACCCAGGAGGCAGAGGTTGCAGTGAGCTGAGATGGCACCACTGCACTCCAGCCTGGGCGACAGAGCAAGAAGACTCCATCTCAAAAAAAAAAAAAAAAAAAAAAAAAAAAAAAAAATCAAAAAAAAAAAAAAAAAAAAAAAAAAGGAAATCAAAATCTAACCGCCTGTTGTTCATAAGGCACAAATCTAAGACACAGGTAGAAAGAGCAGAAGGTAAATGAATAAAAGAAGATCCAAAGCAAGGCAATATTAACCAAAAGAAAAGTAATGCAGCCACATTGAAATCAGAAAAAATACACCGTAAGAGAAAGAAAATTACTAGAAATAAAAATAAGTGATCGTATAATAAAAGGTTTTCCAGGAAAACATTACAGTCTTATATTTGTATACATTCAGTAGCAGAGCTTTAAAATAAACCTACAGCATTTACTCATTACTGCAGAGCTATATTGTTGCAAAGCTGACTGGTGTCTAGGATTACATTCCCTTCTCTATGCATGCATTCTAGAACACTCTAAAATAAAATCCACATGACAGCATTAGCAGCAGCGAATCTATATGGGTCTACAGCAACTCAATTCTTGCTTCCTTGGAGGAAAGAATTTGGCCAGATAGGATAAGGTAGAGTGAGAGACCAAGGTAAGTTTTAGAATAAGAGTAAACATTTATTAAAAATGCTCAAAAACAGGAATGAAAGGAAGCAAAGTACACGTGGAAGAGGGCCAAGTGGGCAACTTGAGAGATCCATGGACCCTGTCCGACCCTTGACTTGGGATTTTGACACAGTTGTCATGATGCTGAGGTCTGCATCTCACCTCACTTGTTTTTTCCTTGGGATGGGCTGTCCATATGTGCAGTGGCCTGCCAACACTCGGGAGAGGCGGCATGTGCAGGGTGTTTACTGAAAGTTCTACGCATGCTCATTTGAGGCATTTTTCCCTTATCAATTGAGTCCTAAAGGAAGGTCATATACCAGTTAAACGCCAACATTTTGCCTCTTAGTGTGCATGTTTAAGGCCACTCATCCAATTCCTGAGATTGTATGAGGAAGCTGCTGATTGGCCCATAGTGGCTCAACCTGAAATCCCAGCACTTTCGGAGGCCACGGAGGGCAGATCACGAGGTCAGGAGACGGAGACCATCCTGGCTTACATGGTGAAACCTTGTTTCCACTAAAAATACAAAAAAATTAGCTGGGCGTGGTGGCACGTACCTGTAGTCCCACCTACTCAGGTGGCTGAGGCAGGAAAATTGCTTGAACCTGGGATGCAGAGATTGAGTGAGCCAACATTGTGCCACTGCACCCCAACCTGGGCAACAGAGCCAGACTCCTGTCTCAAAAAAATTAAAAAAAGGAAGCTGCTGATTACCAACTTCAGATGTTTTCTATCTATCGAGAGCCTACCTTCCCCTGGTGCCAGCTATGATAGTATGCTAGAGATACAGTTTAACAACCACCTGACCATTACCTGATGGTTGCCTGACATTCCTGTGGGAAGAGGGGGCCTCTCCTGCCCTGCTCATATCTGCCTAACTACTCTAGCAAGTCCAGATACAGTCGCTATTCTCTTATTCTGCCAGCTGCTCAGAATCATACCATGGCTGGCATCTGCTTTCTATTCATGGATATGCTTCATTTCTCTTGGGTGAATGCCTAAGATAAGAACTGCTGGGTCACAAGGTAATGGTCTGTTTAGTTCTGTAAGAAACTGCCAGACCATTTTTCAAAGTGGTTGTACCATTTTGAACTCCCATTAAAAATACAAAAAGTTCTAGTGTTCCATAATCTCACCGACAGTGTTGTCGGTCTTTTTCATTTTAGCCTTTCTAGTAGTATCTCATTGTGGTCTTAATTTGCATTTCCCTAAAGCCTAAAATTGCTGAGCATGTTTTTATGTGTGTATTGCTCATTCACATTTCTTTTGAGAAATGTCTGTTCAAATCTTTTGCTCATTTTCAAAATGAAAGACTGTCTTTCATTTGAATCATGACTGTCTTGTATAGCTGTTTATTTAAGGGGACATAGTCACTGTTTTTCCTGTTGCAAAAAGCAACATATGCCTCTACTCTTGATTCCATGGAACTTACCTGAGAACTCTTTGCCCAAGACTATGTATGTCTAAACTAAAGGTAAAGAAGGTTTTAGAAAGATTAGGGATCATATTTACTTTTTCTATATACATATTGGAAGATGGGGGGTAGAAGAATAAAACCCACAAAATCCCATGTATATAGCATTATTCTGGCCAGCAGATAGACAAAAATCACACTTCTGCCAAGTTTTTATACCATCTCTAGCTAAGATAAACTAAATTTTAATATTTTTAAATTTTAATAAGATAATTCAAATTACATTGTTTCTGCTTCCTCTCTATTTACAATTCCTAGTAAATATGGGTTTTTATTTTATTTTCCTGGCCTCTTTAGAATAAGTCTTGTTAGTTTCATTGTCAAGTTCTTTATTAATTGAAACAGATTTGATCTTAGCAACTGCTACTGTAACTAGCCAACTACTACACAGTCCACAGGACACGCATTCTAGGATTCCCTGAGGCCCTGAAAACAATGGGTGGGACTATTCTCCATTATTTGAAAGTAATGTACTCAGTTATTGTAGAGACTCTGATTTTTAAAAGAAATTCCTCAAATCCTTCTTTGATTGAAAAGACAAAAAACAGTGAGCAAGCACATGCTCTCTGACAGCATTTATAAACATTTGTTCACCATCTGTCTTTGAGAAACAGGTTGCCTCAGTTCTATAGGTTTCTATTTAAGTTGTTACCCAAAGCTTACAAACTGGTTCCACAATATGAACATAGTAATCCTGATGAAAAGGGTACAAAAATCTGTGCCCTTTCTGGTCTTCCAGTCTACTTTTTCTCAGTTTCATATTTGTATTGAAGAAGAGGGTAGGAGCCGGTTTCACTTGATTTGCAAGGAATGAAACTTTTCATGCTTCCTCCTATTCTCCAGACCAGCAGAAACTCATGTAAAATGGTAGAAGTCTCTAAAACAATTAAGAGATAATTCCCTCTTGCTTTAATTTTGCTTCCTTTAAGAACTTATTTTTAACCTTTGGCCTTGAATGCGGAACACAGGATAATGGTGGAATGTCAGCTATGGCATGCAGAATTCTTTAAACCATCTAAGCAAAAAAAGAAACAACAATAGTTACTCAAATCTTGCTCCACCTCTCCTCCAAAAAAGGTATTTTAAAGAGACAGAGTAAAAGCTAGCTACAGAAAAACAAATTGTTTTTAACTCTTATAGGCAATGACTGAATTTCAGAATCAAACCAGTGTGGAATGCTTTCTGTGATTGACAGACACAGAAATTTTTCATTTTCCCAAAACAAGAGCTCCCACTAAAGCACTTTTGGTGTTTAAGGGCCAGGTTAAAGCTTTACTCAGACATAGAAGTAAAGTGGATCAATTACCAAAAAACCTATTTTGATAAGGGCAGGCCTACAACAAACCACTCCAGACTCAAATCAGATGATAAGCAAGTTTAAGCTATCCTCAGCATCTGGTATAGACTGGTTATAGGGTGAGGACTTAAAGTGGAAAGGCTCTTCACTTTGTAAACCAAAAATAAAATTTTAAGCTCCCCTACTGACTGAATGGACCCCTTCTCAACGGAGTGGATTCAAAAACAAAAACCTGAAAAACTAGTTAAGGCCATGATGCAAAAAGGGAGTCAGACATGCCTTATTATATCCTCTCCCTTTTGGAGTTTAGACTCAACTGATCAGCATTAACACTAAAATAGAGACCCTAAAACCGACAGAATAGACCCTTATTGTTACAAAGGGTCTGTTCTGTCGGTTTTAGGGTCTCTATTTGGTGTTAATTTTCTTGTTTTGTTTTGTTTTTGTGACAGCGTCTCACTCTGCCTCCCAGGCTGGAGTGCAGAGCACCTACAATCCCAGCACTTTGGGAGGCTGAGGCAGGTGGATTGCTTGATCCCAGGAGTTTGAGACTAGCCTGGGCAACATGGTGAAATCCTGTCTCTACAAAAATACCAACTCAACCTGCCTCTGGTTGCCTAGATTGGTCTCCAATTCCTGGTCTTAAGCAATCCACCTGCCTCAGTATCCCAGAGTGCTAGGATTACAGATGTGAGCCACCACACCTGGCTAGCATTGTATAATAGATAAAGAAGGTAACAGCTGGGTGCAGTGGCTCATGGCTGTAATTACAGCATTCCAGAAGGCTAAGGCATGTGGATCACTCGAGACCAGGAGTTTGAGACCAGCCTGGGTAACATGATAAAACTCTGTCTCTACAAAAATACAAAAATTCGTGGGTAGGCCGGGCACGGAGGCTCACACCTGTAATCCCAGCACTTTGGGAGGCTGAGGTGAGCAGATCACGAGGTCAAGAGATCAAGACCATCCCGGCCGACATGGTGAAACCCCGTCTCTACTAAAAATACCAAAATTAGTTGGGTGTGGTGATGCGTGCCTGTAATCACAGCTACTTGGGAGGCTGAGAAAGGAGAATTGCTTGAATCTGGGAGGGGGAGGTTGCAGTAAGCTGAGATCGCGCTACTGCACTCCAGCCTGGCGACAGTGCAAGACTCTGTCTCAAAAAAAAAAAAAAAAAAAAAAAATAGTGGGCATGATGGTACATTCCTGTAGTCCCAGATACTTGGGCAGCTGAGGCAGGAGGATCACCTCACTTAAGCCCAGGAGGTTGAAGCTGCAGTGAGCCATGATCATGCCACTGCACTCCAGCCTGGGAGACAGAGTGAGACCCTGTCTCAAAAACAAACAAACAAAACAGCCAAAGAAGAAAATCAAAATATTTTATCCCAAAATATGTTTATTTGCTATATTTTGAAATGACCCCCACAAAGCCATCTTTTGTGGAGAAAAATTTGCATCTGTAAAGAATCTCTATTAACATAACTTGATCTCCAGGCCCTCCCAATCCTAAAGAGATAAATGTTGAGTCTAGGAACTTTCCTAGGTCTATATAGGAAACTTTTGCCATCTATCGTTTCTAAGGGCTGACACCTCTGAGACTTCATCTACATAGTAAGAACCTCAGTCTCCACAACCCCATAGCTTAACCCAGACACTCCTTTCTATTAATTCTAAGTCTCCAGATACTAATTTACCTCTTCCAACCAATTGCCAATAAGAAAATCTTTCAATCCACCTGTAACCTGTAAGCACCCTCCACCACACAACTCCCCACCCCTTGCTTCAAGTTGTCCTGCCTTTCCAGACCGAACCAATGTATACCTCACATGTATTGATTGATGTCTTATGTCCCTTTGAAATGTATAAAATCAAACTGTAGCCCAACAGCCCTGGACACATGTTCTCAGAATCTCTTGAGGCTGTGCCTTGGGCCATGGTCACTCATATTTGGCTCAGAATAAACCTCTTTAAATATTTTACAGAGTTTGATTCTTTTTGTTGACAACTACTTTTCAATGAGTGCATGTATTTCCCCATTACAAACAGTTTCTAATCCACTTCGGTAAGCTGCATTCCTGAAGCAGCAAGTCATGAGAGACTAAAGAGTTGAATTTCCACAGACAAAACCTTCCACATTTTCTTGTAGTTGTATTAGAAAATTTCTCTGTGAACACAAGGACAAGGCATTTCACACTATAATTGTAGGTGAACATTTTTTGAACAGAAACTATTTTAAAATAAGCTATAGCCTTCTAACATAAAGCTGTATGAATTATAGAAAACTTTCTCCTCCCAGTATTTGTGGCAAACGCTAAACAAAACAGAAGTCTTCATATAAGACCCCTTGGACTTTCCTGGGGCAAAATTACCATCCAAGACTAAAGAGAAATTACACTAGACCAAAGAATTATTAGGAAGTGATAGTTGTGATGAAAACATTCCTACCGAGTTTTGTCCATATTTGTGAAAAAGCTGAGAGTCTTGCTTCAGCAATGACAAGGTCAACATGAACTGAAAGCTTTATTCTGGATCGTTTCTGGTGTCTGTGTTTGGGATTAATAACTAAGAAAATAATTCTGACATTTAAAAAATTGTTTTCATTGAAGGTGATGGCAAACACATTGCACAATGGGGAATGTAACAGCTTGGCAATGTGTGTAGGCCATGGGTAGAAGGAACAAGCAGGGACATGTAAATGTTCCTCTGCATGAAAAAGCCAAATGAAACTGTTTCATGTTGCACCTTGGACTGTTTCCCACTGACCTGGAAGTCAAGTGCGGCTAGGGATCTCCAGAAAGAAGAGAATATAGTTACAGTATTGTATTAATCTGTTCTCACACTGCTGGGTAATTTATAAAGAAAAGAGGTTTCATTGATTCACAGTTCCCCATGGGTGGGGAAGGCCTCAAGAAACTTACAATCATGGCAGAAGGGGAAACAGGCATGCCTTATGTGGCCGCAGGAAAGAGAGTGTGTAGGAGAAGTGAAGGGGAAAGAGCCCCTTATGAAACCATCAGATCTCGTGAGAGCTCATTCACTATCATGAGAACAGTATGAGGGAAATCACCCCCCACCATGATCCAATCACCTCCCACCAGGTCTCTACTCAACACTTGGGGATTACAATTCAAGCTGAGATTTGGGTGGGGACACAAAGCCTAACTATATAATTCCAGCCCTAGCCCTTCCTAAATCTCATATCTTTTCACATTTCAAAACCAATCATGCCTTCCCAATAGTCTGCCAAAGTCTTAACTCATTTCAGTGTTAACTCAAAAGTCACAGTCCAACATCTCATCTGAGACAAGGCAAGTTTCTTCCACCTATAAGCCTGTAAAATCAAAATCAAGTTAGTTCCTTCCAAGATACAATGGTGGTACAGGCATTGGATAAGAACGCCCATTCCAAATGGGAGAAATTGGTCAAAACAAAGGGGTTACAGGTCCCATGCAAGTCAAAAGTCCAGCGGGGCAGTCATTAAATCTTAAAGTTCCAAAATGATCTCATTTGACTTCATGTCTCACATCCAGGTCATGCTGATACAAGGGTTGGGCTCCCACGGCCCTGGGCAGCTCCACCACTGTGGCTCTGCAGGGTAGATCCCCTTCCCAGCTGCTTTCACAGGCTGGCATTGAGTGTGACTTTTTCAGGTGCCCAGTACAAGCTCTCAGTTGATCTGCTGGGGTCTGGAGGATGGTGGCCCTCTTCTCACAGCTCCACTAGGCAGTGTCCCAGTGGGGACTCTGTGTGGGGGCTCCAACCCCACATTTTCCCTTTGCATTGTCCTAGCAGATGTTCTCTATGAGGGCTTCACCCTTGCAGCAAACTGCTGCCTGGACATCCAGGTGTTTCCATACATCCTCTGAAATCTAGGTTGAGGTTCCCAAACCTCAATTCTTGACTTCTGTGTACCTGCAGGCCCAACACCACGTGGAAGCCACCAAGCATTGGGGCTTGCACCCTCTGAAGCAACATCTGAGCTGACTTTTAAAACACTTACCCATTTTAGACATGACTGGAGTGGCTGGGAAGTAGGGCACCAAGTTCTGAGGCTGCACAGAGCAGCAGGGCCCTGGGCCCAGCCCATGAAACCATTTTTCCCTTCCAGGCCTCCAGGCCTCCAGGCCTGTGATAGGAGGGGCTGCTGCAAAGGTCCTTCACATGCCCTAGGAACATTTTCCCCATTGTCTTGGTGATTAACATTTGGCTCCTTGTTACTTATGCAAATTTCTGCAGCTGGCTTGAATTTCTCTCCCAGAAAATGGGTTTTTCTTTCCTACTGCATTGTCAGGCTGCAAATTTTCCAAACTTCTATGCTTTGCTTCCCTTTTAAAAATAAGTTCCAATTTCAGATCATTTCTCTCAAGTTCAAAGTTCCACAGATTCTAGTGGGTAACATGCTGCCAGTCTCTTTACTAAAGCATAGCAGGAGTCACCTTTACTCCAGTACCCAAGAAGTTCCTCATGTCCATCTGAAACTATTTCTGCCTGGACTTCATTATCCATAGCACTATCAGCATTTGGGTCAAAGCCATTCAACAAGTCTCTACGGAGTTCCCAGCTTTCCTACAGCTTTCTGTCTTCTTCTGAGTGCCCCAAACTGTTCCAACCTCTGCCTGTTATCCAGCTCCAAAGTTGCTACCATATTTTTGGATATCTTTATATCAGTACCTCACTCTATCAGTACCAATTTACAGTATTAGTCTGTTCTCACACTGCTATAAAGACATATTGAAACTGGGTAATTTATAAAGAAAAGAGGTTTAATTGACTCACAGTTCTGCATGGATAGTGAGGCCTCAAGAAACTTACAATCATGGCATAAGGGGAAGTAGATGTGTGTTACATGACAGCAGGTGAGAGAGAGAGTGTATGTGGGAGAAGTGAAGGGGGAAGAGTCCCTTATAAAACCATCAGATCAGCATGGGAAAAACTCCCCCATGATCCAATCACCTCCCACCAAGTCTCTCCCTCAACCCCTGGGGATTACGATTTAAGAAGAGATTTGGATGGGAACACAAAACCTAGCCATATCAGTTATTATCTTATATTTAAAAATTCATTACCTTAATTAATAAGGTGAGTGGATCTGGGGTTGAGGACAACAGACTTTTACATTGCTGAATGTGCCACACATCCCCAACCGTACTATAGTCTCACCTATCATTTAAGGCCCTCCCAATCCTGAACCAGCACTCGCTTCTAGGTATCAGCCATCACTCCCCTACACAAACCAACCTATGTTCCTGTCCAACTGATGCCCTCACCATTCATGCCCCATCTCCTGCCAGGACTCCACTCATGTCACTCCTCCCACTTGGAATGACTTCTCATTTTTCTAAAGCCAAACCTCATAAAAGTGTTTCCTCATCCAAAGATACCTGCAGACCACTGCAGCTAATAGCATGCTCTAACTTTCTTACTCAGTCACTGCATTGTTCTATTGCCCTTCTGTGCACAATACTCCAGGTAACCTTCACCATCTGTTACGGTCATTCAACTGCCCATGTATTTTTGCCTTTTACCCTTTAGTAGACCAAAAATGTCTTGGAGATCAGAGCTAGATTTTACAGTTTTGTATCCTCCAGGGTCTGTCATAATGAGTGTCCGACATCCAGCCTATTAGTTTATCTTTGCAGATTATACTGATGTGCCACTGAAAACTATAAAATGCAAGTTAAAGATCTTTTGTCCCCATTTCTGAGTCTCTAGAATACTGTGGTTCAGTGGGACTGCCTGCTTCTCAAAGGCCAGCTCAACGTAGCAACTGTGGTGTAGGAGTGATGCTGTGAGAGGGCCTGGCCTCAGAATCAACTATGAACTTTAATTTAGGCTCCAACACATCTTCACATATAAATGTGGGCAACATGATTCATTCAATCAAATATGTGTAGCATAGCAAATTTATACCAGGCACTCAAGAAATATAGATATTTGAATGACAGGATCAAAGGAAATAAAGAAAATAAATAAAAATAAAAGAAATACAGACATAAGCATCAATGAGATAAAGTATGTGGGTATGTGTGTGCATGCCTGCGTGCACACACAAATAATGTATAAACCAGGCCCTCAATAAGACTGGTCTGCTGCAATACTTCTGCTTGTTAAACAAAAAAATGGGGATGCCTAGACACTCCCAAAATAAATAAGAATATCTGGGGTGGGAACCAAGAATCTATACTTTTAAACCCTGAGAACCAGTGGTCTAGGAGGAAGGATACATAACTAGACAGTTAAAATACAAAAGCTATTGTTGCTTTAACTCCAGTATGCATGTCCAGAGTGCTATGGGACTGAGGGAACCAGATGGTGCCTGGGGAATCTGGAGCACATGCAGAGACAGTGATGCCTGAATGGAACCTAAAGCTTAAGCAGCAGAATTCTAGAGGGAGAATGAGGGAAATGGATATATCTTAGAAAGGTGCTTTGCAGCAATCTGCACCGTGCTATACTCCTACTTAAAAAGCATTTAATTGGCCAGGCACTGTGAGTGACTCACGCCTATAATCACAGCACTTTGGAAGGCCAGGGCAGAAAGAGAGGATCACTTGAGGTCAGGAGTTTGAGGCCAGCCTGGGCAACATAGAGAGACCCTATCTTTACAAAAAAACAAAAAGTTTAGCTAGGCATGGTAATACAGGCCTGCAGCCCCAGCTACTCATGAAGCTGAGGTTGGAGGATCACTTGAGCCCAGGAGTTCCAGGTTGCAGTGAGCCACAATTATGCTACTGTACTCCAGCCTGGGTGACAGAGTGAGACCCTGTCTCAAAAAACAAAAAACAAAAACACTGAATAGCTGCTTTCAGGCCTTAGGGCAAAGTCCTTAAAACTATACACCTGCATCTGGCACTACCCACTACCAAGACCTTATCACTCATCCACGCCTGTCTAACCTGGGATCCACACCTGCCCTAATCTCTTTCTTCTTCTCCTCTCCTAACTCTACCATCCTCCTCCCACTAAAATGACTGACTTAGGAGTTGCCTTATCAGAGAAGCCTCCCCAATCCCTTCAAGTAAAAGCTAGGTGCCCTCCTTACAGCTCCCCTAGCACCAAGACCAAAGCTCTTATCACATAGCACCACCTCTGTCTGCTTAGGCCAGGGGGTTAGGGGATATTACCAGTGCCTAGCATGTAAGTAGCAGTGAATGACTAAATGGGTGAATTGGTGTTTCCATAAATTAGTAAGGAGAAGTAGAAAATAGTTTGCCACATTCAGGTATCTACAAGTAGGACATTATTGCTAGAACTACAATGAATATGAAGGTCCGGTAGGAGATGAGATTTAAAAAGCAGGTCAATACCAGCCCAGGATGGGAAGGAGGAGTATAGGCCTTCACAGATCATAGGAAGGCACTGAAAAGTTTTCCTACAGGGCTGCGATATTATCAGATTCCATAAATTCTCTCAAGATAAGGCCAAGAGAGAGCCTAGGTCACAAGGCTGACTTGTGTTGATTATGCAAGGGCATGCACGTAAGAGCAATTTGTACAATATAAAAGGTATCTATGCATGTAGGAATATTTTCTGCAACTCCTAGCTATGAAGTCCATTCTATTTTACAGTGTTTAGTTTTCACATCCCTATCAACATTGCCTAAAACTGGCTGAATATATTGACAACAAATGGTGGCAAAAGTGCAGAGAACTCAGGAGATACAGTCACTTATAAGGGAACCATGGGGGACAAAAAGCATCCTGGGAACTCCACTCTTCTTGCAAAACCAACCAATTATATACATGGGGTCACTAATGAAAGCACTACTAGATAATGGCTACTATACAGTAATATTAGCAGTGGTAACCTGTGTTAAGGCTGTTTTCAGTTCAATGCTCTGTACTTATTGAATAGCAATAATTCACACCAGAGATTTACATAAATCAAACTAATTTCAAATCTTTAGTAAGGTTTTGTTTTATTCTTATAGCCCATCTAGGGCCAGAGTGGGCAGGGAGCTTCAGGTCCCTTACCGAAGTTCCTAAGCAAGTTACCCACTCCTCTAGCCCACGGCAGTGGCACTGGGGAAGAGGAGGGTGACGGAGGGATATTGCAACTGATACTTAGCCTCTTCTAGGAGCTCTAAGTAAACCTCTACAGGACTCCTGAAACATTTCTCGAAGTGAGTTTCTTAGAAGGGCTGGAGATCTGCAGATAGATCAAATTAGTTGTGCTTACTCAATTTGTTTCCAAAGGATAACTGTGGCAGTCATGTGATCTTTTGGGAAAATAAAACATGGATGTATGTGCCCCGAGATCTTCACAAGCAGCCAAACAAACAAACCATGGAGAGAGTCCGTTGGCTGGGCACAAGCTACCCACTGATTCACACTGCACTGGAGCTGCTGAATGAGGTTAGGATGAGTCTGCTGGGGAGACAGACTGAAGCTGAGACCCTCTGGCAGCAAATTCCCTCCCTGAGCCAGCACGTCTCCCCGCAGGTGAGGGTGAACCACATAGTGGTATTGTTTTTGTTTATACTGATGCCGACACAAAGAAGGTACATTTTCTGTCTGTGGCACAGACTCCAACAACACTTTCATCATCCTAAGTTAGGGACGAAAAAGTAGGAGTAGCATGCACCAAGCTCCCAGCATCCCCCACACAACCAATGCTCAGAGTGGCCCTGGGCTTCTGAAGGGAGAAGAGCAGACACAGACATGTGTATACACACACACACACACACACACACACACGTACATAGGCACACATGACCCGCTTAGTACAGAGGGCAGAAGGACAGAAATCCACCTTGAAACAACCATGGTCCAAGTTCCAGCCAGCCAGTCTGGTTGAAGGAGGCTGCAGGTGCTGGCCCACTCACCGTGGAATGCCCATGAGCAGGGCCAGTGCCTCTGAGCCCCGAGGAAGCTGAGGTTTTTTGTGCAGTGAGAGTGACTGTATCATTGGGCTGTGAGTCACAGGCTTTCAGCTGGCATCTCTGGCAAAACAGGGCAAATTGTGGTAGCCAAACCCCAACACATAAGGTGGAAGGCAGACACCACCCGTAGACTCTTTTCCCTTATGCTACACATCCATGTATACAATGTAAGGAGGAGACACATAGACAGAAATGTTTAGTGTACATGTGGGTTCAAAGGAGTTGTGGATTTGTCTAATTTTAGCTCTTTTCCTTTTTTATAACAAGTTCTCTATGTCCCAGGTTTTTAAAATGACAACTTATCCCTCTAAGATAGTGGATCTATGTAGCCCAGAATGCCCCACCAGGTCTCAAACACTGCCAGTCAGGGAACCTTAGCAGAGTTCTGAAGAAGAAACTTAATCCACTGCCAAAGCATGGGTTCTTTCGTTTTTAAAAGTCTGTTTTTGGCCGGGCGCAGTGGCGCACGCCTATAATCCCAGCACTTTGGGAAGCCAAGGTGGGCAGATTACCTGAACTCAGGAGGTTGAAACCAGCCTGGGCACCATGGTGAAACCCTATCTCTGCCAAAATATAAAAAATTAGCTGGGTGTGGCAGCATCCACCTGTAGTCCCAGCTACTCGGGAGGCTAAGGTGGGAGAATTGCTTGAACCAGGCAGGTGGAGGTTGCAGTGAGATTGTGCCACTGCACTCCAGCCTGGGTGACAGAGCGAGACTCTGTCTCAAAAAAAAAAGAAAAGAAAAGAAAAGTCTGTTTTCTAGACTGCATTCCATTGATTCTCAACTGGAGGTGATCTTGCTCCCCAGTGGACATTTTGCAATGTCTGGAGACATTTTTGTTGTCACGCCTAGAGGGTGTGGGGTGCTGCTTATGTCATCTAGCGGGTAGAAGCCAGGGATGCTGCTAAACACCTTACAATACACACAACAGCTTCCACAACAAGAATTCTCTGGCCCAAAATACCAAGCACGCCAGGGCTGAGAAACCCTTCAGTATTTGAATTCTATAGGAGATTTCATTTGGGAAAGAAAGAATTTTGTTGCTTAAAAATAAGTGAAAACTTCTGCTCTAGGACACCTGCCTGGACCCAAACTACTCAACAAAGTGATACTCTTTTCTGTTGTGTTTCAAAGTCCTAAAATAGCATAGATTTTTCACAGGAGACATTTGCTTTCAAATTCCTATAATAGTCTTTGGGAGAACAACTAGCTGCCCTCAAGTGCGAAGACTCTGTCTTTATTTCTATTAAACATGGGGAGGGAATCAAGGGCCCTGTCACCACCTAGCAGGACATAACGGCAGGCAAGCCTCCTACTGAGCCGGTGTAGGATCTAAATAACTTCAACCTGAGGGGGAAATCAGATGGAGGCAGAGTGTTTCTCTTGATAGGAAGCCACGGGTGTTGGCTTCAGAGAGATCAACTCGCCATGAGTCAGGCAAAGAGCCAGAAGTTAAATATATTGCTTCTTTTAGGAAGGAAAGTGAACAATGGCCTCTTCATTTGAAACCACAATGGGAATTTAGGAAGGAGCAGAATATAATTCCCAGGATGGAAAATGGCCCAGGCTTCAGAATTAACATCCTTGCTCTCATGGGACAGACTACGAGAGGTTTTTCAATGACTCTGATGAACTATCTATTTACTAATTCCAATGCAAAACCCAGGGTCCAACTGGCACTTTTTGATGCTGAGGGGTCAGGGGAATGAAAACGGCTGGCCAATCTATCACAAAGGCCTCCTGCTACTCTGAGGTTCTCTGAGACACTTCTCAGCAAAAGAAACCAGTGCCCACCCCATGCTTAGGCTAACCTTTCCAGGTGTATAGACAGAGCCACATGATACATCTCACTAAGACCGCTTGATCTTCCAACCCCATCCTCCATCCAGAGGCTGCCAGGCCTTCTTCCTGGAGACTCTCAAGCTCTTCTGTATATTCATCATTACATGTCATGCTAAAATTTATTTTGATGATCGTCTTCCTCTCCAGACTGTGAGTTTATTGAAAATAGGAATTCTGTGACATTTACCTCCTTATCACCAGGACACAGGCTAGAGCCTGGTCCAAGAGGGACTTAATACTGAGGGAATGAGCTTGACTTGTTGGATGCAAAACATGCTTCAGAGTACAGTCTAATATGGTTTTGGTAAAAGTCTACGTAACAAGTACACTTACATCGTACGTGCAGTTCACAGTGTGTGGATGTAAGTGCAGAGCTCACTTTAGTAAACACAGCCACAGAACAGGATAGACCTGTGCAGATGTAGGATCTTTCTCCAGGAACTATTCTGTATGTAAAACAATTGCAGGGTGGAGAAATTCAATAAACAGCTGGCCTTTGAGGTGACAAAAGACACACTCTCCCTTTTCAAGTTTAATCAGTGGGTCAGATGACCTGGCCTCTACCCTTTGAGCAGAGAAATAACCCTCGTGTGGCTTCCTCATCAGTCCTTGAAAACATCCACAAAAAAACCCTCATACGCAAATGCTCTGCAAACACAAACACTTTCAACCTAGACGTTTTCATTTAGACTGTTAAGTCTTGTAAGATAGACAGACATTCAGTCACACTACAGGCTCTTCTTTCTTTGTTTAAAGGAACCGTCTATTGGGACCATTACCAAGCTGTGAGTCTAGGACTTCGAGGGCAGAGGGAGGACTCCTCATAAAGCACCATAAATCTACACTGCACCAAGCACTGTCTTCAACTGATAAAGAAGTCTAACATATTCACAAGTGCTGATATAATTGCATAAATTAAAAATAAGCCCAATTAAAGGCTTCACCAATTTACCAAAGTTTTGTTCTTTAGTATATGACTAGTCAAAAGAGACCCAAAGTACAACACTTATGTGAGGCTCTGGGAAACTTAGCAGTGGCTTTCATAATCAAAAGGGTTGGAAACCGCTAAGCCAGATCATTTAAAGAGCAGCCTCTGCCGTGCTGCAGTAACAGCCCTAGAAATCAGGTGCTTTCAGTTAGACTGATAATGCAAACTCAAAAAAGACTGCCAAAAAGAGGGAAAGTAATGATGGTTCTATTTGGTAAAGCAGTCGAGTCCAGACAACGGCAAGGAAGCCATTTCAAAAACATGTATCCTTAAGGAGCAGTCTCACCTCTGGAAAGAATGATGTCACATTCTGTGATTAATAACGGGCCTTTAAAACCCCGTGCTATACTGGACCCCAACCCCTCCTTTTCAAGTATGGAGGACACGGAAAAAGGCATGAAGAGAGGAAGACAGGGTTTCAGGGACCCTATGTACAGCCCTTATAAGAGGAAGACAGGGTTTCAGGGACCCTATGTACAGCCCTTATAAATATCATCTCAGTCTAGGTCCCCTTTCATTTTTTGTGTGTTGAAACAATGTTGGGTGGCAATTTTCCTGTTGTCCCAGCATTTTCGCTGAGGACAAAGGCACAAAGTACCCCACAATCTAAGTTCTGAGAGCCTCTTCCCATCAGGGCTTCTTGGAGACAGGACGCTAAGCCCTTCCACTACTCTGGACCACTTCCTCAAAGTCAGAATAAGTCTGAGAAAGGAAGTGGGTGCTGGCCTTAGAGGGCATGCAGTGTTTTGGCTGAGAGGCCATTCCCTCCCCAACAGAAAGCTAAGGGCAGGAGGCTCCAAGGGATTTCACCACAATATGAGTTTACTTACTATCACTCTTGGCGGGGGAAAGGGAGAGGAAAGAGAAGCAGGGAGGGGAGAAGAAAGAGAGAGGAGGGAGAGCTGAGAAAAGGTTAGCGGGTATTGTATCTCAGGACAAGGCCTCATCATCTTCTTCACGTCCAGCAGCTGAGCCAAGCTGGGAGCTATATGCCAAGGAGATCTCAACTGAGTTTGAGACTAAGTTTTCAACATAAACAAGACCCAATCTTAAATACTAAAAAGAGATTGTTTTAAAACTGAAGGTGAGTAACCTAAGCACCCCTTTTGGAAGAATAAACAAACAACATGTGATCTATGCTAACGATGGAATATTATTCAGCCATAAAAAGGGAAGAAATTGACTAGGCATGGTGGCTCACACCTGTAATCCCAGCACTTTGGGAGGCAGAGGCTGGTGGATCACTTGAGCCCAGGAGTTCAAGACTAGCCTGGGCAAATAGTGAAATCCGGTCTCTATAAAAAATACAAAAATTAGTTGGGCATGGTGGTGCATGCTGTAGTCCCAGCTACTCAGGAAGCTGGATGGGAGGATGGCTTGAGTCTGCTGGGGTGGGGCGTGGGGCAGAGGTTGCAGCGAGCCAAGATCATGCCACTGCACCAGCCAGGGTGACAATGATACCTCGTCCCCCCCCAAAAAAAAAGAAAGGGAGAAAAAAGAGGCAGGAATAGGGAATTTTGACACATGCTACAGTATGGACGAAACTTGAAGTCATTATTATGCAAAGTAAAACAGGACAATCACAAAAGGATAAATACTGTATGATTCCACTTATAGGAGGTACTTAGAGTAGCCAAATCTATAGAGAAAGAAAGCAGAATGGTGGTTGCCAAGGGCTGGAGGGAGGGCGAATGGAGAATTAGTATTCAATGGGTATACAGTTTCAGTTCTGCAATATGAAAATAATTCTGGAGATGGATGGGGGTGGTGGTTTTACAACAGTGTGAGTGTACCTAATACCACTGGACTATACACTTACAAATGGTTAAGAAGGTAAATTTTTATGTTATGTGCATTTTATCACAACTTTTTGTTGTTGTTGTGGTTGGAGACAGAGTCTTGCTCTGTCACCAGGCTGGAGTACAGTGGCATGATCTTGGCTCACTGCAACCCTCCAACTCCCTGGTTCAAGCGATTCTCCTGCCTCAGCCTCCCAAATAGCTGGGATTAGAGGCATGCACCACCACGCCCAGCTAATTTTTGTATTTTTAGTAGAAATGGGGTTTCACCATGTTGGCCAGGATGGTCTTGATCTCCTGACCTTGTGATCTGCCCCTCCTCGGCCTCCCAAAGTGCTGGGATTACAGGTTTGAGCCACGGTGCCCAGCCCACAAGTTTTTAAAAAACTGAAGGTGACAGGAAAGTTGTGGAACCAGACGAATATGGCATTATGGGATCCACTACCCAAAGGGAAAGGAATATTCCACATAGTGTTGCTGTCAAAAATTCCTGTAAACATTCCCACACGCGAGTCGTCATTACATTGATTACATATCTTCATCCTTCAATGGCTAACCCTCTTCCTCACTCCCCTCAGGAAATGGAAGTGGGGGTGAAACCTCTTCCACACATACCCCCTCTGAAGTGATCGCTTCATGTCACAGGTGCTGTGGGTGGTGGGGGTGTAGGCGGACCCTCTGCAGCTCTTGTTAAAATGGGAAATGACAGGAACTTCTTCTTTTTGCCTTTTCTTTGCCTCATTTTATACTCTCACATATCACCACGCTGGGGACGGGGAGGTACAGAGGTACACAATAGAACATGCACTTCAAATTGCTTTTAAGTTAGTAGGAAAGACAAAATGTGTAGGTGGGGAAAATGTATGCGTTCATGCTTGGGTGTTCAGAAGAAGGCAATGACAGAAATGGAGTGAAGAGTGCTAATATGGGAGGAAAATGATGACTGGGGTCTGAGCCAAAGGAGTTCAAAAGATAGCAGGGAACCACGGCTCACAGGAAAAATGAAGCCAGAAGGTAACCACGGGCAGTGTCCCTGCAGAAGAAAGCCCCTATGAGGATGGGTGCCCACTTCTAAGTTATTGGAGAACAGACGCCCATGAAGGAAACAGAAGGACTAAGGGATAGAAGCGGAATCAGGGCAATATGGTGCTTGGCAGAGGGGGATGCTTTTATTCACTATATTAAACATTTCATATTCAAGAGTGTGGGGACAGAAGCTGCATGTTTGCTAACTGAAAGATTAAACGGGCCAGGCACGGTGGCTCACACCTATAATCCCAGCACTTTGGGAGGCCGAGGTGGGCAGATCATGAAGTCAGGAGTTCGAGACTAGCCTGGCCAGCATGGTGAAACCTCATCTCTACTAAATACACAAAAAATTAGCCAGGCATGGTGCCACACACCTGTAGTTCCAGCTACCTGGGAGGCTGAGGCAAGAGAACTGCTTGAACCTGGCAGGCAGAGGTGGCAGTGAGCTAAGATCATGTCACTGAACTGCAGCCTAGGTGACAAAGCGAGACTCCGCCTCAAACAAAAAAAACATGTATGGGGTAAACAAAGATGATAGTATCC